>NC_090931.1:1217337862-1217640892 GCF_040938575.1 Ambystoma mexicanum
TCATTCGAATTAAAGAAGGTGATGAATGGAAGACAGCCTTTAGAACCCCTTTAGGCCACTTCGAAAAATGTCTATTTCATGTTCAGACCGTTCATTACCTTGGATTTGTGCTCGGCCCTAATGGAATTGGAATGGATCCGGGCAAGATAGATTCCATACTTTCATGGCCTACGCCCACCACTGTGAAGCAGATAAAATCCTTCCTAGGACTTGCACATTTTTCCAGAAAATGTATTCCGGCATTTTCTGAAATTGTACATCCCATCGTGGCACTTCTAAAGAAGGATACACCGTTTATTTGTTCTATGGATCAAGAGACGGCCTTTCAACAACTAAAACAGAAATTCACTGAAGGTCCTATCCTGGATCAACCCGATACAGATCGAACCTTCCTGGTGGAAACAGATGCTTCTGACTATGCCATTGGGGCGGTCTTAAAACAAGAATTTGACGATAAGATGGAACATCCAATTGCCTACCTATCCCGCACCCTGACGCCAAGTGAATGCCATTATTCCGTCCTGGAGAAGGAGTTACTGGCCATCCAACAAGCCTTCACTGACTGGTGTAATTTACTCCTGGGAGCTAAATATCCAGTGCAAGCACGTACATATCATCGAAACTTGCAAGTACTGCAGTCCCTGGAATGCAGAAACAGTCACCAGGCCCGTTGGGCCTTCTTTTTTGCTCGGTACCAGTTCCAAATTGACCACCTTCCTGGAACCAATAACATCGTCGCAGACGCCTTATCCAGACGTCCTGACTACAAACCTATCGAAGCCAGGGCCTTTACCAAGATGTTTCCGAAACCCGTGTTTGTGGCACAAGCTAATTTACTCCTGGAAGACATTCATGTTCATACACCTTCTTCTGATCTCTGGAAAGAATACACCAGAACAATCAATGGAACTTGAACACAAAGGATGGTTATCTCTTCAAGGACAAACGGCTAGTCATCCCTACACAAGGACTGAAAGATAAAATCATGAATCTCTGTCATGACACCTTTCATTCAGGACATCGAGGCATTACTACTACCCTTAATCTCATACAGAGGCAATTCTGGTGGCCAAGAATGATTACTGATCTAAGAACCTACATCCAATCCTGTGCTGTGTGCAATCAAAACAAAAATGACAATAGAAAACCTGCCAGTCTTCTGCATCAACCTGCATTACCAACACGTCCTTGGGAGGGTATCAGGTAATATTATCCCCATATATATGGTCGCCGTACATAATATCGTCGGGAAAAGGTAGTGGCGATATTATATGGGTGACCATATATATGGGGATAGGGGCAGCCAAAAAAAAAAGAAAAAAAAAAGGGTTGCGGGGGTGCCCCCCCGCATGTTCCATGCAATAATGTCCCCACAAAAAAACTGCCATTTTTCGGCGATGTTTTTGCAGGGCGATATTTCTGTGTGGACATTATTACATGAAACCCTTGGGAGATCATCGCCACAGATTTTATTGTGTAACTACCTCCGTCCTGGGAATATACAACTATACTGGTTACCATCGATCTGTATACCCAGACCGCACACTTCACACCGCTGTTTAAATTACCCTCCTCACTTGAACTTGCTGGGATATTTATCGAACACATATTTAGGCTCCAGGGATTACCTTCCAAGATCATCTCCGACAGAGGTCCTCCGTAGATTTCCCAGTTCTGGAAACAACTATGCAAAATACTAGGCATACACCGGGCATTGTCTTCAGGTTACCATCCCCAAACCAACAGGATCACAGAAAGTCAACCAGACTCTCGAACAGTACCTCTGCTGTTTTGCGAGCAAGGTCCAAGCTGATTGGTCGCTATTGATTCCTGTAGCCGAATTCGCTTACAATAATTCAGACCATTTGGCCATCAAGACAAGTCTATTCTTCTGCAGTCAAGGATTCAATCCTTCAGTTTTACCACATCCAACACCGGTTCCTGCAGTTGATTCCTGGATTGAAACATTGGTAAACGTTCACAGGGATGCTAAGGAACACCTGGAAAAGGCCAGGATAGCTGTTAAATGATATGCAGATGCCAAGCGGAGACCTAGCCCTTCTTATTCGATAGGGGATGAAGTCTGGCTATCCTCCAAACTCCTTCCTCGACATCTACGGCCCAATAAACGGGGTCCCAAGTATTACGGACCTTTCACCATCAAAGAAATCATTAACACAGTGGCTTTTCGACTTCAGCTCCCAGAATCCTGCAAAAGAACACATCTGGTCTTTCACACCTCCTTATTGAAACCATATGTACGATCCAATCAGACTATTCCTAGACCTAATCCTGTGCTCATCAATGATCAGGTTGAGTTCGAAGTTTCCAGGATATGTGATTCCAGATCTAGACGAGGCCAACTACAATATTTGGTAGAGTGGAAGGGTTATCCCCCCAGCGAGCGTACTTGGGAACCAGTCTCTAACATGAATGCCCCCGTCTAATGCAGAGGTTTCATCGAATACACCTGAGCAAACCTGGTGGGTCCGGGCTCAGGAGGAGGCATACTGTTATGAATAGCCGAATTCGACCCTTCTGGACTTCGTGGTCCATGATGCACTGCGATATAAACTCTGCAACTCATCCAAGATGGCCGACGGATCAGAACCGTTGCGTTCTAGCTTTTGCGTGCAGTCTCCAGATTCCTAGAAAACAGGCACGCCCCACATCTCCGCATGTCTCATCTCTACCCCTACGAGTTACTAGATGTTGTTCGAGTTCGCTCTCTGTGCTATCGTGAATTCTATCTCTCCTTCTTTGTCCTTGAACCCCCCTCCAAACCTTACCTTTCTGATATCCTCCTTCCTGGATTCATTGACATTGTTCCTGGTAATCAAACGCTACCGGCTTGGCAGCCGGCTTCCACGCTAGAACCGGAGGACTTGCGTTCCAGCCTGTACAAGTCACGGTCGGTGAAAAAGAAAGAAACCTCATCCCGGAAGACCACAAGCAAGGAGAAAAAGGAAGAAAGAAGCTTATGACATTAAGGTCAACTGGCAGAAATCTCTCTTCTTCCCCATACAAGGCAGGGACGTGGCGATCCCTCAGGAGGGCCCATATAAGGTATCTGACCGGCTTCCGGTATCTGGGAATTCAACTGGGTGAACATCTCTCGAAGTATCACGACCTAAATTCACATCCAATAATTGGCAAATTTAAGTTGGATGTCATGCACTGGCAGTCCCTCCCACTGAGTTTGAAGGGCAAAGCGGCTCTTTCAAAATTATATCCCTGCCCAAGTTTCTTTATGTACTGCAGAATGCCCCACTCTTGGTCTCAAGGAGGATATGTGCAGGGATCGAAGGGAGCTTCTGAGGTGGTGGTGGTGTGGAGGCGGGGGGGGTAGGCAAGCTCACATTGCCCTCAAAACCCTCCAGAGGTCAGTCTGGGAGGGGGGAGGATTGGCTTACCTAGCCTGCAACAATATTGCTGGGCGGGGCAGTTGCGAGTCCTAATACCAAGCTACATGGAGACCCTGTGTTGCTGCATTTTGCTTCGGAAAGGGGCTGGATGGGCGCAGGACCCCTGCACAGGTACTATATGGTAGTGCTCCCGCTCATGACCAGGCATGTGCAAAACGTTTGTGCCGAGGCATACACACACATTTATTTGTTGCTGGGGTAGGAGGCCAATGCTAAACCAGCCCCTATGGAGTAATTCACATCTTCCTGAGCTCCTCAAGATGGGCCATTTCAGACACTGGGAGAGTCAGGGGATTCTGAACTGGGTGGGTCTGGTACAGGGGGATGGCCTTCTTCATTTTTAGTCTCTGCAGGAGAGGTGTGCCCTCGGTGTTGGTGAGCAATTACGGTCAATGCAGTTGTCGCATGCAGTGAGATCGCAGATTCCTGTCCTGAGTGAAATTCCACAGGGCTCCCTGTTGGAGGCAAATCTATTAACAGTTTGAATAGAGACAAAGGTCACGTCCACGTTGTGTCAAGTATATCAGCAGATGGGGCTCAGGAAATGTCTTGCCTTAAGGGTAGGTGGGAGAGGGATGTAGGCTCCATGGAGCCCAAGGAGTGGGTGGAGGCGCTGATGTTCCCTCTGGAGATTGGTATGTCTGCCATGCTCTGCCTTATTGTTACGCTCACCTGACTCCCAGGGAGGCGCTGGCCAGGATCGTGCTGCTGTGACCTCTTCTAAGGTGTTGCGCGGGGCTCAGAAGATGGACTGGACCGGACTTCCAACTCCTGCTTGTCCGGCTTGCAAAAGTATCCTTCTGTAGGCGAGAATAAGGGATTAACTGTCTGCGGGGAATGCTACCAGCCTCCCCCTTTCCCCTCTCACCCTCCTCGAGACCCTTCTGTGCTTCCCGTGGCGTCTCACCTTAGGGTCTTGAAGGGCGAGCTCTCCTTCCTGCTTCTGATGCAGGGGCGCGTTGGTATCCAGTTACTTCACTGGATTCTTGGTTTTATGAGAACCAAACTTGCTTGGCTTCCAGGTAAGATCCTTGAAAGGTTCCTCTTTTGTCCTTGCATCAATATGCTAATGTCAATGTCTTTTTCCCCATAGGGGCCGGGGTACGGAATGCCGGGGAAAAGGCACCGACCCGAGATGCGAGGTGCAATCCCTGTAGAAATCAGGTAAGTCTTGATGAGCGTTTTTGGGTAATGTCTTTTCATTCGCTCATTGACGCTAATGTCTTTTTCCCCAT
Organism: Ambystoma mexicanum; assembly: GCF_040938575.1. Classification (NCBI taxonomy): domain Eukaryota; kingdom Metazoa; phylum Chordata; class Amphibia; order Caudata; family Ambystomatidae; genus Ambystoma; species Ambystoma mexicanum. The sequence goes on from NC_090931.1 coordinate 1,217,342,523, forward strand.
AGGGGCCGGGGTCCGGAAACGCCTGGATGCGGCGCGGACCCGAAATGAAGAGGGAATGACCCAACAGGTAAGTCTTAACATGGAGGTTTAGGTTTCCTCATTCCCTTGTCTCTCTCACCTTTGCTCTTGTCTTTTTCTCCCTAGGCGTGGAAGCGTGGCTGCGAATCCGGGTGATCGCTGCTGAACATGGAGGCGCCCTGTGAAGGTGAGTGGAATGCGGCGCTGCGGCGGTCGATGCGATGTGCTTTTAAATTAAGTGTCTTCCCTTGCAGGATCGTCGGCGAGCTGACTCCGGAATGCGGATCTTGCAGGTAAAGTCTTTTCCTTCTCCTATTCTCTCTTTCTCTTCCTTTGTAGGTGATCAGGATGCTGGCAGGCGTGGCAGAAGTCCGAATGCAGGAGCAAACACGGTGAGCGTCCAGCTGCTAGATGCAGAACAACGCGAAGCATGTGCTGCTCTTCGGGTGTGGTTTAAATAGCCTGTAAAGTAGTCCAAGGTATGTATCCTTCCACTCAGGTATGTATTCTTCCTCAGACCACACCCGAGTGATAAAGTAGTCCAAAAGATAAAGTAGTCCCATTCAGTCCTCGAGAGGGCCTGGATGTAGCAGCACGGTCTGCTTCAGGTAAGTGCACATTAAAACACTTACACACATGTCTTGCTTTATGAGCCTGGCACCTAAGGCGCCAGGACTGGGGTCCAGAATGAGCCTGGCGCCAAAGGCGCCAGGACTGCGTCCAAAAGGCCCCAACTTGGGCCCGCTGAGACGTCCTTGGGGAAAATGATGTCTGCCTCTGGGGTTGCTGGGCTGGGCTGGGGCTGGCTCCTTGGAGGTAGGCATCATGACAGTACCCCCCCACAAGGCCCCTCCCAAGGTTGTTTCCTCCGGGGGTTTTGGCTTGTTCGGGAATCTACGGTGGAACCTTCGTATTAATCGAGGTGCGTGAATATGGTTACTAGGCTTCCACGATCTCTCATGAGGTCCATAACCCTTCCAGTCAACAAGATAGAAGAGTTTTGACTTTAACATTTTGGAGTCTAAAATGTCTTTCACTTCGAATTCTAATTCCCCATCAATTTGAATAGGATCTGGAGGCTTGGACAGTCGGGTTCCTGGTTGTACCGGTTTCAAAAGTGATGCGTGAAAAACGGGATGAACACGCATGTTGGAAGGCAAATCCAGTTTAAAGGCCACTGGGTTGATTATGGCTTTGATGGGGTAAGGCCCAATGAATCTGGGATTGAAAGTCCGTGGGCCCTTGAGAGATAAATGTCTAGTTGCTAGCCAAACCTGGTCTCCTACTTGGTAAGGAGGTGTTTTACTTCGGTACAAATCAGCGTTTTCTTTGTACTTTTTCTTGGCTTGCTGTAAATGAGTTGTAGCTTCTTTGAAGGCTCGGGTTATTGTGGAATGCAGATGATTTACTGCGGGCATTTCCAGGGTCAGAGGTGGATCTAGGTCAGAGGTTCGAGGATGGTGACCATACAAAGTATAAAAAGGAGTTTGACCGGTTCCGGAATGCATAGAATTGTTGTATGCATATTCTGCGATCCAAAGAATGTCTTTCCAATTGTACTCGGATTGGTGCAACATGCACCGAAGATATTGCTCGAGAGTCTGATTTGTCCTCTCGGTTTGTCCGTCGGTCTGGGGGTGGTGGCTGGTGGATAATCGCACATCTATTTGTGCTAGTTGGCAACACTTCCTCCAAAAATGGGAAATGAATTGACTTCCACGATCTGAGACTAGTACGGAAGGGAAACCATGTATTCGAACTATATTCTCCAGGAATTCCTTGGCCAGGATGGAAGCTGAAGGCAATCCTTTTAGAGGGATAAAGTGGGCCATTTTGGAGAACAGATCCACGATTACTAGGATAGTGTTGTAACCACCACACGGAGGCAGGTCCGTAATGAAGTCCATAGACAAGGTGTGCCAAGGTGCCGGTGGAATCTCCAAGGGTTGAAGTAGGCCGGCTGGCCTGTTCCTTTGACCTTTATTTTGGGCGCAAACTCCGCAAGACATCACAAAAGACTTTGTCTTTTCTCCAAGAAGGCCACCAGAATTGGCGTTTGATCTTTTCTTCCGTTTTAGCGATACCAGGGTGTCCTTCCATTAACGATTCATGATAATGAGCAATAACTAGTTCTTGCAATGCCTTACTTGGCAGAAATAACCGCTCTTGGAAGTACGGTAAGTTATCCTTAACGGTGAAGTGGGGACCCTTTTGAGTCCATTCCAGTAAGGCTGAAGGGTCAAAAAGTAGTTTGACTCGAGTTTCAACGTCCTCGATGGTTTGCAATGAAGTCAAACCTAAGATTCTTTGTTCAGGTATTATCAGCACAGGTTCTAAACACGAATTGGGTTCTTCCATGCCAATCCGGGATAAGGCGTCCGCTTTGCCATTCTTGCAGCCAGGGCGATAGGTAATTATAAAATCAAATTCTGCAAAGAATAAAGCCCATCGGAGTTGTCGTGAAGATTGGGCTTTGGCCGTCTTTAAATACTGCAAATTTCTGTGATCCGTAATTACAGTGATGGTGTGTCTTGCACCGAGGAGGTAATGACGCCAAGCCTTAAAAGCAGATTTAATGGCCAGTAACTCTTTGTCGGTAATTGCGTAATTAATTTCAGGAGCTGAGAATTTCCTGGACCAAAAGGCTACAGGGTGTAGCTGGTTAGTTTTCGGATCCCTTTGCGACAGGACAGCTCCCATGGCTAAACTGGATGCGTCAGTTTCAACAATATACGGGAGATCAGGACGCGGGTGCTTCAACACAGGTGCGGAAGTGAATTTGGTCTTTAGGTCTTGAAAGGCTTGTTCGGCCTCTGGAGTCCATTCAAAATGTTTATTCTTACGTAAAAGAGCAGTAATGGGTTGGACTATTCGTGAAAACTCCGGGATGAATCTTCGATAGAAGTTGGCAAAGACAAGCATACTCTGAACCCCTTTCACTGAACCGGGAGATGGCCATTTGAGGATGGCGTCCACCTTTCGTGAATCCATTCGAATTCCTTTAGGAGTCAGAACAAATCCGAGGAATTCAACCTCAGTGGTATGAAAGACACACTTTTCCAGCTTGGCAAATAGTTTGTGCTGGCGCAATTTCTCTAGAACTGCTTGAACATGTTTTCGATGATCTGACTCAGAAGATGAGTACACCAGGATGTCGTCGATGTATACGATGACACAAACATCGATAAGTTCTCGCAGAACATCGTTCATGAAGAATTGAAAAGCTGCAGGCGCGTTGCACAAACCGAAGGGCATAACCTGATATTCGAAGAGCCCGTATTTGGTGCGGAAAGCTGTCTTCCACTCGTCACCTTCTTTTATTCGCACTAGGTGATAAGCTCCCCGGAGATCTAACTTGGTGTATATACGAGCATCTTTTACTTGATCAAGAAGTTCAGGGATCAGAGGCAGGGGATAACGATTCTTTATCGTTATCTGATTTAAAGCGCGGTAGTCAATACAAGTTCTAAGGTCTCCTTCTTTTTTAGGCACGAAGAACAAAGCGGAAGAGACCGGGGACTTTGATGGGCGAATAAAGCCATTGGCAAGGTACTGATCCAAATACTGACGCAAATGCTGGTTTTCAGGTTCAGTGAGAGCGTAAATCCTACTACACGGCGGTTGAGCATTGGGAACTAGATCGATCTGGCAATCGTAAGAACGATGAGGGGGTAGCGTGTTAGCCTGTTCTTTCTGAAAAACGTCCTGGTATTCAAGGTATTCTGCCGGTAGTTGAACAGTGGCGGGGGTTACTGTGGCTAAACCAATAGCTGGATTTCTAGGATAACAAGTGGGACCACAATCTGGAAAAGTTATTCTCTTTGCTCGCCAGTCTATTCGAGGATTGTGTGTTTCTAACCAAGGAATTCCGAGGATTACTTGAAATTGTGGAGCCTTGATTATATCAAACACTATTGCTTCCCGATGTCCATCCTGACTCACAAGTGTCACTTCTGTGGTGGAATGCGTTACCGGCCCAGAGGCTATTTCGGTACCATCAACCGTAGTAATGACATCCTGGTTTATTTTTGGATGCAGAGGAAGGTTCATCCTGGAGGCCAATTCGCGGTCCACGTAGTTTCCGATAGCTCCGCTGTCGACGTATGCTTTGATGGCATGCAACCGTTGGGGCTTTTTTGGATCCACGAGCACCATTGTCAAGCTGGTTGGCCCGAGAGGACCGCGTACCTGCAGTCTTGGTGGTTGGTCTCGCAGAGGTCGCCAGTCTGGAGTCTGGGAACTGATGAACTAGCGGCGCGAGGAACCAGCCTCTCCACCACCCAAAAGAGGAACTGGGTGGAGGATGGACCAACTCCCAATGTCACGAAAGGCACTCTCCAGATAAGCGTGACAAGAGGATTGTTAGGCTCAGATGGATGGAACCATAGTCCAGGTGGAGCTTGTTGTCAAGACCATGAATCTTCCAAGAACCTCTGTGCAGCGACAGTTGGTAGATAGACCAGTGTGGCAGAAAGGATATTCGCAGTAGGCAAAAGGAGCTTGGCTGGTGCTGATGGTTCCAATGGTACACAGGATAAAGTTCGGAGTCAGGCAAGACAGGAAAGAGGGAGGTCAGATGGAGCTTGCTGTCTGGCCAAATAAGGAACTGTCTAAACGTGCCCAGGATGGAACAGGAGAGTGCAGGCTAGCATAGGGTATGACCCAGATACACAGTTGATGGTAGATGACTCAGGACAGGGCTCAGGTAAGGGCTGGTGGAAGGCTGACCAGGACAGGACCCAGGTAATAGCTGGAGGCAGGCTGGCCCAAGACAGGACCCAGGTAAGAGCTGGAGGCAGGCTGGCCCAGGACAGGACCCAGGTAAGGACTGGAGGCAGGCAGGCCCAGGACAGGACCCAGGTAAGAGCTGGAGGCAGGCTGGCCCAGGACAGGACCCAGGTAAGGACTGGAGGCAGGCAGGCCCAGGACAGGACCCAGGTAAGAGCTGGAGGCAGGCTGGTCCAGGGCAGGACCCAGGTAAGGACTGGAGGCAGGAACAACGAGGCGAGCGAAGCGAACCGCGTTGAGACGCAACCCGCTTTGACTCGCGGCCTCTTTTATGGGCTGCCGGCGCCCGAGAGGCCTGGAACGCAAGCCGTTCTGTTTCCGGGCGCCGGCGAACCCACAACGAGGCTTGGAAGGCAAGCCCCTCCAAGGAGGCGAGCCCAGTCCACGGCGCATGCGCGGAACCGAGACAGAGGTCTCCCGCGCATGCGCCGAAGGCCGCCGGCCCCGTAACCAGACGCTCCCCTCCCGGCGAGTCCCCAGACGCGAACGCGCGGGTAGACTCGCCAGGAGGAAATGGGAGCGGCAGACCCCAGTCTCCCGCGTGACATGACAACCATTGGCAAGACAAAATGCGAGGTCAGAGAGTTTGTTTTCAAGCTCGGCAAGCGGACCTCTACGCTTGTCGAGCCAGGTCGTTTCCCGAAACAGGTTCCATTAAGTTGTTGTCAGAGGCACCAACCACCTTCCTAGGTGGTTTTACCGGACAATCACGAAGAAAGTGACCGGAAGCCCCGCAATAGAGGCATAGTTGCTTTTGTCGCCTTCTCTCGCGTTCCTTCCGAGTTAACGACCCCTTAACTCCCCCTATTTGCATAGGTTCCGAAGCTTCGGTATTCCTGGGGTTTACGAGGGTTCTGATCGGTACTCGGGTTTCAAACTTGGACCGATCTGCTTTCCTATTCTGAAGTCTGTGATCCAGTTGTACCACAAAGTCAATATATTCTGCGCAGCCCTGGGGTGGATTCACTACTTGGGCCAGAATGTCTTTTAGCTCTCCGCGCAGACCCCGGTGAAATAAAGTGATCCTTTTATTTTCAGGCCATCCGGTTTCCACCACCAGTCTGTTAAAGGAGGCTATATAAGACAAAAGATCTTCTCTACCTTGTCGTAGAGATAGCAGTTCGTTGTCAAGGGCCTGTCCCTGCGAGTGTCGCGCGAACAACCTTTCCATGCTGGCCTGAAAGCCCTGAAAATCCTGGAGAATTGGATCGTTCTGGTTCACCAAGGGAACAGACCAATCGGCAGCACAGCCACTTAGGTACGATAACACGAAGGCCACTTTGGTCCTATCATCAGGGAAGGCTCCTGGTCTGCATATAAAATGTAAGCGACATTGGTTCATAAAAATGGCATATTTCTTTGGCTCCCCCGCAAAACGTTCAGGCGGTGCTAAAGGCATGGATCCCGGCAGATTGATCTGAACAGGGTTACTCGAACCCAACGAAGTGGAAATTCCCCCGGGACTAGGTAAAGGAATTTGTCCAGCCTGACTCTGTAGCAATCGTTTGGCCAGGTCATCAGTTTGTTCCTTGGAGAGAATGAGTTCTCTTTTGAGGGCATTAGTCTCTTGGCGAGCTGAGTGTACCTCTGCCATTAATTCCCCCAACAGCTGGGCCAGCTGGTCTGTCTCAGAAGTCTCCATAGCGCCCGGGTGGGAAATTGTGGGTAGGCTTCGCGTTCTGTTACGCTCACCTGACTCCCACGGAGGCGCTGGCCAGGATCGTGCTGCTGTGACCTCTTCTAAGGTGTTGCGCGGGGCTCAGAAGATGGACTGGACCGGACTTCCAACTCCTGCTTGTCCGGCTTGCAAAAGTATCCTTCTGTAGGCGAGAATAAGGGATTAACTGTCTGCGGGGAATGCTACCAGCCTCCCCCTTTCCCCTCTCACCCTCCTCGAAACCCTTCTGTGCTTCCCGTGGCGTCTCACCTTAGGGTCTTGAAGGGCGAGCTCTCCTTCCTGCTTCTGATGCAGGGGCGCATTGGTATCCAGTTACTTCACTGGATTCTTGGTTTTATGAGAACCAAACTTGCTTGGCTTCCAGGTAAGTTCCTTGAAAGGTTCCCCTTTTGTCCTTGCATCAATATGCTAATGTCAATGTCTTTTTCCCCATAGGGGCCGGGGTCCGGAAACGCCTGGATGCGGCGCGGACCCGAAATGAAGAGGGAATGACCCAACAGGTAAGTCTTAACATGGAGGTTTAGGTTTCCTCATTCCCTTGTCTCTCTCACCTTTGCTCTTGTCTTTTTCTCCCTAGGCGTGGAAGCGTGGCTGCGAATCCGGGTGATCGCTGCTGAACATGGAGGCGCCCTGTGAAGGTGAGTGGAATGCGGCGCTGCGGCAGTCGATGCGATGTGCTTTTAAATTAAGTGTCTTCCCTTGCAGGATCGTCGGCGAGCTGACTCCGGAATGCGGATCTTGCAGGTAAAGTCTTTTCCTTCTCCTATTCTCTCTTTCTCTTCCTTTGTAGGTGATCAGGATGCTGGCAGGCGTGGCAGAAGTCTGAATGCCGGAGCAAACACGGTGAGCGTCCAGCTGCTAGATGCAGAACAACGCGAAGCATGTGCTGCTCTTCGGGTGTGGTTTAAATAGCCTGTAAAGTAGTCCCAGGTATGTATCCTTCCACTCAGGTATGTATTCTTCCTCAGACCACACCCGAGTGATAAAGTAGTCCAAAAGATAAAGTAGTCCCATTCAGTCCTCAAGAGGGCCTGGATGTAGCAGCACGGTCTGCTTCAGGTAAGTGCACATTAAAACACTTACACACATGTCTTGCTTTATGAGCCTGGCACCTAAGGCGCCAGGACTGGGGTCCAGAATGAGCCTGGCGCCAAAGGCGCCAGGACTGCGTCCAAAAGGCCCCAACTTGGGCCGCTGAGACGTCCTTGGGGAAAATTATGTCTGCCTCTGGGGTTGCTGGGCTGGGCTGGGCCTGGCTCCTTGGAGGTAGGCATCATGGCACTTATACAGTATAAGATCCTGCATAGGGTATATTATTCCCGCACCAAACTATGTTGGTTGGGGGATGCGCGGATAATGACTGCTGTCTACGGTTTGGAAGATCTGGGAGCACGTTCTACCATACCCTGTGGGATTGTTCTCAGGCTCAATTATTGTGGGGGAAATGTATAAGAAAGTTGTCAAATCTACTGAAATTGGAGGTCCCCAGGTATCCAAAATGTGTACTACTTGGGATATGGGGGGGAAGGAAGGGCTCACTAAGTGCGAGAAGATATTCTTGGCAGTTGCCATGGGACAGATCAAGAAAGTAATTGCTTCATTGTGCCGAGATTAACAGATGTATAGCTTTGCAAAGACGGATGTAAAATGCAAGAGGGTGTCCCGCAAAGTCTTTGAAGGTATGGGGTAAATGGGAGGAGAGGGGTGGTGGGTAGTGGGTGTTTGTTGGATAAGTAGTGTTGTCGAATATTGTGTGACTGATATTTCTGCCAAACTCTCTGTAGCATGCCCTGCAATTTTATTTTCGGCCATTTCTTTTGTGCTGCTATGTCAAGCAATGATGGTCCTGTTTATTATATTATTTTCTTCATTATTTTCGATAAAAGCAATAAAAATGTTTTACAAAAAAAAAAAGAATGGTACGAGGACGAAGCAACTGGGAGTAATGCACACTTCCATTGGTGCACACCACTTTGGTACTGAGACGAGGAAGAAGACGGCAAAGCATTGCTACAGTGGTCAGGCAAGCCCCACTAATGAGGCTAACTTCTGATCAGGCACAGGACTTGAGCCTGCAGCCAATTGATAGGCTACAGCTGCATCAAAGGAGAGGGAGGCGGGAGGAAAAGAGAAACCTGCCTGGGAACAAGGACGCAGAAAGCAGACATGGAGGAGGCTGGAGAGGGGCCGTTGAAAAGGACACTGAGCACTGACACAGAGGCCCGAAAGGGCCACAAGTGGCTCGAGAGCTGTGTAGATCCCTGCACCGTGTGTCGGCAGACAGAGCTGTAGGACACAGAAAACTCCAGGAAGACGCAGACGGCAGCAGCAGGTTTTGGAAGAGGCGAGTGCTTCTTGCCGTTGCTCCCGACAAGTGATGGGGGAACAAGAGAAAGCCGGTGGAGAAACTGAAGGCACCCGGGAGACCGGCTTAAGACTGGTGAGTGACAGAGAGGAAACACTCATGTCCGGGCGCTCCAGGGGCTGGTTTTGGGCAGAGGAAGATGCTGCTCTAATGAAAACATGTATAATGAATGGGTCTGACGACCAAATGGAAGGTATTGAATACCGAACAAGCTGCAAAGTTGTGTATGAGTTATTGAATACCGAACTAAGGAAGAGATATGCAAAGTACATGACGAATACTGAACGAGTGAAAAGAAAGTAATGGGCATGTATGAAGTGAAAATCAGTAATAAGCATCGATGGACAATGTGAAACTATGAAACAAGTGAAAGCCAGTAATGAGGGCTTGTAAAGCAAGTGAAAAGAAAATGATAATCACTAGTGGATAGTGTGAAAGAAAGGCAGTGACTAGGAATAAACACCACAAAGTGAACCGTGCGAAAGTCACGTTGTGGCAGAGTCACGAGAATGCCAAGGAGAAATATAGAACTGAAAGTGGACTAAGGACACAGGTTCAGAGAGGAAGCCTCTGTTGGCAAGGAAGTCCATTTAGAAACGCTGAACATAACAAAGTGCCATGGGTTATTGGTTGCGTGACCTGTAATGGCTGAACCGTGTGGTCTGACCACTGTGCCTAGACTGAGTAACCCCTACTTGGAGTGAACCAAGGAAAGTCAAGATGCTGAAGTTGTTGTGCCAAACAAGTGTTAAAGTGATCACAGAAAGGAGCAAGCTATGTGAACTGTTTTGGAATACTTATGGAAAGCCAAGAGAATTTAACTGACTGTGATTTTGAAGCTAGAAGAGCTGCCTTCTCTGGGAATGGAATCCTGAGACTGAATTGTGTTGGACTTGCGGCACGGGGGGAAAGGAACCCTTAGGCCTTGTTTTGGTACTGTGTTGAACTTGGGGAAGGGAACCCCAAGGTCTTTTTGTGGAACTGTTTTGTTCAAGGGGAAGAGAGAAGCTAAAACGCAAGCCAAAAGCTGGAAGAAGCTTAAAACTTTATTTTTGTACAGTGTTTCTTGGATTGCTGACATCCCTACACATTGTATCTCTTTAGTTGTGAGAGCAAGTATAGGTTTTGGGCACAGACGGTCTTTGAGTTTAACTTAATGACACAGTCTATCCTTAGTTTCTTTAGGTTGGGAAATCCCACCTTGGCATAGGGAAAGGTGGCCTTACTCCATCCTGACATTTAAAAAAAAGCTTTTTACAAAAGTGAATCTGTTGTCTGTGTCTTACTTCATGATGCCTTCATAATACCCACTCCGGGCTCAGATCTCCAGAGCTGACCGAGAAATAGTTCATGTGTGACCCAGAAGCTTTAGGTCTATGGGGAGGTCTGGATTAAACCATATTCTGTTTTGCCCAGGAGAGCTTGCTCGACTGGCTTCTTTGGGAATATACTGTTTATTCAGTTTTATGTGTCCCTATCTAATGGGAATGGCTGGCAACAGGCAAAAGGGTGCACTGAATCCAACAGGGGGTGCCTGGTTCCTCAGGAACTACATTTCCCAAAGTTCCAAGGGCCTACAGACATCACTGCGCTGTACGCCCTGGCCGGAAGAGGTTCTGCGAGGTTGACCTGAGAAGCTTAGACTTGGAAGTAAAACCTCCTGTTCAACAATGGATGCTACAACTCTACTGGCATTCCTTGCTACGCGAGCCTCCCTTCTGTGACCTGCTTCACTGTTTATTTAGGAGTTCCTGGATTTCTGACCCGGCCTGCCCCTCTGACTTCTTGGTCTGCGCCTTCTGTTTTGTCTCCTTAGGCATTAAAATAATTGTGCTTCTGACTTTACTTTTCCCCAATGGGACTGCTTATGGTTTGTGTGTCTGGTTGGCAACTGGTGGAAACAGTTTCTTTGGTATTTCTGGACCTGGACTACTACTTGGAACTCCTTTTCGATTGTGTGTTTGGGTACTTCCAGCTAGGTGGAACCTGTGACTTGTCTGGCCTATGGATCTTTTTATTTTATTTAAATGTTTTATTTTTAAAAATGTTTTGTTTTTGTTTATTTGTATTTGGTTATACAAAATATTTTACAAAATGTACAGCACAACATCATAGTTAGAAAAAATGATTAAACTATTTAAGAAAGAGAGTGAGAATAAATAAAACCAATCATTCTAGCAAGTCATAAAACATTTCAATCTCTTTCTAATCTTAAATGTAATCGAATCTGGGCTTGGTAGTATATCGTCCCTGTCTATTTCTTCCAAGTACAACTGACAAAGTCTTCAGATTCCCCCAAAAACGCGGAGGAAGGAGAAAAGAGCAGGCAGAAGAAAAGGACTATATAGAGAGAAAAAGAAGGGAGTAGAAAAACTCCAGGCGTGGGCAGATAGAACACTTATCAAAGCGTCAGATTGTGTGCTTTATACCATAAACAACTCAAGAGATTACTTCTTTCCAGGACCTGTACCACAGCTATGGACAGTGCTGCGTTGTAACCCGAAATCATTCTGTCCCAGAACATTTCCGAAGCTATATCTTCCTCTCTCTCTGTAAATCTAGCGAAGAGTGTCAGCCTCTTTTGCCAAGTCCCCTCGCATTCCATCAAAAGATGTTTTACACTCCGATTACTCGGATTGGAGCATGTATTGCATAGTTTAATTCTCAAGAAATTCTTTCTAATTTTACAGTCTGGGAACTTCACAAAATATCTTGGCAGAGTCCCCAGTTTTTGTCAAGAACCAGAAAACTATTCAAAGGGGATACCAATCTCATTCTCTTAATTGTAACTATCCAGTCCGCTGTTTCAAGGGCCTTATTTAACTTTAGTGGGTTGCTAATTAAGGTATCCAGATCAGAGTCAGCCTTTACAAGAATCTCAGCTATTTTCTGGGCTAAATGAGAGAGGACCTTTTGACTTACGATGTTCCAAGTGGGCCTTAATGTCCCCATATAATGTCCTTCTGGGCTGTTACAATGAGACGATAAAGGGAGAGCAATCTCCATTCTGCCAGGGTTGTCGGCGATTTCAGCCCTAGTTCAAATATAAGAGGGGACACTGGAAGACTCCCAGGCAGCCCAAGGACTCTCTTCCAAACAGAGCCTTATAACTTCAGCTAGTTAGTGTCCAATATTCGCGGCTTTGTTTCCAGACCGTACAACAGTACTGGAATAACTTTTGCTGTGTAGAATTTAGTTAGGGGTAAGATTGAGAATTTTCAGAATTTAAAGAGAATCTTTTTAATTTGTGGGATCAGTTGTTCAATTTTATTTTGTATCTCCCGTTCCACCTAGATTGTTGACGGGCAAGCACAGATTTTATATCCCAAGTACACCAATTCCTCCACTCTCGGAATGACTTGGTCATCCAAGACCCACTGTGAAAAGTTGACCTGCTTCCGCGTGTGCCTGAAGGCCACCACTTTAGATTTCCTTGGGGTTATGGTGAGCCCATTTTCTCTAGCATATTCGCTCAACCTATTCAGGAGACGTTGTAGCCCCCGAGCTGTATTATCTACTAGGACTATGTCGTCGGCATAGGTGAGCCAGTGGACCTTAGTCACATTGATCGGGCTGGCCAATGCCGACGACTGCAAGAACGGACCCATGTCCGCCAAATACAAATTAAAGAAAACTGGTGCTCCCAGGCATCCCTGTCTTACTCCCTTCTCTACTTTAATAGGGTCTGATGCCCCTCCTCATCTAGGCGGGCTCTCAAAGAGGTGTCCCTGTGCAGCTCGACCAACATGGACACCAAACCCTCTGGGGCCCCCCATTTCCTAAGTTTGCTCCATAATCGTTCCCTGATAACTTGATCAAATACCCTAGCGAAGTCCACCCAGGCCCCATATAACTGACACTCGCCCTTATTCCTGGTGTTCTTACTGATCAAGTTGCGAGTTAGCCCGTTAAGGGCTGTTGATAAACCGCTCCTAAACCCTGTTTGAAACTTCAATAGGATTTGGGGCCCCCTCTGCCCATTTTTTCAACTCTCTTAGCAATATTTTCATAAAGAGTTTACTTTCAATGTCAAGGAGGGCGATCGGACAATAGTTTTCTGGTTGTAAACGATTGCCCCCCCCCCTGAAGAAAGGAATGATTATTGCCATTTTCCAGGAGGAGGGGAAAGTCCTTCTCCTTAGAATCTTCTTGAAAAGCCAACAAAGCAGCCTTGCCCAAGCCGCTGTGTTGCTCTTTAGAATCATCTGGTAAATCAGCCCATATTGGGGCTGCTGCTTTCGATGAGGATGACTTAGTAATACCACTTCCTGCCTTTGCCTTTCTGCCAGAGAGGTCCCAATATATCTGATTGATAGCTTTAGCCAAGAATGATCACTCCCTCGCTCAGAATTAATCTTCAGGGAGAGGCTACGAGAGAGTAAACCTTCTGATACAAAAATCTAAGATAAGTGGACCTTCCTCGCTTCCAAGTTATTATTGGGGGGAATGTCTCCAGTAACTGCCCCATTTAACATTTTCATACCCAAAGAGTCCATGAACTCCACCCAGCATTTTCCTTTCTTTGTGATTCTCGCACATCTCATTCCGTCCTTTAGCTTTAGTGCATGTATGCATTGAGTGTTCAAATCACCTGCCAGAATTATATATGCTCCCGCATAATCAAGTTTGATCTTTTCAAATAGTGTTGACAGAATACAAAGAAAGGCCTGAAGGCTGATCCAGGTGGGGTTCCAATATATATTAATAATTATCCCCTGCATGTCATAATTGCTGGTTCTTACCAAGAATTTGCATGCTTGGATACCTTTATTGTTAAAGATCGAATTTGTTTCCCTGCATGTGGAATTTTTGAGGGCCATCAGTAGACCTCCTGATGGTCTTTCCTTGGCAGGTAGTCTATAGACCAAATAACCTTTGCTCGCAATAGGCATGACTAACCAGGTTTCTTGATGGATACCAATGTCTCTATCACTAAACAGAAGATCCTTCATTATTTTAGTTCTAAAGGTCTTGGGACCCTGCATGTTTCCCCTGATCAGGTTTAAATCACTTTGCCTAAAGAGACTGCGACCCCAGTCCCAGTTTCTGTAACACTTGATTGAGAATTTCTGGCAGGAGCATAATCACATTGATTTGGGGGGATTGACTGCCAGTGTTTACTGCTCCAGAAAAATCTGACACTCTCAAGTTTGCCTTAAGTTCAGATGATATCCTACTTGGGTGGGGCTGGCTCTGCTGCTTGCCATTATATACTTCTGATGGAGCTAACTATGAGACAATTAAATTATGTCTCTCCAGTTCGTCTGATGCATTCAGAATAGCAGTTTGTACCTTTATTGACGTGAGGCCCACTTCTACTATGTAGGGGTCACGTCTGTCAGGGAATTTCACAAATTGCAACTCATTTGAGCCAATTAAGTAGAGGTTTGGCACCCTCTGAAAGAGTGATATAATCACACTCCTACATAGGGAGTTGTATTGTGGGTTCTTCCCCACTAGACTGAGCCAAACCTTCGGGACTGCATATGTAGGTTTTTCTTCCTCAATGTTCTCGGAGGCGACATTGCATTTTTCCATAATGTTGTAAACAGAGCATGCTTTTAGTTATGGTGTGCTAAGCAATGTCGATTTACCAATGCCATTTGCATTTTCATGAAGTGCAAAAGTCTTCCCCTGTCCAGTCCTAATTTCCACTGGCATAGATGTTTTTACTTGCTCCATACTTGGGTGTTTTAAAAATATTGGAGCTGTTTTCAAGCTTGAAATGTCTTCTGCAGCACTGGCTGCTTTCAATGGTGCTGAGACCCTGCCTAAGGCAGCCCTGTGGTCTGTTGAGCAGGATTGGATTTCACAACCCCTCCTGGCATTGTGCCCTCGTTCTGCGGATTAAAGTCCTTACTGGTTCCTGCTGCTGTCCCAGCTGAGTGTTCACTGTGTTTTTCTGGAGGGTTCGTTTGTAACCCCACACTCACGCTGACTATCTCAATCAGTTGTTGTGTGTCTCTCTCGGGAACAATCTTTTCAGAGTTTTGCTTCTTGCCTAAATTTGCTGCCGAGGTACCTGTTGGGGAAGCATCTCTTAAGTTCACTCTAATTCCCTCTGCTGGATTCCCCCCTTTTTCCCTCTATAACATCCTCCTGTGATGGGTTCAGAGTGGGCTTTATTGGGGGAATCGCTTCTGATTTTTTAATATTTTATATTTTTCTGGTTTTTTTCTCAGAAGTATTGGAAAAGTGGTAGAGCACTGCCGTCTTTCTGTGCTTTTCTTCGCTTTCTTTCTTCCTCTGGAATGCTGTTGCCCCGCCGCAGTCCATTTTTGGGAAAATGCTTCAAGCCCTCGTGGAGGCCCTTATGTTGAGGTTTGAGGGGGATTTTCTTCCACCTCTACCTCCTCCTTGACTTCTAGTGCCAATCTTCTGAACTCCTCCAGAGTTTACTCGGAGAGGGGGGTGTCATCAAATAAATGTGACGACTCCTCATGTCTTACTTCCTCCCCATCTCTTTGACCATTCGACATTTGGACTTTCAACTGGCTCATGAGGTCCTGAAGCAGGCTATGATGCTCCTCTTCCTCTTTATTTTCCCATTAAGAGATACTTGGATTGCTGAAAGGTCCAGCCCCTGTTTAGCTATCTCCATCCTTGAATCTCTTAGAGTCGGGATCAATATTGAGTTGATTGTGTTGGATATCCCTACCAATGAAGACTCGTAGTTTGCCGACTCTTTGGTTAATTCCAAAAGGATCGCTGCCTGAGATTGAACTTCTTTTTTAAGATGCTCAAAAAAACAGTGACCAGGGAATTCAGCACAAAATGTAGCGCACAAAGTGTCACCGCGTTTGTTTGAGGATTATCTGATTTTTCCATATCCGACGGTAGGTTCTCCAGCTCCCTTCCCAGTTCTGAGTGGTGAGCAGAATCTCTTCTCGCAGGGTGCTGGTTTCCAATACCTCTCTTTCCCCTCGATTGTTGCTCTCTGTCCCTTCTTCTCTTAGTTCTCGCGCCAGTGCTCCTTGCGGGGGAAGGTATCCCCTGTAAGGACTTTGATTTGCTTCTCCGTCTAGGTCGTTCAAACTCCTGATTCATTTTTTACCGAAGTGCTCATCAATCTTTCTTTGAATCTTTTTTGTTGTGATTGTATACTATAGGCCCCTTCTCCAAGACTATGGATCTTTGTGGACAGTGTTTTGCTTCCTGGACATTACTTCCTTGATAGGACTCTGAACCTGGGTTGTCCCTGATGTTCAGGACTGTCGTCAGATTATTGCTGTATATCCTGCTGAAGACTTCTTGGGCGATTGACCTACTCCTGACATCCTCTTCTTGACCCTCTAACATCGCACTAGCCCCCATCAGGTTTGACATCTAGGTGATATCTATGAAGGCATCATGAAGTAAGACACATAAAACAGAATCACATTTTCTAAATTAAAGGGTATATTTCTTATTTGTCAGGATGGAGTAAGGCCTAACTTGCCCAATGCGAAGGTGGGATTTCCCTACCTAAAGAAACTAAGGATAGTCTGTGTCATTAAGCTCAACTCAAAACTCTGTCTGTGTTCAAAACCTCTGTCTGTGTTCAAAACCTATACTTGCCCTCGCAACTGAAGATATGCAATGTGTAGGGATGTTGGCAACCAAAGAAACAGTGTTCAAAATAATGTTCAGAGCTTTTTTGAGCTCTTTGGCTTGCGTTTGATCCCCTTCCCCAACTTCAAAACAGTTCCAAAGAGGCCTTGGGGTTACCTTCCCCAAGAAGACAGCTCTTTTATCTTCAAAACCAGTCAGTTCTCTTGGCTCTCAATATGTATTCCAAACCATCTTTGCAACTTTTCAGGCTTTTCAACAGTTCATTTAGCTTTCTCTTTTCTTGAATCACTTTAAACTTTGGTCCACCATCGCCTCAGGTCTTGCCGTCTGCCGTTTTCCAACAGCAGGCGGTAGTGATACGCGCTGCCAGCAACAAATGGGTCATTAACTTTGCACGCTTCCCCGATTTTGGGTAAATCCCTTTGCATGGTGCCCCAAGCAGGAGGGTTTTTGGGCACAGTGGGAGGCGACTACTAGTAACAACATGAATCACCTAATGTTTTCCCAGAAGGTCCGTATTAGGGGCACCCCCACTACATATGGAAATACGAGCCCTGCGCCCCACAATTTCTGCAACAAGTAGGGGGGATTACAGCCTGGAAGTGGTGAATCTGCACTGGCCTGGCGCGATTTCTTGCCCAAATCTCTCTCCAGGCCGCTTCATCTAGCTGAAATCCCAAGTCTGTCTCAACGGGACAGGAGGTCTTCCTGCAACAGTCTGTACAATTCTGAAATCCCCCCTTCTACACAGGCTCCCTCATGTTAAGCTGTAGTGGGTTTAGGGATAGTGTGGCTTTCTCTCTTTTTTCGGGGTGAGTAATCCAGTGGCGGAGCTGGGTATATGTGAACCTATCATTTTCAGAGAGGTTACATTCTTTTTAAAAATCTTTCGAAAGAGCGCAGCTGGCCTTCCAGTATAGAGTTGCCCCAAAGTGATTTAAGTCTCCCGCCTTCCAACGCTTAAATGCTCCCCGCGGGATACCTGGTGTGAAGGCTTGTTGCCAAAGACAGGGGTAAGTGGGCCCACCCCCCCTAGCGACCCTTTTCCCCTCGGAGAACCCTATCCCATACCCTTAGGGTAGCTTTTGTCGATGATGGCAGGCGGTGCCATTGCTTATGCAATGCGTGGGGGATAAAGGGCAGGAAACGGAGGGGCATGACGCATTGTGCTTGTTCAATCTCTAACCACCTCGGAGCCGGGGGAATCCACCGACCACGTGGGCAGGTGGGACAGTTGGGCGGCATATTTCAGAAGATTCGGGACCCCAAACCGGATCCCCCCCCATCATCACTCTGCTAGGGATCCTAGATTTCTTCCTCCGCCAGATAAAACCCAATAGTTTGCGTTGGAGTCTTTCCAATACAGGCTAGGGGACCTCGATGGGATGGTTGAGCAGTAATATAGCAACCGGGCGAGGAAGTTCATCTTGATGGCAGTAATTCGTCTCATCAATGAGATTTATTGTATCGCCCTTCTTTCCAGGTCCTGTTCTAATACCTTAATCAAAGGAGGGAAGTTAGCCCCAAAAAGGTCTCCCACGGAGGCCGTCAAGTGGACCCCTAGATCGGCTATAGCAGTCGTATTCAAGCGGATTAGGCAGATAGCCTGGGCAGCCCTTAACTCTTGTGCGGACAGGCCCACCCCCAGAGCTACCGTTTTCCCAAAATTAATGTCACACCCAGCAAACCGCCCAAAAGCGCGGATCTCCAGAAAGGTCGGAAAGAGGGAATGATGTTGGTGGTGGATAGGAGCACATCGTCGGCATACATTGGGACCATATGGGGGGAGTTTTGCTATACTGGGGCCTGAATTGCATTATTCCCTCGTATGTGTTGGGCTAATGGTTCCATTATGCGTTCAAATGGGAGGGGCGATAACAGGCATCCCTGGCGCATACCGCAAGTAAGGGGAATTGGGAGACGGCGTTCCTGATTGATCTGGAGAGAGGTGTTTGGGGCAAAGTAATTGCCAGCTTTCGCCTTCCTAAACTGCGGCCCGAAGGCGAACGCCTCCAGAGTCCGGTGCAGAAAAGACCAGTCCACCCTGTCAAATGCTTTTGTAGCATCCAGTGGCAGGAGAGCCAGTTTCTCATTAATATGTGCAGCCAGTTCAATCGGGTTTAGCGCTCGCCTTATGTTGTCCCTCGGTTTCCTGCCCCGGATGAAGCTCGTCTGTTCTGAGTTAATCAGTCGGGGAAGAAATGGGGCTAGGCGATTCGCTATCACCTTGGAATAGATGTTGGCATCGATATTCATAAGTGCGATTGGCCTGTACGAGGAACAAATCCTTGGGGTCCTTGCCCGGTTTCAAAACCAGGATCGTGTTGGAGTTCCTCATCCAGGGCGTTTCATTTCCCACCTCCCAGAATGAGTTAAAAAAGGCATGTTAGGGGAGCAAGCAGTTGACCACTAAATAGTTTGTAAAATCTTGGAGAGAAGCCATCTGTGCCCGGGGTGCGGGACTTCAGGGATTTAATTACTGCAGCCACTTCCTCCTGTTGGATCAGCTCTTCCAGAGCCTCCTTATCTTCCTGTGCTAGCTGGGGTAGGGTGGCCTCTGCAATGTATTGCTTTTGTGCTTCCCTTGATCTGTCAGTTTTGGCCTTGTTCTTTAGCAAATGATCTTGTGCAATCTGTAATTTCTCCAGCTCACCATACTGAGTTACCCCCGCTTGGTTCCAGAGGCCAGCGATAAAGTTTTGTCTTCTAGTTTTCGCTAGTTTCCTCGTTAGAAGATAATTTGCTTTATTACTTTTAGCATAATAGGTCTGTTTAACTGATAACAGGGTCTGCGCCGTCTCCTCCGCATATAGGGCTTCAAGTTTATTACGTGCCACCCGTAGGGCAGCATGCCCCTTAGGTGACCATCCCTTCTTGAGTCTCCCTTCAATGATGTTATCTCCTGCTCCAGACGGCTCTCATCTGTTTCTTCATTTTATAATAAGCCGCTGTGTGTGTTATTAGGTGCTGTCTAATAACTGCCTTCATGGCGTCCCATGTTGTGGCCGGGGAGGTCAATTCCACAGGGTTGTCTCGAAAGTCATTTTATATTGCATTTGTCACCTCATCGCTTAAGAGCAGGTAGTTCAGTATCAGGTCATACAGGCGCCACTGTGGTCTGGCTTCGGGGGTCGTGTTCCAGGATCTAATCTGTATGGACACTGGGGTGTGATCCGTGAGAACCTTCGAACGATGTCACCTTGTTTGTGAAGGGTAAGAGCTGGGGTGAGACTAGGAGCAAGCCAATGCGTGAAGAAGTGCGGTGGACCTGCGAAAAGAAGGCGTAGTTTCTTTCCTCCGGGTGCAGCACTCTCCAGGTGTCCACCACACCCAGGGATCTGAACATGTGGAGAATCCCCAGCGCAATTTTGTAGTCTCTGGGGGCTGATGCATGTGATTTGTCATTATCCGGATCGGGCACCCTGTTAAAGTCTCCTCCGATAACGACCTGTCCTTCCAAGAATCGGAGGAGGGCTGACTCCCAAGTCCATCAGGAAGTGTTCCTGGCCCTCGTTCGGGGCGTAGATTGAAACCAGCAAATGCAGTTGGCCTAGGAGCATCCCCTTCACACCTGTAAAACGGCCCCCAGGGTATGTGGTAGTCTCAAATTCCTGGAACGGGACATCCCGAGCCACTAGGATCACTGTACCCCCTTTATTGGTGCCGTCCGAGGTCAGGAACTTCTTTGGGACGTCTCTGCTCCTGAGATGGACATAGTCCTCCAGCAGTAGGTGAGTTTCCTGGAGGAATATCACCGCTCCCTCTAGACCTCTCAAACGTTTCATTATAGACTTTCACTTCGACATAGAGTTTAGGCCTTTCTTTGACATTCAGGATGACGAAATTCACCTCCTGGATTGGGGTTTCCAAGCTCTCTTCGGTGGGTTTTACAGAGGGAGAGTGGCGAGGGGGAGTGAAATGATCAGAAGTTGCCATTTAAAGTATAAGGATTTCTGTATATTTGCTCCAGCTGAATTTTCGATTAACAACAAACCACATAATTCTGAACTGAGTCCGTACTCTGGACTCCCAACTGTTCGACTGCCACAGATCTACCGCAGTACACTCCAAGAGCCTTCAAGTGACATCCGCCTTGGAGTTGGGTTTAGACCGTGTGAAGCTCGTCGATACTAATATTATGTATCCTGTTTCCATTATGCTCTGTCGGACTGGCCGCCGGGGCCTCGGGTGAAGGCAATATAGACTTTGGCTCCATCGCCGACATCTGTGGATCAAGGTAGCTGGCTGCAGGGATCCTTTATTTTCTGGTTCGACCCTTCTGGACTGTTGATCAGGCCGGGCGTCTTGGCTTTCCGGGAAGGTCGTCTGCATCCCCGGTGGAGACAGAGGAGCCACCTTCTTTGTCCGGCGAGCCTCAGGATCATTTCTGCATCTTCTAAATATGCAATCATTCAGGAGGTTCCTCTGTAGGAAAAGTGGACCATGGTGGGGAATTGCCACCGATATCTAATCTTTTGCTCTCAAAGGGAGAGTGTCAGCGGCCTAAGAGCCCTCCGTTTCTGTATCATCACTGCCGCTAGGTCCTGGAAAATTTGCAAGGGAGACCACTGGAACGAGAGTTCGTCACGGTAGCAGCCAATTGCCATTATTGCCTCCTTCGTTGCATAAAAGTGAACTTGGGTGATCACATCTGGAGGGGACTCTGTATCCAAACCTCTGTGGGGGCGCAGTCTGTGGGTGCGGTCCAACTGGAGCTGGGACTTCTCGAGGTGTGGCAGGAGGGATTGAAATAGGTCCCCTACGTGTTCCGCCAGGTTCTGGTATGGAACTGATGTGGGGACTTCGCTGATCTGTAGGTTATTTCGAAGGGCCCTGTTCTCCAAATCCTCCTGCTTGTACTCCAAGATCTCGTTTCTGTTCGTCAGGGCCCAGATCTGTTGTATCTCTACTTTTCCCAGTCTTTGATCTGCCTTCGTCACTATATGATCCGTATGTTCGAGTTAGGTGGTAAATTCTGTCCTACAGGAGCAGACTTCTGTTTTGATGTCCAACATAAAGGCCTGAATATCTTCTTTGATGGCTAGTTGTCCGGTCCCTCCAGGTGACGCTTGCGGTGTGGTTTTGGCAGTCTCCAGCTTTTTTCCTTTTTCCCCCGTGAGCAGCATGGTGGAGATGTCACCACTCTTCAGGGCTTTAAGATGCTTGGCCATAGCAATGGTATCTCACACCGTGCTCTGCAGAGTTATTAGCGGTGTGAGAGGTAGTCAGTGGGTACCCTCCCGAGCTGGGACTAATCACAACGTTTGTTTTTGTTCTATGGGGCGCTCAACTTCAGACTCTGGGGTTCTGTAACAGTTGTTGGAGTGCATCCGGGGCTTTGTGGTCTTGTGTTCCCCTTCTCTATGGTGAGGGGCAGAGGATGTCAGCTGGTTAGATGTCTGAATTCCTCTGGTTTTCAAATTACCCCAGCACCCCGCAGGGCTATCCCAGAGGCCCAGGAGACGCTTCTATGGGCCTAGTCACCCGGGGGTGCAGCGCAAAGGGAGACCCCTGTCAGATCCAGGGGTATGTATGCGGTGGAGCCCTCCTCGTGGGCTCAATATTTGAAGCGCAGGAGGGGAGGGGGAGGGAGCAGCCCTCCTATCCTCACTGTTGGTGTCCCTTGCCTCTCTGCGCTAAGGACCTGGTTGCATTGGTGAGCCGGGGGACTTCTTGATCCCTTCCTCCACCCAGGACCGTGTGAACCATGTAGCGGGAGGGCAGGGGTGCAGGCGTCTCCCCTCTTGTTCAGCAAGCACCTAAACACATTGTCCTCATGAGGGGATCGCCTCCCCCCTCCCATATCAGCTCACCTCAATGGTGCTCTTACCAGCAACCAGCAGTAGTCGATGTTGCTTCATCCTCGCTCAGCAGGGGGAACCCATTTAGGCTGTGTGACCGCAGCACGCGGCTGTGAGGTCTCGTGGGGCTCTGAAGTGCACAGCTCAGCACCGGGCTATCAGTTGCATGGAGGCCACCCGGGCAAGACCTTGCCTGGGGTCTTGGACTCCTTCAGCGCCTCGGTGTGGGGGCAGAATGGAATGCCTCCCACTGCTCCGCGTCGGAGCTACGGCATCTCGGCAGGGGTCAAGGGCATCCCCGCACTTCAGAGCAGCCTTGCAAAGCCGGGCGAGCAGTCTCCCTCGCCATAAATCAAGATACAGGTCAGCTGTGTGGGCTCCCTCGGTTATCTACTCAACGGCTGCCAGCCTCCGCTTCTTGCAAGGTACTGGCATCCGTCCATCATCTTGGGACCCTGGAGCTGTGGACGCGGGCTCAGCCGCGGATTTCAGACATCAGCCGCACTCGATAACTTCACATCTTGGGACTGCTGGTGGATGGTCCCTTCCTACCGTGGTAGCCGGCTTTGCCGACTTGCAGGTGTCAAGGAAACAGGGTATTATTGTGTAGGCATCAGGCTTCAGATGGAGGCCATCAGCAGAGCTGCCACATCGGTTGCGCTGCTGGCCAGTATCTTAACTTTCCTTGGTTCACTCCAGATGGGGGTTACTCAGTCTATGCACTGTTGTCGGTCCACCCACTACATATCACGCAAATCGATAACCCTTGGCACTTTGTTATATTCACTTCTTCTCATGGGCGTTCCTTGCCAACACAGGCTCCCTCGTTGAGCCTGTGTCAGTTGTCTGCGTGACTTTCACACCATTCACTTTGTGGGGTGTTATTTGCTTTTCATTTGCTTGCTAAACCCTTGTTACTGGCTTTCATTTGGTTCGTACTTTCACATTGTCCATCAATGCTTTTTACTTGCTTTTACTGCAATCGAAACTGCACATCGCTTTCATTTCAATTGTGCAATATTTTCATGTACTTTTCCTAATTTTCCCTTAGTTTGGTATTTAATAATGCATGAAACACTTTGGAGCTCTTTCGCTATTCACACATTTTACCTTCACTCTCCAGACCCTTTTATCATAAGATTTCATGGATCGGCATCTGCTTGTGCCAAAACCCAGCCCCTGGAGCGCCCAGGCGTGACTGTTCCCTCTCCGTCCCTGACCGGTGCATGGCAGCTCCTCTGGGTGCTTTTGGTTTTCTCCTCTGCGGTCTCTTTCCCTTTCACTAGCCGACTGCTCCGACCGAGCAGTGGTCATCTCTTCCGAACCTTCAAGCTGCTTTTGGGGGCTTCCTGGAGTCTGCAGTGTCCCCAGCTACAGCAGGGGACACACAGCACTGGATTCTGCAAGGCTCCCTACCTACTCACAGCCGGTTCGGCTGCAGCATCTTTCTCGCTCTCCTGCAGTGCTTGGCATAATTTTGACCGGCCCCTCTGCAGCTTGCTCCGCACTGGATTGCCACGTCCATCTCGCCAATCTGGTTTCTCCCTCCAGGTGGGGCTTTCCCTCCAGGCTGGTCTCTCCCTCCAGGCGGGTCTCTCCTTGTGTCTTGCTTGTTTCTCCTTATATACACCTGAAGCCTTTCAACTGGCTGCAGGTGTAAGTCCTTTGCCTGACCCCAATTAGTGGGACACACCTGACCATGGTTTTTCAGTCCTCTTCTTCATGTCAGTACCAGAGTGGTGTGCACAAATGGAAGTGTGCCTTACTCCTATTTGCCTCTCCTTCGTCCCAGTCTTAAAGACATATGAATGTGGGATAGTGTGTGTGGGAAAGAGGGGCAGACTGATAATAACATACAAAGAGGTAGGGGGAGTGCAGGGTGATTAACAAGAGAAGGTAAAATATGGGTCTAACCTGCTCATATGAGGTAGCCTCCTGATTGACCTCTTTCTTGTCTCGTTATACTGATATTCAAGGGTAATTTGTAACGGAAGTAAAAGATGGGGTTTGCCAGTGTCCTACAAAGATTTCTGTGATGGAAAGGTCATCGGAAAAAGGGAATGGGAAATACTTTGTCTCATCTGAAGACATCCTCTCCCCACTCCCCGAGGTCCCTCCACTCAGGTGATACTCCCTCGCATAGCCACCCTAAGGATCCAAAAGCAATAGCCTTTCCCTGGCCACCTGAGAAGAGGATTCAAGGGGAGTAGATGGGAGGATGCCTCCAGGTTCCTCACATATCAGAACGGTATCCGTCTAATCGAAGAAAATAAAGTATGGTATATTTGTTCAAATTTCGGCTGTACGAAAATTACTTACACAGAACATTTCGAAAAACTACACCATATGGTGCCATTATAGCTAAAAAAGGGAGTGGGGGTGACCCCTGTACCCTTGTTCGCTATGATGGCATCAGGAGTTGCGGGGGTGTCCTTTACTTACTATAAAATAATGTTTAAAACAATAAAATAAAGGACCCTGCCGCACCAGTTCCCAGCCACGTAAGTGAAGAGAATTGGCGTTGCAGGGAGTCGGCGGCACACAGCAAAGCGTGCCGCCAAAAGGCAAGAAGAGTGGCGGGGGCGCCCCATAGCTGCATTTTACTGCAGGGTGATGTAAATTCGTACTTTTCAGATTCAAAATGTTTGCTGTCAAAATAATGATGGACATCCTATCAGAACGTCGGAAGGTTCTGCATGTCTGAAAGGGGGAGAGGGAAGGAAGTTCTGGTATAGGTTCTGTCTGTCCTCCTTTTCGGCCATCCCTGCTTACCCTTGTCTTTCCTCCAACAACCCTGCAGTATTCCTCCAGCCTTTTTGCTTGACCCCGTTGTGCAGAAAGATTAGGATATTCCTACTGTTGGGAGGAAAGTCTCAACCCTCCGGAGAGAAGCGTACGTTTATCTAAGGTGCTGAAGTAGGCTACTGCTGTGGCTGTAACTGTGGATTATTCCTGGTTCACTCTTAAACGTTGAGTCCGAAGTCCTAGTAATGGTTTAACCAGGACAACTGTAAACACAAATTACGTTTATTACCAGAAAGATTATCATCGACTGTTTATTTGATAACCAATTGAGCTTAATAAGGGCGTATATCCTCACTACAAAGGATTTTGTTGCCACCTAGACTATTGTTTTCTTTTTAATTGGTTATATTCTAAATAATATTTAATGACATTTTGAGATTAACAGCATCTAGGTCTAGTCTACCATATATATATATATATTGTCACTCTTAAACGTTTACATGTCCCTAGCATCCTACTATTCTTTCATAGGAAGATCTGGATTTGCCCATGCATGCCAATAGCAAAGTCCTCCATGTTTCAGAACTAGTGCTTCCCATCTATCGGTAGTGTGTGTCACTGCCTGGGTTTCTCTATGCCAAGGGTTTGCAACCTCCGGCTTTCCAGATTGTACTACATCTCCCATCACCCTCTGTCAGTAGAGCCAATGCAGTGGGATCATGGGAGTTGTAGCCCGAAACATCTGTAGAGCCACAGGTTGCTGAACCCTGCTGTATGCAATCAGCATCCCAGATTCCTTTGTCCTACTTGGTCACCCACCTAAGCAGGATACCCTTCAAGGGTGACTGCTTCACACCTCACCTGGCCCAACTGCAGTATCACTTGGATTCAGTATAGGTGACTCTCTCCTTCTGAAAACCTATCATCAAAAAGGCCCAAACTGCCTGCTCCAGCTGACTATCCTTTGGAAGATAAAGCCCTTTCTTCCAATTGATGACTTCAGAGGCACATTCCAGGCCCAGGTAATATTACACATCTTTGAGGAAAACGCCCTCCCCACCAGTGTTGCGGCACCACACCTCGCCCCACTTTGGTCCATCCAATGCTCAGCGGCACGATTCATAAGAGGAATCAAGAAATTGTACCATTTTATTCCCCCATCCTATTGGAGCTTCACTGGCTTCCATGCTAGCCAGACTACTTTGTTAAAACTGCCTCTGTTACCTGTAGGGCAGCTACCACAACCTTACCTACCTAGCTGAAAATCTCTGTCGCTAAGGTGGTTCACACCTATCCAGAAGCCAGGCCATAAATGGGCACGTGGCAAAACTGGTGTGCACAAGGAAAACTGGACATCTCTTGCTCTGTCCTTGCCTACTGTAACGCTAATCCAGTGGCAATCTGAACCGCGCCAATGTTTTTTTTTCAGTTTTTTAAACTTTTATTTATTCAGCTTGACAACACAAAGAAGAAGCGAGTGACATCAGAGTAAGTAATATGATATACAGTGCATACAGTTCAGGTTCAGAATGTACATGTTTTATGGTTGTAAACATGGGGACAGTCAACAGTGCGGATGGAGGACTATGGAACCATGAATTCAAGAAGCGGATGCCGGGGGGTGCGGGAAGGAGTGGGAGATGTATCATCCGAGTCAGTAGATGTAGCGTCTATAAAGGATCGGAACTTCAGCCAAATGTTTCTGGGCCTCAAGTGTGTTGGCTGTTGATTAGACCAGGATTCTTCTGTATCTGAGGCCCATGTAACCGCCCTGAGCTATTGCGCGTGTGTTGGTGCACCGAGCCAGAGCCAGCGCAGTAGGATGCAGCGCACAGCAAGTAGCATGCAGAGGCGAGCTAGTTATTTGGATTCATGGCCCAGCTCGGGGAAGTCATGAAAGAGACACTGAGTTGGGGATGGGGCGATAGTGTGCTCTAGAATAGTAGACATGGTAGAGCATATCTCCGTCCAGAATTGCGTCGGATGAGGACAGACCAGATCATGTGGATGTATGTGGCACTGTCGGACCCGCACCTGGGGCATCTTGGGGAGTGATCCTTTGACATGTGGTGCAGTCTGCTCGGAGTGTAGTGATATCTGTGCAATACTTTGAACTGGATTAACTTGAATTGGGAGTTGAAGGATACCTTATGAATGCGTGCACACATAAGAGTCCAACGCTCGTCTGTCATTTCCACCCCCAGGTCCTCTGCCCATATGTGATTCAGTTTAGCAAATAGTGGGGTAGATCTGGTTTGTAACAAGGCATATAGTCTAGATACCTTTCCCCTAGTGGAGCTGAGGCTGCACAACTCTGCGATAACAGAGTAATCGGAAGGTATCATGGGGAAACTGGGGTACTTAATTTTAAGAGTTTTCCGGAGAGAAGAGTATTGGAGCCACCCGGATGGTTTCCGTCTCTGGGTGAGTGGAAGGTCTGGCCATTCGAGAACGTTTCCCTGCTCAAAGATGTCTCGGATCGATTCGTAGCCTGCATCAGTCTATCGGCATATGATAGGTGGTCGTATGCGTGGGACCTTTGGGAGGAATTTCCACAGTGGTAGGTCGCCATGGAAGGGGTGGGGCACGTCTAATAGTTTCTAGATTTTAGAGAGGGCAAGGGATGAACTAACAACCAGGTCAGCTGAATCTAGCACAGTCGGCAAGGGCGAGAGAATCAGGGAACGGATATCTCGATCACTGACTGCCAATCTCTCCAGTCTGACATGAGGGGGAGGGTCCGATGTATTGAACCAGTGTGAGGCAAATTGGGCTTGTGCCACCAACCAGTGTCTGAGGAAATCGGGGGCGCTGAATCTACCACTCACCATAGGGGTGGTCAATGTCCCTAGTTTAAGTCGAACTGCACCTGAGTGCCATAGAAAAGTGTTAACAGTTGGGCTAACGCTTGAAAGAAGGCATCACCCGGCCACAGGGGTAGATTGATGAACATGTATAGGAGTTGGGGAAGTACAACCATCTTTAGTACCCCAATCAGGCCCGCTAGGGAGATTGGGAGTCTCACCCAGCCCAAGGTCTTTGTAGCAAGGTTCGTGAGGTATTTCTGATAATTCTTCTCGAATAACAACGCAGATCGGTGAGCCACTTCTACACTGAGGTAAGTGATTTTCGATTGGGACCATGTGAACTCCATAAGGTCAGGGGGGGGACGTGTGCAGTCAGTAAGTGGGGGAAAAGGGTGGATTTGGAGCAGTGGACCACATCCTCCAGTATCGGGGCAAGATTGATAGCAGGGGACCGAATATAAAGCGGGGCATCATCGGCATACAAAGAGATAATGTCAGATTGGCCGGCTGTACTTCAACCTTTATGTGCATGGGACTGACGCATCATGTCGGCTAATGGATCCATAGCTAAGGCAAATATTAAGGGAGAAAAGGGGCAGTCCTGTCTCGTCCCTCTAGCAATTTGAAAGAGGGGAGAGCATCTGTCCTCGGTGCGGACCCTAGCCACCGGATCGGAGTAAATCAGCCTAACCGAGGAGAGGAAACTGGGTCCAAATTTACATTTCTCGAGGACCCGCCAGAGGTACTTCCAAGACAACGGAGTCGAATGCCTTTTGCATATCTAGCATGGCAGCCACTGCTTGTACGTTCGGGTTAATTCTACTAATTATGTTAAACAGGCGTCTCAGGTTCAAGGAGGTGGAACGTCCCGGAATAAATCCTGCTTGATCCGAGTGGATGATTTGTGGCATAAAGGGGGCTAAGCGTAGAGCTAATAGTTTGGCGTAGATTTTGATGTCTCAGTTACTAAGTGAGAGGGGATGGTACGAGCCGCATTTGGTAGGGGGCTTGCCGGGTTTAAGTAAAACAGTTATTATAGCCTCACGGAGAGAGGGGGGGAAGCCTGCCCACTTCGCCTGCTTCCTCGCACAGGGCCATCAAGTGAGGGATTAGGAGGGATTTGAAATGTTTATAAAATTCGACTGGGAGGCCGTCTGAGCCCGGGGATTGACCTGACGACAGTGAGTTGATGGCTTCTGAAAACTCCTCAGGAGTGAATGGCCTCTCAAGAGAACTTGTGGTTTCAGCGGAGAGGACTGAGAGGGGAAGGCTGTCTAGGTAGGAATCGATCTCTGCTGTTGGGACAAACTCATCGTTCGAATAAAGGGATTCGTAGGAAGCCAGGAATTCTGAGTTAATGTCCCGCGGAAGTGTGGCTAGGGTGCCATCGGGACTCTCCATGGCCGGTATGTTAGGGGAACCAAACTCTCGGCGGATGAGCCTGGGTAAAATTCCACCTGGCCGTTCACCCTCCCCATATTTTCTAGCGAGGCTAGGATTGTCAAGGAATGTCACTTCACGCTCTGCCAGAGAGCGAAACGTGTCTAGTTCAGTGCCTAAGGATGCCAGGATTTCGGGGGATTGACATATTGGGACTCTAGGGTGGCAAGAGCCGATTCGCTTTTCAGGATATCACTAAGAATCACTTTCAGGATACTGTATTCTTTGGAGATGGCAATACCCCTAATGTAGGCTTTAAATGACTCCCAGAGGGTGGCTTGTGACGAGACCGAGTTAGTGTTGATTTCAAAGAAGTCTTCGATGGCGTCTCCAGTTCAGAACTGAAGGCAGTGTCAAGTAGGGAGTGAGGTTTCATTTTCCAATGCCTAATTCTGTCGTGATCTGGACCCCAGCAGAGGGAGATGGTCACCGGTGAATGGTCGGAGAGGGTTCTAGGGAGAATCGATAATTGTGACACGTTCCTAATTAATATATCTGAGATAAGCCATCTATAAATCCTAGAGTGCGAGTCGTGTACTTGGGAGTAGAAGGAATATGTACAGGAATCGGGGTATATAAGTCTCCATACGTCTATGCTCGCCAGTCGTGGAAGTGATGTCAAAATAGTGTGGGCTGCTTTGGAAAGTTGACAGGGTCTGGAGCCCGATCTATCGCGGTTCACGTCAAGTATTGTGTTAAAAACGCCTCCCCATATGATCGGGATCAGGGGGAAGCTTTCTAAGAGGGAGGCTAGGGGTAGGTAAAATTCAGGATCATCAACATTAGGACCATAAATATTCAATAGTACCGCCTCTTTATTTTGCAGGATGCCCTGGAGCAACACACATCTTCCCCGAGGGTCGATCCGCTAGGATTTGCAGATAAATTGAAGGCTTCTATGGATCAGGATCATATCTCCCCGACTTTGGGTAGAATAGTTGGTGAAGTACCTTTTGGGGGCCCCACATTTTAGCGAACTTTTCGCAGTGTTCGGTGCAAGTGTGCGTTTCTTGTAGAAAAAGGATTTTAATGGCATGATGCTCAGCATAAAGTTGTCATTTTCTTATAATTACCCAACTCCCGCACATTCCAGCTCATGAATTCTAAACTGTTGTCACCCATCAGTATACGGGTACTGATCAGACTTTAGCATTTGGGGGGGTGGCAGCCAGTGATCCCGAGCCCAGGATAGGCAATGGAGCCCCCACCAGTAAGCGATTGACCTGGCACTGTCCCATACTCTACTTCCTTTGTAAACGCCAAGCCTTTTTTTAACATAACACCCAACCCATCCCTCCTCCGCCACACATCCCTCCCCAATCAGAGGAAGGACATCCCTGTACCCCAATAACCAAATCCAAACCAGTGGCATCAACGCCTGGGGGCCTGTGAACCGGCCTGGCGGCGATGCTACGGGCTGGGGGCAATTAAGAATAAGTATGGTGCTTGGAACAAAAACAATGTGTAACATAGGTAGGACCTTTTATGGAGGGGAGATCAACACATCATTGAAACAGGTTGAACAATTTGCACATAACTGAAAGAATAGATCTCCTATATGTATGGGCTGGGGGAGGCGTCCCCCTACCCCTCTAGTTAGAGTTCAATAGAGCAATATAACACTAACAAGGAGTTATGGCAATGAGTAGTCAACCAGGGAAAGGGTCATCAATGAATTTGGAGGCCTCTTCCGGGATTGTTAAGAAGAACACCTGCTTAGAGTTTTCAATTCTCAGCTTGGCGGGATATAGCATGGAGTATTTGACCCCCAGGTCGCGAAGTTTGCTCTTAACTGCCAGGAAGGTTTTGCGTTCCTGCTGGACGGCCACAGAGAAATCAGGGTACAGGTGGATCCTAGCTGATCCCAGGAATAATTCACCTTTGGCTCTCACTGACCTGAGGAGGGCGCCTCGATCACAAAAATGTAGGACCCTGACTGTGATGGGGCGCGGAGGTGCGTAGGGCCTGGGTTTTGTTGTTAAGGCACGGTGGGCTCTCTATCGCGAACTGCGGCGAGAGCCTTGGGGAATCCTGGAGTGTTAGTAATGTGCGCTCAACGTAGTCTTCCATGGGTTCCTTGATGCTGTCCTCGGGGACCCCGATTATGCAGAGATTATTGGGTCTCGAGCGCGATTCGAGGAGGTCCTTCTTTTTCGCCACCTCGAGTACTCGACTAGAGAGTGAGGAGACTTCTGCCCGGAGGGAGCCCAAGTCGTCCTCGATGGCGCTCACCCTCATCTCAGTTTCAGCCACCCAGCCGTCGGTTTTCTCGATGTGTGCTTTGATGGAGGATATGGTGCCCTTCAAGTCGTCTAGTTTGGTATGCAACGTGGTGAACCCCTCGCGGATGTATTCCAACATTTTCTGCGAGTCAATGGCATCCTGGGGAGTTGAAGTGGTGGGTTCATGCTCCGGTGCCCCCTCAGCCGGTTTAGACAGTGTTTTTGTGAACATATTAATGGAGGACTGTTTTATCCCTGCTCCCTTAGTCATGGCACCAGCTGGGGGGTGATCCTGCAGATTTGGCCTGGCAGAGGAAGAAGTGAAGCGTGCAGGAGGGTAGATGGATCGAAGGCAATAGACCAGAGGGTGAGTGGGGGTACCCGGGGGTGCCTTGCAGTTCTTGAGTGAGCTATGGGAGTCAGGCCCGCAGGTAGGTTGCGGGGCAGCGAGACATCCAAGCGACCGCCCGGACCGCAGCCAGTGGCACCAAGCTAGATGGAAGTAATGCAATGTGCCGGGGGTCCGGTAAAGGAGAACTCTGATGAAGGCCTGCAAGTGATACACCTAACTGGAGTATGGGAGCGGGAGGTCTGTGAATAGCAACGGAGTACTGCAAGCCAAGGAGTTGTGGACTCAATTACGCCAGAGAGGGCAGATTCCTTATGACCAGTAGCAGGGCAGCTGGTAATCCCGGTGGCAAAAGGAGTCGCCGGGCGGTTGAAGGAGAGTGGGCAGCTGGGATTCAGTAATGGTATAGCAGGGTCGATGGCTGATGGGTGCCCACGGTAATCGCCTGTTGGCTATGCTAGTATCCACCTCCTGACTGCAGGGAAGTAGGTGATAACGTTAGTTTAGATGCCGCTCGTGGTGGGCAGCCGATGTCTCACGCTGCATGCCTGCAACCACTCCACCCAGCCACGTGAAGCGGGCTTCCAGTAGCTGAGTAAAGGTGTGGGGGCCCGTCACCTAGAGGCACCCATCAGCCCCCCCTATCAGGACCACCTCAGTCCAGGCAAGTGTACAGAGAGAGGGATCTTTAGGTGGTGTGTCAGTTCAAACTAAGCTGAGGGTTATCAAAGGCTATTTAGCCACCACAGTGGGTTGTGTTCTCCCACGTAATGCAGGCATTGGGATGCCCCTCCACTAGGGCAATGTATTAGCAGACGTTCAGTACGAGTCCCTCAGCACTCGCTAGGTTCCGTGGGGGAGCTCCGCTCCCATGCAGCACCAATGGAGGATAGCTTGTGGGGTGTCGGGTCAAGGCACAATCCCTGTCGCACGGCGGACTGTGTGGGATGATGGTTCTGAACAGGCACAATTAGCCGCATCCCCGAGGGGGAAGTAGGCCAGAGCTGATGAACTGGTGCTGCTTGGGGGGAGTATCAGGGTCCCCGAGCCCTCAGAGACTCACCGCAGCTGTCGGATGATCAGGACACCTCCAGGCCGGACCCGCAGACATGGCCTCTTCCAAGCACGGCCGAATCAGGGGGCCACAGCGGGAGCCACCCACCACAGCACTCCGCCACAGGAGAGGCGGCGGAGCGGACCCGCTCGCTGTTCTGGACGGGTCGCAGGATCCGGCACAGTCACAGCCTAGCGGCTGAAGGAAGGATGCCACTCCCCCGCAGGGCTCGGCGGTCTGCAGCAGGTGGGTTGAAAGGCTGCACCTGAGCGGGCCCAGCGCCCTCCCCCACAGCAGGCCTCCAATCCACGGAGTCTGAGGCGGTCTCCTCTGGTAGCGAGGGGCGGATCGGGATAGTGTAGTCCTCCAGTCCAAGTCGGGAAGGCTAGAACTCCGGGATGGAGCCGGTTCACAGCCCGAGGTTCGGGTAGGGCTTAGCTCGGGTCTCCAGGAGAAATCTCTTGATGCCAATTCAGGAGTTTATGGCACATCACCGTGTATTTCAGCAAGGATAGTGCCTCCCAGCTCGGAGCTCTCACTCTGGTGGCCATCTTCTGCAAGCCCAACAGCGCCCCTCTCCGCGCCAATGTTCTTAAAGTTCAAGAAGGAACTCATTATTTAGGTGCCACCTAGGCTCCTGGTGTTTTTAACATCCCGTGCCCTAATGTAACCTCCCCTTTATCTTGTATGTTACCCTCAAAGACACATACAGTACTCCATTGCTTAGTAGCTTGGTTTGTGATGTATGAAGCCCCAATTACAGATACAAATACCAGACACCCTGCAAAAAAGATCCTGCATTGTTTGAGTGGCTGGAGCTGTTTGGTTATCATCCTGTGAATTTTAACAATGCACACTTCTGATTGGGGCCTGATCTCAGTCTAAAACCTTGATTCCCACATCAATACTGGAGGCTGCGCACTAGTGATTGTAAGAAGATTGGGAAGAATTCCTAATTAGACCTGAACTTGTGCTGCATAGGAGATGAAGGGCTTCAGAAGATATTGTAGTTGCAGTTACAAAAGGACTCCAATTAAAATTCTGCAGGTCCTGTGGGAATCCTCAATAGAACAACTCTACAGGTTGAGATTTGCATTTGTGGGGTTGGACCAAGCTTGATTTGCATATGCTACTTCCCCTTTCTGCAATGGCTTGGAAAGCTGAAACACAATTGTTGCAAGAGTTGCTCACAGCAATGCCATGCCAGAGGTTACAGTTAATACAAC
The DNA here is from genome assembly GCF_040938575.1 of Ambystoma mexicanum. Lineage (NCBI taxonomy): Eukaryota > Metazoa > Chordata > Amphibia > Caudata > Ambystomatidae > Ambystoma > Ambystoma mexicanum. Next base: position 1,217,376,567 of record NC_090931.1, read on the forward strand.
TTTAAAAAAAAAAAAAACTTTTTTATTTTTGTTCTGTTTCAGTGACACCGAGTGGTAGAGGTATGCCTGTACCTGCTGGGCCTAGAGATCCAAGCTACACCTCACTAATGAGAACCCAGTGAGGCCAAAACATATCTGGGGTTGCTTGTACTCTTGTGTAGAAAGGATGTGACCAAGCAGTGCAGGCTGGACTTGCCCTTTTGGGGCAGGACCAAGCCTGATTTACATATGGTCTTTCCCTTTTCTGTGAAGGATTGGTGGGCTGAAAAACAATGATCTGGAGGGTTGCCCACAGTAATTACAGAGGTCAAGACTAATTCTAAATCTTCCAGTCATATTTTCTTCTGTTTTGCTTAATGGTTAACGACTCAGCAGGATAAGCCAAGAACACAGTTGTCGGACCCAAAAGCCTGCATATCAGATTCTGAAAGGGACTACACTGAAAATGGAGACTGGTCATTCGAGAACAGAGATGCTAGCCTTGACTGTGCCAGTGTCCGAAAGCTAATGGTGGGCAAGCAATGAACTGTCTGCAGTTTCCCTTTCCCCCCATGTGCCAAGAAAACAACCTTTTATCTCTTAACAGACCCTGGACCCCGGCAAGGGATCCAATGCTTTTACTTGGTGCACTGATATCTCCAAGTTCATCCACCAGCAGATAGGAACATTGGTCTTTGTCACAGACCTCTGCAGTCTCATCATCCTGGTTCAAACATTGTTTTTCTCCCCCACACCCATTCTTTCAAACTTAAGTGGCGGCCCACATCTACCAAAAGGGAACAAAGAAAATGTATGTGTTTAAAGAGAATAATATGCAAATTCCTGGCAATTGGGATATATTTTTTTTACATTAATGTGTTGGATTTAAGTTAAACTACAAAGGTTATTCAGTCATTTCAAGGTTAGCATCTTTTTAAAGGGGAATCCTGGGGGATTGCGTTGAAACCGAGCAATGGCACATGTTAAAACAGATATGTGTGGGTCAAAAGATAGGCTTTTAGGGGAAGAGGTTGGACAAAACACAGCTAGGAACTAGGAAAATATTCACAATTAATAAGGATGTTTCCTAAATCAAACTGTCGGGGGTAGGGCAACACGAAGTGGGGTAACAATTCTGTTGAAGATGTGGCCAACAGTAGTTGCAAATCTTAATCTTCACGAGTACGTAGCCTCCTGTTCACCTTAAGCTCCAAGACAAATGTTCCAATGAGTTGTCAATAAAAAGAATTTATAAATCTTACTCTCAAATGTTTAATCCTGGTCTAACACCACGAAATGGAAATGTTTTTCCTGGGAAGGCTCTTCCAGGATTTAATCAAAGTCTGAACCCTTCTTTGGTCTTCTAGCTTTCTCCATGCTTCTTAAAACCTCTCTGATATCTGGCTTCATGTCATCCTCTGGATTCTCCAGTTTAACCTTGGTTCCCTGCAGCTCTTCTTGCAGGACTTGTTGGGTTCCTCTCCAACCTCTGATACTTCAAATGATCAGTACGGTCTCTCATAGACCTTGGGTTGTCAGCTTTTGCTTTAAGTCTGTTCCAGACCTTTGGTTTATCAACATTGGCAACATTGGGTATTGCCCAACCCTCCCCACCCCCTCGTTCAGGGTCCTTTTCATGCCGCCAATATTATGTTACCCAACTCGAGAGACACGGATATCGGGAATTAATTCAGCAACCACCCCTGATACTTACTCATGGGCATGGTTAGCAGGCGCGCTTGCCTCAAAAAGAAACTTGTAGCAGCCCCTGGAGACCCCTGGCAAAATGAAGATGGCCTTGTGGAACACGAGAGGTTTCAACCGCCTTACAGTTATAGCGATGTCAACTTATGTGACTACGACCTTTTGTGTCTGCAAGAAACATGGTTATGCAAAAAAAACATGCCTGGACGGATTTGGGATATTTCTAAGCCCTGCAGACAGGGGAGAAACAGGAACAACATCCTCAGGCCTCCTGACAGCAATAAAATCAGGGGGTGGCCTGAAGCGCCCCACCCAGGTCTTTGCAAATCTCTTTGCCCAATTCATCCTAGCAGAATGGTCACCAGCAGCCGGTTTGTTTTCTACCCAGACTCTTTCATGATTGGCAACTATAAATGTCTACTGGAACCCTACAACAATTACGACCGCTGCCTTTTTGTCCTTAGTAGAATACCCTATTGTATCATATCATATATATTGAACAAGAGGCATCTGGCATCATCATATGTGGAGACCTAAACGCAACCTGCCTTCCTGGACCAAGAGCTGGGAAAGAAGGTTTTCACAACACCACCTCAGCGGACAGAGGCAAGTCATGGAACTCGTTAATAGCCGACGGAGACATGCATTGCCTAAATGGTGCAATATCACAGGGCATTCCTCTGCAACCGACATGGGTTAACGAGGAGAGAAAGGCAATCCTTGACTACATCTTTGTCTTGCGCTCATACCTACCAGCTGTATTGTCATTTTGAGTTGTTAAGACAGTGCATAGTGACCATGACCTCCTGGAATTGATATGGGAGGGAAAACCAAGGAGTTTAAGGCCATCATAGTCTCAACCAGTTGAGGTCACAAATGGATGTGGCGAGACTAAGAATGACAAAAAAAGCTATCTAGGACATCACGAAAAAGCTATTCGATCCATCCATGGAGAAGAAACTACGGCTCGGTAGCACAATAGTTGACTTTGTTCCCTTGCTGACATGTTTCTCCATCAAAAGCCAAGGCCGAAAGAAAAATCAAGCCCACCCAACCCATGCTTTCGACAGTATGGTGGTAGAACAAAGGAGGCTTATGAGGCAAAAGCACCATCAAGCGGTTCGAACAAACAAGCCAGAAGATTGGCTTGAAACAAAATCCATGGAAAGGTCATATAAAATATGGCTTTGTGCCTACAGATACAACCTTTACCAGCAGGACTCTGAGGTAATGCTAAAAGCTCTATGTGGGAGAAGAGCAAGAGACTTATGGATTTTCATAAACTCGTTAGGAGGAAACCCTTCAGAGCTGCCAGAAGCACGGAAACTGCTCTCCTGAACATATGTGAAGACTTGCTCTCCAACCTCGATTCCAACACCCCCTGTGTCCTCATCTTACTTGATCTCTCTTCTGCCTTTGACACGGCCAACCATGCTATCCTGCTCCACCTGCTTCACATCCACCATAGAGCCTCCTAAACCAGCCAACATGGAAACAGCTCCACCTATGCATACAAGAAGCAAAAAAGACACTACGGTCGAAAAACTACTTCCGCTTCTCCTACCAGATCTTAGAGCTAGTAATATCTACACCAATCCAAATACGCTAGTGGAGACATTTAACAATACTATGTCCAAAGCATTGGGCGTCATTGCCCCCATCAAAGAACGTAAAAGTAAACGAAAAGCCCACCTTAATTCATGGTTTATCCCCCATCTTAAAGAAATACGAACCCAAAAACGCAAACTACAAGCTATTTGGAGGCACACACCCTCAATTGAGAATAAAACTTTACTTGACAATCTTGCCAAACATTACAAGAAGGAAATAATTCAAACTAAAAAAGATACATTCAATGAGAGAATTAGCAAAGCTAACTCCAACCCGAAGGAACTCTTTTCCATCCTTCGGGAAATGGAAAATCTGATCGCTCCCATTGACCATGCTCCCAAGGACAAACAATGGTGCACGAGTATACAAAATGCCCTAGCGAACAAAATTACAACTCTTCAATCTAAAATTGCTAAAAAAAAAGCCTCCCTGAGCGCCACTGCAACCCAGACCACCCAATGGCTGGATACACCCAGAACAGTCACCCAATTCAACTTTGAACCATTCAGATTCACCAACATATCCATAGTGAAAACTGAAAAGGTGAGATCTTCCCTGAAACCTTCCAACTGTCAAGGCGACGGCTGCCCTGCACAAGTCATTAAGGACGCAGCCAGAGACTTAGCACCCTTCATAGCTAAGCTAATTAACGCATCCTTTAGAACTAGCACGGTACCCACTAACCTCAAGGAATCTTGGGTACTGCCCCTCCTTAAAAAACAGACCCTTGACCCAGCCATCCCTACTGATTACAGGCCCATCACGACGGTACCATTTCTCCTTAAAATTATTGACAGAGTAGCCTACCTCCAACTACAAAACTATCTAGAGACGAACCAATTACTAGGATCGCGCCAATCTGGTTGCAGACCACTATACGGCACTGAAACGGCCCTAATTGACCTTAAGACTGAAATCGACGACTTGAAGGATAAAGGCAACACAGCTATGCTCCTCCTCCTTGACTTATCGGCGGCCTTTGACTTGGTGGACCATGCAGTGTTATGCAACCACCTAGCGTCTGCCGCCTACTTCTCAAGTGAAGCTATAGCTTGGGGACAATCCTTCCTGGCTAACCGGACGATGAGTGTTCTCCCCTTTAGCCTCTGCGGACCCAATACATATCACCTGTGGTGTCCCACAAGGTTCATGTGTCTCCCCCACAATGTATAATATCTTCACTAAGCCACTCTTCGACAAACTTGACAGACTGGGGATAACATACACTAACTATGCGGACGATACTCAGATCCTCATACCACTTTCTGGCAACTTCGTCGAAGATACAGCTCTAGTAAATAAGATGTATCTCCTCATTCAGGCATGGATGGCCTCACATGGCCTCTGCCTGAATGACGACAAAACAGAGATACTGATCTTGGGCTCCGACTCCAACCTCAAAAAACTCAGTCCCAATTACCGTGCCTTCAATATTGATGGCAATTTAATCAAAGTGGCAACTTAGGTAAAAACTCTAGGTTTCTACTTGATGCTACACTTTCTCTCAAAAAACAAACTAATGCTCTTGCATCCTCGACGGCCTACATATGCAAATTAATCAGGGCTTGCAGACCCTACCTCTCCAAATCCAACTGCATAACACTTGCCAACGCCTTAGTAATGTTGAAATTAGACTACTGCAACGCCCTCTACTCGGGGGCCAGCAAGTCTATCATAAACAAAATGCAAACACTACAAAATAATGCCCTTAGGGCAGCTCTGGATATACCTCGCAGAGCACATTTCCAATACTAGGAAAGGGCATCACTGGCTAAAAATCAGCGACAGAGTCCTCCTCAAAACGCTATCCCTCACTCACAAAGGACTTAACAATAACGGCCCACCATACATTTCTGAAAAACTACATAGAAAATCGTTCACGTACCACACGAGAGCAGCCAACCACCTCCTGCTTGAAATTCCTAAATTTAAATTTTAAAAAAACGGGCAGAGCCAGTTTCCCTGTAAAAGCTGCTTGCGCATGGAATGCCCTCCCCTCTGCACTGAGAGCTAATCTTCCATACTCGAGCTTTAGACGACACGTAAAAAAAGTGGCTGTGGTCCAACGCCAACTAACTAACTCTCTCGGCCTGGATTCACCATGGCTACCTACGGTGAAAACCATTATGTCATTCCTGATCCCTGACCTGACTTCCTCGTGGTATAGGAACCCCCTTCCTCCTGTACCCTTTATACATGCTTGCTAAATTGTTAATAACATTTGTACTGTATCCTCTGTATGCACTATAGTATGTAACTAAGCTTAAGTATTCTTGTAACTGCTGTGCCCGGCTACCTCTGGGGTTTGGTGCGCATTATCAAATAATAAACTAAAACTAAACCGTCCCCGTGATAACGTGGGTATCACTGATCAGGCCCTAGCTTGGCTAACATCTTTCCTCTTTGATCGACCCTCCCAGGTCCAACTTGGGTCCTTCCTCTCCTCTTTCTCTTCCTGTGGTGTTCCCCAGGGGTCTAACCTCTCTCCCTGGCAGTTCAACCAATACCTGGCACTTCTTACCCACCGCATTGCCGCTCTCTGCCTCAACTTTCAGTGCTATGCGGATGACACCCAATAATTTTCAGGCTCCTTTCTGCCACTTCTTCTCCTCTCTCATCTCTGACTGTCTGCTATCCGGGAGTGGTGTGCCACCTTTGATCTCTGCCTTAATACCCGTAAGACCGAGATTCTCCTCATCGGCTCTCTTGGCCCTCTCCCTGCTCCCACCTGTGAGGCTAAAAACCTTGGTCATCTTCGACTCCACACTCTCCTTCTTAGAAACAGTCTCACTACCAGCTGCACCTCCTCAGAGGTATTCTTCCTTTCCTCTCGTTCCTCCAGAAGCTTGCTGTCTTCAGAGCTCTGGTTCTCGCTAGGCTGGACTACTGCAACAGCCTCTTTCTAAATCTGCCTGCTTCTACTCTCTGCCCTCTGCAACTCATCCAGAACAGGACTGCGAGACTTTTCCTTGGCCTCAAGCCTAGGGATCGTATTTTTTCCAGGAGTGAAATCCCTGCACTGGCTCCCAGTGGCTTCGAGGATTAAGTAGAAAACCCTCTGCATTGTCCACAAGGCCTTCTGGGGCCTGGGGTCTCAATACCTTCAACTCTCTCTTCCAGAGGGGGGGCAAAGACAGAAGCAAAGAGGAAGGTCTTGAGGTGCTTTCAGAACCGGAGATGGTTCTTCTCAAGTTTTGGTTTGGCAGAGAGCTGTTCCAGAGGGAGGCCCCAGCCAAAGACAGGGATCTACCCCCAGCTCGTTTCTTTGAGAAACGACTGACCCTGAGGGAGTTGGAGGTAGAGGAGCGGAGTGCTTGAGATGGGAGGTATTTGCGGAGGGATAGCTGAAGGTATGTTGGACCCAGGCCCCAGAAAGCCTTGTGGACAATGCAGAGGGTTTTGAATTTAATCCTTCCATCCATCCACTGGGAGCCAATGGAGAGATTTCAGAGCTGGAGAGATACGATCCCAGGGCTTGAGGCCAAGGACAAGTCTTGCAGTCCTGTTCTGGATAAGTTGCAAAGGGCGGAGAGTAGAGGTAGGTAGATTAAGAAAGAGGCAGTTGACAGTGAGCTTCTGGGGGAACGAGAGGAAAGGAAGAGTACCTCTGAGGAGGTGCAGTAGGAAGTTTGACTTTTTTGTTACATCAGCGATGTGGGCGGAGAAGGAGAGTGTGGAATCGAAGGTGACACCAAGGTTCTTGGCCTCGCAGGTGGGGATAGGAGGAGGGCCAAGGGAGGCCAGCCAGAGAGTGAGGGAAAAGGAAGGTGATGGTGTGCCGATGAGGAGGATCTCAGTCTTGCTGGCATTCAGACAGAGATTGTTGGTGGCACACCAATCTTGAATGGCAGTTAGGCAATCCGTGATGAGAGAGGTGGAGGAGGTGGCCGAGGGCAGCCTGAAAATTAGCTGAGTGTCATCTGTATAGCACTGGAGGTTTGAGCTGAAAATGGCAATACAGCGGGCGAGAGTTGCTAGGTATTGGTTGAAAAGCCACAACGAGAGGTTGGACCCCTGGGCAACACCACAGGTGGAGAGGAAGATAGATGATAGGAAGGACCCAAGTTGGACCTGGGAGGGTCGATCAGAGAGGAAAGGACATGCAGAGTCTATCATTCCCTTTCAGCGTCTTTGTTTTGAGAAGACTAATGAGTAGTATGTTCAAGCCGCAGTCTACATTATTAACAAAGCCTGTTTGTCGTGGGTCATAGGTTTCCGACTTCGTAATCCACTCCTTTAGTCGCTTCAGCAGTACTCTTGTGAAGATATTTCCCAGGACGTTCAGGAGGGCGATGGGCTGGTAGTTTTTAGGATTGGACCCGTCTCCTTTCTTATAGATGGTGATTACAACCACCCTTTTCCAAGAGACTGGGACTCTACCGTGTCGGGCTATTCTTTTGAAAAGAACCAAGCAGAAGTCCGTCCAGGCTTCAGGAGCAGCTTTTTAGCATGGCCTTCGTCATGCCGTCTGGTCCCGGGGCACAGAAGTTGCTTTCCCTTGCACTGATGCTTCTGATTTCATCTCTTTCCACTTCGATTGACTAAGGTTCTTGTTGACCAAAGAGCTGAGACTTTTTCTCATCTATCCTTACACCAAAGAGGTTTTCAAAGTGCTCAACCCACCCAGTTTCATGTATAGGGTTTAGTTGTAATGAGCCACTATCAGATTCCTTACCATTTAAAAACTGCCATAAATTCCTCAAATTCTTTGTATTTAAAGCCTGCATCATACATTCAGCATCGTTTTGATATGAGGGTGGCTCTGTAGGAAATGATACAATTCCTGTATAGTTGTTTTCTCTTCTTCCTTTCCTGTCATCTAGATATTATTGGAAGAGATTTTAGATTCCTCAGGTCACGTAGCAGTGAACGTTTTTTGTTTGCCATTATTTCGTCAAACTTGTTTTCTCTTGAAACGTGTTTTGCATCCTCTGTTAGATTCTTCCCTGAAGATAGCCAGGCAGGATTCGTAATCGACGCCCCCCCTCTGTTGTCTTCTGTTGCCACACTGTCAAAGTCTCTGTAAGCAAGGGGACTCTTGGAATTAACCGGAGCCTGTTTTTTCCTGGTTCCTTTGTCAACTTGTGCTGCCAGCGTTCCGTATTTCTTCTCATTTTGTACCGCTCTGACAGAGTCTCACACAGGATAGGACCAGCAGATTATTGTCGCTCTGCTTGGTAGGAAAAACCTTCATGGATGTCGCCCATGGGAAGATGCGTCCTGTGGCAAAAAAGTAGTCTAACGTTGCACTAGATAAGCCCAAGTGCCAGGTTGTGGCTCCTATATAGTCTCCCTTCACTTGACCGTTTACCACGTGTATGTCCAGCAAAAATGTTTCCTCCAGCCATTGCTGGCTTCTTGTGGACCTTTTTTGTTGGCGGTTCCCCGCTCCCCAGTCTTTCCTTGAAACCGTTTAGACAATCGATGTTCAAGTCACTGCAGTTGATTATCCATAGGTCCTCTAAATGAGTGTTTAATTAGTCTATCCACATCATTACCTGGTAGACAAAGGATTTTGAATCCTTGGCATTGGGATGCCAATATAGATTGAATAGGGCTAAGGGGCCCTGGGTGGAAACGGGGCATTCCCATAGTTTTAGTATTAGAATCTGGATCAGAGAATTAGGGTGTATGACTCTCAAAACCTTCCCCAAGGAGTTGTTTTTAACCAGAGTCAATAGACCCGAACTTGGCCTACCTCTGCCCCTGTTTTCATTTTATTTAAGTATCCTGTGTTGCCATCTAGAATTGGGGTTTCTCAGAGCCACGATTCCTGCATGCACATAATGTCTGGTTTTGCCAACCTATCGTCTAGTGCTAGAAACAAGTGAGCAAAGCCTCTAGTGTTCCACGATACAATCTGCAGGCATCCAGGTCCTCCGCAGGTCGCGGTCTCATCTCTGTGCGCATGGGCCAGAGCTCTCGACAGCCAGTCCCATGACAACTCCTTGGCAATCCTTGTAGCTGGTTCCCATCTCCTGGCGTCGCTCTTGTGTGTAATGTCATGGTTGCTTCCTTTTATGGTGATCCTCATCGTTCCATCCTTTTTATGGTGATCCTCAACGAGTCCGGGCCTTGTAGGACTCCTGGATTATCTCTTTGGGGTTTGGACAGCCCCTCAACCTCTGTGTGGCTGCCTTTGTTTGTTTCTTGAACCCTTTACCTTCGGTAGCCCTGAGATATTTCAGCGTCTCGGCTGGTTAGAGAATCACACTCTTTCAGGTCAAAACCTAAGGCCCTCGGATCATTGTTTGCTTTCACCATGAGGGCGGTCAGTGCCGAGGAAGCCATGTGCAGACATACCCAGTCGTTTTCTTGCTCACTGAGAAAGTCCACTATCCTTATGTCTATGTATTCAATGACTCGTAGTTGTTGAACGTTCTGTAGTAGACCCATTATTTTGGCACGCAAATATTAGGCCATCATCCGCATTCAATACCCTCACAAAAACACTTTGCAGGAGTCTCGTAACAAATGTTTCTTTGTATGACAGCACTTAACCTGGCAGACCGAAGAGGACCCTCGGGACCGAGTCTTATGGGAGACAACTTTGCCCTGCTGATGGGACTGTCTGTCCCTCCAGGAGTGTTCAATAAATCTATACATCAATTGGGATCTTCTCTCAGAAGGGGCTCGCATTGAGAAAGCTTTAGCCCGCTTGTCCTCTAATGTTTCAAAAAGTTTGTTTATGGCGGTCAGGTTTTTTACTTGTGGATCCTGCGCTTGTTCCCCTGGGCCTTCCAGGCTCAAGGTAATCGGACAAAGATTCTTCCACCGAGTTGTCGGTTTCATAGTCCTCATATGTCGACAACTGCAGCAGAGGGTCATCCACCATTACCAATTCTGTCCTTTCATCTTGCGATGTTACGAACCGAATTGGTTTTTTACAAAGGTCTTGATTACAGCAAGTTGTTTTTTTAGTTCTATTGACTCGGATTCCCTTGTAATTGCATTTCAAGCTGGTTCAACTGATACCGTTCTTGAAGTTTCTTGAGCCCTCCCACCCCTTGTCGATTTCAACATTGATATATTTTTAGGTTTTTTCAGAGAGTTGTAGATTTTCTTTCCTTTTGTTTTTGTTAAGGTTTTTGTTACTTTGTGGGGATCCGTGCTGAAAATCGGGAAGAGGTCCGAGACACTCCCAGACGACTTGGTATGTCCATCTGTATCTATCATGATCAGTCTCTCAGTGCTACATGTCGGGGGTACCAGTGGACTATCTGGCACACCTCTGATTCAGTCAAATGCCTCAGACCGCTGCAAGTTGGAACATGTACAATCTCTGTAAGATCTGGGAAGACTGTGCTTCAATTCTGGTCTCTGGCAACATTTCAATTATGCTCGGGGCTGGTTGAGATATGTTTGACGTTCAGTCCACATCCACTCGTTTAGAGTAACTTGTTCTGGATCCTGCTCTTTTCCACTTAACAAGCACATTTCAGGCTCATTACCCTTGATTTGTTATAGAAATTGCCTCTCTCCATCCTTTGGTCGTTTTTGCACATCAGCAGTTGATGTTTTTGCCATTTCTATTACTTGCCTTTTCCGGTGTAACCGGTCTCCAATTGGTTTTAGGTTACGAATAAAGTTTCGTACTCCGCCATTAGAGATTACTTTTGTCGGCGGTAGATTTTTTGTTTGTTTTTTTGATTTGGGTTTCAACAATTTTCTTTCTGGCTCCCATGTCTTTTCCGTTTTGGTCCAACTGCTGTTTATCTGATTCAAATAAGGTATATAGTTCCTGTGGATGTTTAGAGACTTGCCTTTCCTCAAGTCTGGTTTCATATCTAGTGTGGTCTGAGGTTCTAGGGGCACATTCAATATTGCTAGTTGGCCTTGTTGGTTTTTTTGTCCAATACTTGCAATACATTGGCTCAGAGGGTGGGAGCTCTTTGGGATCCAGTACTTCTTCTATTTGTGCCATTTGCTGGGCCTCCTCCCTTGATTTTATTCCCGGTAAACTCTGCATATGTGGAATACTCCTAGAGTCCATGCTTTTCACCTCTGCTGATGGCTTTTGAGGGGCAGTCTCCATTGGGTTTCTTCCGGGTAAACTTTAAATGAGGGCGTGTTCCCACGGTCAGCAGTTTTTGCTCTTCTGTGGTTTCCACCTTGGTTGTTTTTGTTTAGGTCCAGTCTTAGTAGATGTACTATGTCACTGAAACTATTTATAGCAGCTTGTTTGTCCTCCCGAGCATCCTCCATGAGGTCGATCAGGGTCTTGAAAATTATGTTCTCGGAATCTTTTTCTCTGTTTCTTCATTCCTTTGTTGCCTCTATATATGCCTCAATGTAGATCAATCTTGACTGCAAGAGGGCCAGCAAGGTGGTTTGGTCCTTATATTTTTCGTGTAAGGCTTCATAAAGTTTAAGGAAGGGTGCCAACTTGATTGTTAGCATAGAGGCCACCGCTGCTTGAAAATGTACAAGTTGCTTCGCTTGTGAGTGTGTTTCTTGTCTTTCCTTTCTTTTTTGAGGCCTTTGTTGTTTTTTTATATTTCTATTTGTCCTTGTAGCCCATTCAGGTCCCTGATTGTTTTGTTTATACACTTGTTCAGAATCAGCCCTTTCTGAATCTTCTACTTGTGTTATATATGGTCTTTCCACTTCTTTGGCACTCCGTGGATCCTGTGATAGCATTTGGACCTGTTTATTTACCTCCTAGGAATAGGCTTTGATCTGATATTGAGTTTGGCAAGTTCGTCTCCTCACTTACTTTTTTTCCTGGTGCCATTTGAGTTGTGGATTTAATTAATTCCACTTCATCTATTTGTCGTTTTTCCCTTCGGACATGTGGCGTGGAGGTTTTGGTCAAATGCTGCATCATGGATAGAGCGTCACTATCTTGGTGTTTCAGTGTGTCAGGCACAAGTAGGATGACCCTTTGCAGACTTTCTGGTTCATCTTCCGATATGTCTTTTGTTGCCACCATTTCTTCTGTGGAAGTCTTTTCAGTTTGTAAATTTGGTTCTTCAGTATTTGTAATAGCCAAAGGGGGTTTCTCAGTGTTATGTAATGTCACTCCAATGTCACACCGGCCCGAAGCTGATGAGAGCTTGTTGTCTGTTACCTCTTAACAAGTGTTATTTTCGGCTTGGACCATGGCTACAGCTTTTTGTTTTTCATTTGACTTTCCTAAATTGATTTTAGTTTTTGTCCTTTGGCTTAAAATGCCATCTGCTCAATTTCAGGTCCGACAGAGATTTTGTTCTTTGTTTTTGGCGAGCCTCATTTAATTTCTGATGATGTAAGACAGAGCTGTTTGCCGGGGTAATCTTTGTGAACACGTTCTTCTCTATTATTCTTGGCGGTTTTATTGCACTTAGATTAGTTTTCTTTAGCACAGATTTCTAAGGAGTCTGGGGAGTTGTGGTAAACTGATTCCGTGGTCATAGCCGTGCTTAATGGCGGGCTGTTAGGGAGAATTCTCTGTATATGCTAATTTCCCAAACTTAGTGAGTCCCCCAGCAGCTTTGCTGGATTTTTGGGGTTTAATTTTTTTCTCCTGCTAAGAGTGAGACTCTTTTTGTCCGACTCTTGGGCATAATTTGAGAATGTCCTTTCACTTTGTAATGTGTTTATGGGCTATGGGGTCTTTTACTCCATAGGGCTTCATGTGTTTTTGGTAAGTGTGTTACTCAACACCCTCAGTGCAGTAACACAGGGGTGTCATAGTGACCCCCAAACATAGACTCCATACCCTGGGACAGACTACTGTCTCCCAGGGCATGTAAAGTCACCATTGGCTTTACTAGTCTCAAATTGTGAACAGAACCAGTACAAACCATCATATTGTGGAAGTACTGGTAGGGGTAATTAGATTGCCCCTGGGTCTGTTTTCCAAGGGGGGCACTGTCCAGTCCCCCCTTGTCGAGCTTCTGGCTGGTGGCTTAGGAATATTTCCTATGGGATTTTCCCATTCATTTTAAACGCACCACTTTTTTGGTGCAATGTTAAAGATACCGCCGGGTTATTTATTTAATATTTATTCCCCGGTTGGGTCTTTTTGCCAGGACTTGCTTTTAAAATGGCGTTTGTGTTCACCTCTGTAACTCCAACCCAAGTCGAGCCCTTTGTTCCACTTTTGGCGGGCTTTTGCACAGAAGCCTCCAAAAGTGGTGCCACTCAGTCTGGGTCTACAGGATGTGTGGGAGGGGGGGGGAATAGACACCCTGGACGGAGTTGCCTCGGCAACTCAAGTCGCACTCTTGTGTTTTTGGCCCAGTGGTGAGCTGCCCGGCTCACCACTTAGCATGTTTGAGTGACAGCTACGACTGATGAATGGGGGTTTACTGCATAAAAGCAGGGCTTTGGGGACTGGAACTTCAGAAGTCGCCACAGGACCTAAAGAATCCGAAGAGGGAGAAGCTGAGCCGACCTGCAACGACGACCCTACCGGTGAAGCCCTGCTGATCCGACTCGCCACTTCCCAACGACAGAGAAGATCTTCTTCCAGGAGAGTCTTCTTCCTTTGAGCTGGTGGGGTTAACCAGTTCGCCCCTTTTTCACCTTCCTGGATCGTCTCGTGGTCGAATCGCCCGTGCCAAGCACCCCGGTGGTCGGATAGCCACGCTTCACCACTACTTCGAATAAAAGGGTAGTACCTTTTAACCAGGAAACTCTGCGGCTGGTTTCTTCCCTGGCAGTGCAACAACCTCCAGCTTTCCTCCACGTCGAGATCTTCTCTTCCCCTGGACGAAGCACCCGCTGCCAGGAACAACTGTCCCCGCTGGAGCTTTCTCACCATTTCAGGTACTGTGTCCCGCCTGGTCTCCCTTGCAACAGACTGTTCAAGGTGTCCCGTAAATCCTTGACTCTTTATCCTGGGGTGACCTCGGACCTGTTAACTAACTTTTCTGAACTGATCTAACTCCTTTTTGAACTATCTGCAAAGACTTTTAAAGTGTACTTCAACTGTGTGATCTTGGGCACATTCCGCCTTGCTCTCTCCAAGAGTGGGCCTGGCCTATGAACTTTTTGCTCTACAGTAGACCCTGCCTTTCTTGACTTGCTGTGGTTCTTTAAAAGTGTTGGTATTGTGTGTTTTCCGATTTCTGCCTTTTCTCTCCCTTTTTAAATAATTATTGGAGTGCCATCTTGGTTAAGCGCTCACCTCTGTGTTGGTAATAAGTGGTGTTCTTTTCCAAAGACTTGTCGAATAATTAATCAGGGAGGTGTATATATTTCTAGTGACTGTGTTTGAACTTGCTTGACATTTTAGTGCCAGTGTATTTTTACAAGTGTGTTTTTAAATAAATAATTATATACTTTTATACCAAAGCTCTGGTCAGTGTTTGCTTGTGCTACTGTATTGTTGTACCTAATGTGTATACTCTATATACTGCCTAACTCTTCTTGAGAGAAGTCTGGCTACTCAGCCACAGCTACCAGGTAAATCTGGGTGGTACAGACTGCTACCAATTGGTTTTATTGCTAACACCTGTAGTCTTAAACCTTTTGCAATGGTCCCTAAGGGAACTGCACAGGTGTCTGCCTAACACGGGCTCTGTGGTATTTCTGGTCGATTCAGTGTATTTATCACTGGCCTCTCATGGATTATGGTAGTTGTAGTTTTAGTAGCGTGGCCGGCATTCGTTCACACAAGGTATCCGTGAAGTTTCCCACAGCATCTACATATATAGGGGACTTTGTGCTTGTAGCGGGACCCTGCCTCATTTAATGATCATACATTTTTGTTTCCATTGTTTTCTGTTTTAATTGGTTAGAAGTCATTTGCTCAACAGGCGCACAGAACACATCTTCCATGTCTGTGGACTAATCAAGGTTGCTTCTACGTTCCCATCTCGTGCCTGGAGCTCTCCTCCGACTCTGCGAGTCGTGCAGCGTCCCACCCCGACCGGCACTGCTCTACAGCAAGCAACTGTTGAGGATGGGAACAGCCATAGCCATCCTCGAGGTAAATCGGGAGGATGCTGGTGGGAGGAGGGGGGCTGGTAGAGAGTGCAACAGGGGGTCATAGGGTGCCACATACCTGTTCTTGGGTGGATGGCCCCTGGGAGAGTTTCAACCAAGTCTTTAGCTCACTGTCCCTTTCACAGAGGTGTCTAGGGGAATCCAGACATGCACCTCTTGCACACTGTTCTCAGAGAGGCACAGCTCCACCTCACTGATGATGCCCAACAACACTGAAACACGTGTATGGGGTTGCTGTTGGTGCTCTTGTTTAGAGGAGAATTGCCTAGCATTTCGGTGCTGGACTGCCCCTGGGCAGGACAAAGACTGATATGCAGGGATATTTCTTCTCTGTGAAAGGGACAGTGAGCTAAAGATTTGGTTGAGACTCTCCCAGGGGCCAGCCACCCAAGAACAGGTCATTGGGCCATGTTCGTGCTGGTAGAGAGACTCCCAGACCCCCCCTTTGTTTTGCATATACTGCAAACAATGTTATCAAGGTCCAGACGTCGGCATCTTACCCAAGGCCTAGTGAAGTTGTTGGACATCTTAGTTGAGTTCTCCAATCTTCTTTTTGCAGACCCCTGTGATTCCTCTTTTGTCAATCCATGGAAGTCCATTTCCCTGATTTTGGAAGTGGTATGTGGGACAGACGTTTCTTGTACCCCTTCCTCAAGAGTCTTCTGAAAGTCCCTGTCAGTGTGTAATAATGCCATGCCCGATACTCTAGAGGTTATCCTTTGCTGTCTCCCATCCTTATTAAAAGTTAGGCCAAAGGGAAAAGTCCATCCGTACCTAATGCCTTGCGATTGAAGGGTCTTTACCACTTGGAACATGTGTCTGCGTTTTTGGAGAGTCAGCCTTGATAAGTCCTGAAATAGCGGATCTCAGATCCATTATGTGTGATCGTCGCTGCAGCTCTTGCCTCCTTTAATATGTGCTCCTTTTGCAGATAATTAGCATAGGCCACCAGTACACCCCGAGGCCGAGAACCAGGTTCTGATCTTGTGCCCGTTTTTATGAACCCTGTCCAGATGAATGTTTGTAGGAGGTCTGCGAATATGCCACACATTGCATCTTCCAGTTCTGCATCCTGTATAGTTTCCGGCAAGTGTTTTATACGAATGTTGGAACGCTGAGAGCGGTTTTCTAAGTCTTCGTACTGCAATTCCAAATAAATGTGTCTTTCTGGACAGTTCTTCAAGAGCGACATCAGTCTGCTTACCTTCATCCTTCAGTTCTTGAATTGCTTGTTCATTGGTAACAATTCTTTAGCCAGTGTAGATAGATCTTTGCTAAAATCTAATAATGATCATCTGATTTTTGAAGTGAAAGTAGAGAACTGAAGCTGGAATGAGGAATTGCATTTCTCTAGGAATTCTTGAAAACTATTGAGAAAGTAATCTTTGGAAGCCACCATGTCCAATGCTCCTGAATAGGTTTCTGGCGCCTCTTGTAATTTATCTTTGCTCAGAGATCCTGTCAGGCTTTTACATTTCGCCCAAAGTGAGTCCAAAGGTTTGGATTGTTTCTGTTGTGGATCCACTTGCCCACGTAGTGTAGTTTTCTTTCTGGTGATATAGACTTTATTTTTAACAATGATCTTATTGCCCGCTGGTAAAGTGGTTAATCAGTCCCAGGTATTTATGCCTAAATCTTATGTTCTGTTGCTGCCGCCCTCAATGCTGGCACAATGAACCTGTTAGTTGGTCAGAAATCCCTCCTGGAATTATTCTGCCTTTGCTGCCAGGTTTATTTCCCCCCACAAACAACTCAGCCGCACGTGTGTTGTGTTACGGCACAGATCTCTTAAAATGGCTAATTGTGTTTTTCAACCTTGCATACAATTCGCAATGTTTTAAACGCTCTATATATTTCTGGTGCAGAGTACCTGACCCGTAGATGTGAGACGTTGCTTTGTGCCAGTTGCCTTGCGGGCGGGCTGCTTTTCCCGTGGCTGAAATTATTTTTCACCTCTGCCGGTGCTTGTGCATCTGTTTTCGCTGCAGTGATGCTTTCGTCTCAGTGCTGATGGTCCCTACCTGGATTGCTATGATCCCCGTGGTGTATTGCGAAAAGGTTGCGGGTATGTGTTCTTTTACCAGGGACAGCCACTCCATAAGCAATATGGGCGTGGCTTGCATTCGCTCTTGTAGTCTCTGCGACGTTTTTCCACCAATATTGATCGCAGCAGGGATAAAAGGTTGTTGCCAACCAGTTCTAGAGTCTTTGACATTATAAATGACATCTCGGGCTGAGATTCACATCTTGGTTTTTCAATTAGTGGGCACATCCACTCTACCCGCGGCCATCTTGGAAATCAATTTTATTTTTAACATCTTTTAATTAACATTTTGTAGAAGCCCAACATTGCATTAAACCAATCATACTTAGAGCTTGATTGCGGACTATTCCCTGCTTGACCCCCCCCCTCTCTGGCCCCTACGGTTCAAAACAAATTCATTAACTTAATTTCCTTTCATCATTATTCAGTACCCAGAATATGTAGTTTACAAGGGCAATCTGATTCCCTGTAGTTCTGCTGAAAAAAGGCAAGCACTGTCTCCCATTCCCTCGTGAACCTCAGCTGGTCCCCTTGCAGAGCGTAAGTGATCCATTCCAGCGAGATGAACAGGATTGGCTGGTTATGGTTTCATGTGTGGTGGTCTGTGATCTTCCACTTTTGCGCAATAACTAAGAGCGCTGCCAGGCGCTAAATGACGAGCTTTCCATCTGTTTCGGCCCAGATCTACGTTTCTGATCTCCAATGCATAAGAGGCTTTCTTTGCAGCCTCTAGTAGTTTGTCAAATATCGTTTGGAGATTATTATATATAAACTTGTAGAATTCCTCCAGTTTGGCGCAGCACCACCACGCATGTAGCCAGTCCCCTGTCCCACTGCATCCTCTACAACAATATTGGGAAGCTGAGGGAAACATTTGGTGAAGGCGTTCCGGCGTGTAATGCCATTGAGTCATTCGCTTATACCAAAAATATGTTCTGAGCTCCATTTGTATGGGGCGTGTTAGCTTGGGGTTAGCTAGAAGGGTTTGCCACATGGGTGTCAGTTGGAGACATACGTTAATAGATTTGCGGCATATGTTACGTTGTTAATCTTGGTGTTACACGGTAGTAGTGCATGGACCACGTACCCTCACTGTCGCAAGTGATATGAGAGTTAATTATCAGAACCTACAAGCACTAATTGGATTGGTCCTTATAATGAGGTTCTTTTCTTGTTTACCCCTACTTTTTCTGCTGTCTACTTATGATTGGAACGCTATTCCTGTATCCTTACGTTTTTGCATTGTTTTATGATTTTATTTTTCTTGCATCCAATTTCGGATTGACATATGTTAACTGGTGAACTGATGTAGTATTTCTCCCCCCCACCCCCTAAATGCCGCTGGGTTGTCCCTGTTCATTTTATGTTATATCAAAATGTTTGTTTCTATTCATGTCTATACAATGTCCTGCCGTGTTGTGTGTGCAACATACATACATGCATGTTGTAATTTACAATGCATGTCATTTTTTGGAATACTAGCCTAGAAAAAGATCTGATGGTCGAAACAAGTGTCGGCTACATTCACCTCATTGGCTACAAGTATTAAATCGGCATTGTAATTGCGCAGTGTGGTTGTAGCCATGTGTTTATCTAATTTTATTTTGGCACGTCCTTCCTGGGCGGAGCTACCGTTCTTCACAGTTTGCTGGCCACCGAAATAAATACAACTCTGACTCTACATACTTCCGACGTTAATTTCCCATAATTTCAATCTACTTCTTTGTATATCTTTTTTTATTTTTTATTAAAACAATTTTTATTAATTCCAACGTGAAAACGATAGTGTAACAAGTTATACATTCCAATTCTCATGTACAGTTTCATGTTGTTTCGAGCCTACCCCACATCACCGTCTTCCACCACCATTTCTGAGAGCGCCCCTCCCTCTGCTCCTCCTGAAGAACCACCGTCCTCCAGGCATGCCTGGTCCGTCCCAGTCAGTGTAGCTACTAATTGCCTCCAGGCTACCAACGTCTCCACTTCCTCTTCTCCCCCTCGCTTAACTGCTTCGCTCCACACTGCCATCTCCGCATCCGCCCATTTCCGCAGATCATGCCACCAGGCTTCTACTTTTGATCTATTACTTATTCTGCGCTTAGCTAGTATGTAAGCCAGAACTTTGAGTTTACTTACATGTTTCAGGGTGCGTGGCCTGGGGAACCACCCTACCATGCACGCCCACAGAGATTCCACATTTAGACCTCTCTTTCTCCGCCAAGAGGTGAGCAACCTCCCCCCAGAATCTCCTTATTTCAGGGCATGCCCAGAACATATGTACCAGTCCCGCATCCACCTCCCCGCATTGAGGACATGACTGTGTTGCTGCATTTTTTAACTTAGCTATCTTCTTAGGAGTCCTATACGCTCTATGGGTAACATACAACTGGATCTGTTGCAATCTCACATTCCTGGACACTTTCTTGTGATGTCTATGTACCCTTACCCTCAACGCGTCACTCATTGATTTCCCGGCCTCCTCCTCCCAATCCCGCCTCAACTGAATCACCTCCTTTCCCCACCTTCGACATCAGCAGTTCATATATTTGTGAGATCACATCACCTCCGTCTGACACATCATAAAATGTTTCTCTGACCACGTATCTTATCTTCCGCACCAGCCTAGTGTAAGCAATGTATTGTCCCCACTGTAAACCGGTATCCTCCACCAGTGTGTCAAACTTCGCCACCGTCCCATCCTGCCACACATCCCCTAGAGTTGTTATACCAATCGGTTCCCAATGCCTTCTGACTCTCTTTCTCAATTGCTCATCCACTCCGTTCAGTGCCACTAGCGGCATCTGTAGGGAACACGGAAAAGGATTCTCCATGACCCGGCAGGCCCTCGGCCACATTTTCCAACCCAATTCTAACATTCTCGTCCCTTTGTCTCATTGCAATATTGGCAACCATATCCATTCATTCTATTCATTAAAAAAAAAAAGAGAGCACACTAAGCCTTCAACAATCTGGACTCTGGTGTAGAGTCCCCGATAACCACCTCACCAGGTATTGTAGCTGGCTAGCCAAATAGTAAATTTCAAAGTTGGGTAACCTAACGTCCCCCTGTTCGTACACGTTATGTAGTTACCATAATGCTATTCTTCTGGAGTTCTGCCACATGAAACCCCTACATATACTCTGGATTTTGATGAAGAATCGCTTGGGTATCATGTATGGTATATTCCCAAAAAAGTGCAATAGCCTGGGCAATACCACCATCTTTAACAGTGCCACCCTCCCCATCATGGTCAACGGGACCTTGGCCCAAAACCTCATGCGATTTTCGATATTGGCCAACACCTTCTCTGTGTTTTGCTTGTGTTCGACCTCAACACTGTGGTATAAATCTATCTCCAAGTATCTAAAAGTCTCGGTCTCCCATTGTATTTGTAATACCGGCAGTCTGTCTCGTGGTATCCTTTTTATATCTATCAAGCGGAAATGTGCACGATTTATTGGGGTTCACGGTTATGCCCGACAACACCGCATATCACTCTGTAACTTCCAAAATATATTGTAGGTTCTCTTCAGGGTATCTCGGGTACAACAGCATATTATCAGCATATATTGATATCAGGTGTCGTCCTCCTCTTGTGTCAATTCCTACCTCTCCATATGCCTGCCTCAAGTAGATCGCCAGAGGTTCAAGTGCCTGGATAAAAAGCATTGGGGACCACGGGCAACCTTGTCTAGTACTCCTACTGAGTTGCCATCATTCTGAGATAGTCGCTCTCGTCCTGACTCGAGCCAATGGTTTACTGTACAACAGTTGGACCCATTTCAAGTATGTGGGGCCGACCCCATACTCCTTCAAGGCCATTTTACTGAGTCGAAGGCTTTCACTGCATCTAATGAAATGATTGCAACCTCCTGGGAGTTCCCTTCCGTCTGTTCTATAACGTGATTGATAAGGCTTTCTAAGATTAACGGATATACTTCTGCGCGGAACATACCCGGTCTGATCAGGCTGTATGAGTCTACTGATAACCAATTTCAGCCTATTTGCTAGCACTGCCGTAAGTATCTTACTGTCTTGATTGAGCAGGGATAGTGGTCTATATGAGCCACAGCCTGTGCTCGGTTTGTTAGGTTTAAGGAGCGGGATGATAATAGCCTCCCTAAGAGACTCCGGCAGCGTGCCCTTGTCCAACGCTTCGTTTACCATTGCTAGTATCGGGGAAAGTAAATCTGCCCTATATGTTTTGTAAAATTTGCTAGGGAGTCCATCCACCCCTGTGCTTAATTAGTGGGTAGGAGCTTGATCACTTCCTCTAATTCTTCCAACATAATCAGAGCTTCTAGGCTCTCCTTCCCCAGCTGCCTCCAGTATGGGAAGGTTAATTTCTGTCAGCATTTCCATCATGTCCATCTCCTCTTCCACAGTAATGTGTGTGTACAATCGCTGCTAGTATTCTAAAAAGCATTTATTCACATCCTTTTGGGTATCTAGTATCTGTCCATCGATAATCTCTACCGCTCTAATTGCCTGTCTGAGGGTCTCACTCTTGTACAACCAGGCTAACAGTCTGCCTGGCTTATCTCCCTCCTCATGCTGCCTTTTTATGTATTTTCTGTAGTTCCGGTTGCCTAGTTGTTCCCAATGATCCCTGCAGTCTTGTTGTAGTTGCTGTATAGTCCACGTCTCCCCTAGGGAATGCCCCCTTCCCTCATTATTGTCTCTAATCTCTGTTCTGCCTCATGTAATTCTTGTATTATTCCCCATTGTAGTCCTTTATATTTCGATATTGCCGCCCCCCTCACTACCACCTTAAATGCCTCCCATAATGTACCAGCCTAATCCACACTCCCGGTATTATGTTCAAAATATTCCCTTATTTCTTTCCTCAGGTCCTCCCTGAACACTGTGTCTTTCAGAGCTTCGGCTCTAAGCCTCCATGTCGGGATTCTCACTCTAGGAGGCGAGTACTACCATGTTATAAGCAATGGTGCGTGGTCTGAGAGGACCACTGCTTTGTATTCCCACTTTACCAGTTCTCCAGTAAACTCTGGCGTTGCAAATACATAGTCTAACCGAGTGTGCAGGTTTTGTGGGGCAGAGTAGTGGGAGTATACCTCGCCCTGTGGGTGGTGCATTCTCCACACATCTACTAATCGAAAATCACTCCTCCCGTTCCCTCCCCCATCTTCCTCTCCTTACGCATTGATTTATAGTTGTAGGCTCTTCTTTTTAACCGTTCCCAGAACTCCCTCCCCCCATCTCCCCTCAACTCCCTTAACCCCCTCCCATCCCCCAAATTGAACTAACCCACCACCCACCCCAACTCCCTTCCCAACAAACCCCCGACTGTCCCCCAGCTCCATCCCTGGATCTCAGGCTATCCTGCATCTAGCCCTTTCTCGGTAATACCGTTACTCGGAGCTCAGCAGGGGGATACCAGTCTAACCGTATCCCAACTAATCTACCTATGGGGGTGATCGTTTGTCTTCCGGCGCTGCTGATCTAATGCACCACCTGTACTCCCGCATTCAGCTATTAATATGCCATTCAGTTTACCTCCCATATCGTCCCATCATACCCACTCCCAATAACTGTTATCTGCTGTGTTATATTCAAGTCCCAAAGTCAAACTTAACAGCCCCGCAGCCCACTGGTTTACTTATTCGTCCTGCTCTCCGTATGGTCATCTGCTCCTGCCGGACAGTTCTGTGCGTCCAACCGCTTCGCTGCTTCCTCCGGCATCTCAAAAAATAGAACATTACACCTTCAGCTTCGCTGGGTACATCAACATGTATCTGTGTCATGGTGCATACTCCCAAACCTCTGGAGCTGATGGGCCCACCCCAGTCACTGGCACCCATAAGGGCTTATCAAGCCCCAAAGGGGTGTCCTAGGACTTCCTGGACTTAGTCCTGGCGCCAGTCTCATAATATGTGCTGAACTGCAGGGGACTACATACTCAGCCTAGTGGTGCTGAGCCTTTCTGTCTACCCTCGGTGTGGCTGAGGGACTACTTTCCTGAAATGGCAGGGTGTGGCTAAGGGACTACTTTACCTGGAACTACTTGCAAGGCTATTTAAACCACACCCTACAGCAGAACACACTTTGCGGTATTCTGCACTCCTGCAGCGTAACGCTCACCGTGTCTGTCTTTATACTCAAACTTCAACAGCCACGCCGTCCAGAGATCACGATCCATCGGCACCTGAGAAGAAGGGAAAGAAAAGAACAGGAATTAGAATTAGCAATTGAGGCCTTACCTGAAGCATTCCATCTAGAAGGCCGTGCTTTCAGCTGCTCTCCAGATCGCCACACCTGCAGTGAAGAAGGCATCTGCATGAAAAGCCAATACTCACCCGGATCCTGCATTCTTCTGGGATTTTCTCTGAAGCGGTCCATCCGATCTCCGCTCCGGAGCCGCGCTGGACCTGCAGTGCAGAAAAAGAAAAGAACAGCAGGTTAGTCACGCATGAAAAAGAAACCATCTATAAAGGCATTCAGCGCCACTCGCGCTAATACTCACCCGCAGGAATCCTTCTGCGTGTCTTAGGAAGAGGCAAATCTTCATCTGAAAACCTCCCAAGGCCGCGCCTGAAAGAAAGGAGAAACAAAGTCAAAACTTGGGCAATAAGGACATTTAGCAACTATACCAAGCATCTATTGGCATAGAGACTTACCAGTTGAGTCCAGCTATTCAAGACTGCGCTACAGCCCCGCAGGATCAGTGAAGTTACTTGATCCAGGGAGAGACTGAGCATACCGCGCCCCTGCTAGAGATCGCAGGACGGAGAACCCACCATTAAATAAACCAAGGTGAGGCAGAAGAGGAGAAGGGCATCAGAAGGTTGAGGGAGGGGGGGAACCAGACCCGTACCTCACGGCTGGCTAATATCTTGTTTCGGCATTTTGGGCAAAAGCTTCCTGGGAAGTGATAGTGAGGGAGAAGACGCGTGCAAGCACCATCACTCAGCCCGTGCAACGCCAGTGCAGGCATCATTCGTGCAGCTTTGTGCAACACCCCCGTGGAGACCAGGTGAGCGTGACAATCTGTACCCTGCTTCGCGCAGCCTCTTTTTGATCACTCCGTAATGCAATTGCCGTCTCTGTACCAGGAAGGTGTAGTCTGGGGACGCTCTGTGTATTGTTCCTCCTTTCCGGAAGTGCTCCAGAATCTTCTCCCTGTCTCTGTAATTCAATATTCTGGCGATGATTGGCCATGGGGGGGGGGCCCGGTGGCGGCTTCCAAACCTGTGCTCTGTGTGCTCTCTCCACTGCAAATCCCTGGATGAGCGCTCCTCCTTTAATCTCTTGTAACAGCATAGTTTTGACATAGTCGGGTCTGATCCTTCTTCCCCCTCCGGGAGCCCCATGATCAGCACGTTATTAGTGCGTGCTCGCCCTTCCGCTTCTTCTGCTCTGTTCTCTAGGTTGTGCGCTTGCAGGTGGCTGTATTGGCCTTTACCTCTGTCTCCAGTCCGCTCGTGCGTTCTGCCAGCGCTCTAACGTCTTGCCGTAACAAGTTGACTTCCACTTTCACCACATCTATCTTAAATTCCAGCGAGGCCTTTAGTTCAGCCATCGCGGCATCGAGCTTGGCCTCCCCTGATACTTTCAAGTCTGCAATCACATCCAGGATCTGTTGGTCATTTAGCACTGGGGTTGCTTCGCCCTGTGTGTTTTGTCCCTTATTCTTAACAACCTCTGTTGTTTGAGGAGACCTGGAAAAGTAGTCTATCGTTGGTTGCTTCTCTTTCCCCTTAAGGTGCTTAGCGGCCATTTCCGTGTCAGACGTGGACCCCCGCCTTGGGCGGGCAGAGTTTCTTCTCACATGTGCACCAGTTCTTCACTCGCCTGCTCCTGTACAGTATGCACTGTGCCATTATCTGCACCAGCAAGGCTCCCTCCGGGTATGCCAGGTAGTTGTTCAGTCCGCTGACAATACAAGCTTTAGCCACTTGTGTTAGACGCGTCGGCTTTAGGGTCCGGCAGTTCCTCCTGGGCGCATCACCAACATTGCTCCCTGTGGGGGCCTTGTCCCAACACCGCTCCGACTCCGGGCCTGCGTCCGTAGAATTTGTCCAGTGGGACTGCCCGACCAGTGGCAATCCTCATAGCCTGAACCGCACTCGGGACGCTGTGTTCCGGGGCTAGATCACTTCCTCCACCTTCTGAGTGCCGAGTCGTGATGCTCCGTCCCTTCAATACAGTGCTCGGGCCCTCATGCACTTCCCAATACCCACTGCCTGCACTGCCTTCGTTGCTGCCGGGTGCATTGCCTAAAGCCCATCAGCTCTGGTTGTACGAGTTCAGTTTTGCCCTGGATCCTGATGATCGTAGCCCCCTGCCTGTGTCTTTACTCTTGGGCTGCTGCAACGTATCTCTTACATTGTTGTGGCCATTAGTGTTCGGTCATGGTTACGGTTCCTTCCTTCTCATGCCATCCCGGAGCTGAGCGGTTCCATTCCAGTCTTCCTCGCGTCCTGCAAATGTGTAGTGGCTTCCGCTATCCACCGGCCCCCGCCCGATTCAGGTGTTTCAGACCGTCTTTTATTATGGATGAATCTTCTCACATCCTCTCGTTCAGGCGTTTAGTTGCCGGCCTGATGCGGCGACCCGTATCATGTCCCAAGCAACCACCACTTTTTTCCGGCAGTCTGAGCTGCATGCACTGGGCACTGCAACGTACTGAAGTGGGAGAATGGAAGACCAGGCTCCCGTCCTTCACCTCTCGCGCTTGGCCTAGAGGGTCACGGCCCAGACACCCGCCGCGAGAAGAGTTTGTCCATTTACCAGACGACCAGGTACCCTGGTACAGGAACATACGGATGTGTCCGCCTGCTTGCCCAACAGCCCGCACTGGCCATGCCGACACCTGCGGCTCGGATCAGCTAGATTAAAAACCACACGTCGTTAGAGATGCCATGACGACCTAGACAACGGGAAGCACATCTGTACAAGTATACACACTTAACATTTCCACACCAATCTACACGAAGAACATACTCGGTGCTCTGACGTAGGCGACAGGCATATTCACGGACGTGCATCTTTATTATTTTTACATAGGCTTTCAGAATGCAGAAATGCAAGATGCATCATGAACTCATCTATAACGCTTGCTCACGCTTCCCTTGAAACCCGTTACCGCCATGAGAGGTATAATGGAAACACGATACTGGTCATGGAAATGTATGCTACTATAATCTAAAGCACCTATGCACCAAACAGACTACTTAAGCACCAGGCCCGAGTAGGCCTCAAACAAGAGCTCCCGTGGGCATTAACAAAGCAAGAGTCAGGTTGCTGATCCTGCAGAAAGAACCCGATGGAGCAACCAGCCAAGGTCGCAATGTTGCAAGCCCACATCCAAGAACAAATCATCAAAGGCACGATGTTGCAACCTTGCACTCCGCGTACCAACGTTAAAGTCATATCTACAAATTAAACCAGACACACAGTGGAAAAGCAATATTAATTGTGCAGAATTCTGCCTCAAACACGGTCCCGCCTCACGTGACCAAGCCGAATCTGACGAGATGCCAAAACCCAGGAGAGAAAAGGCGTCTGGGTCCCTCACTACGAGACACAGGCCGAGACACTTGAAAGGCTCAATGGACACCTGCTACAGTGGGAGCGGTCAGCCTTCCACCTATGAATAAATCCTCACATTGTCTGCACGTACCCATATTGAAACATTGTTGCAAACACAGGTACACCGAGAGCTGGGAACAACGGTGGTCCCAGGCTGGGGAGCTCACGGATGCACCAATCAGAACATGGGGCTCTTATCTCAGACGTCAGTAACATTAGCCAATCCTCAGGAGCCTTCATGTAACAATTCTTATGTATCCAATTATAGGGACAACCCAGATATACCACCTGACTACACCTTGTCCACTAATATCATTCTCTATATGTGTACTATACTAACCCTACCACTCAAGTAACCAATTAAGAGTGGCGATAGGTTTTTTGTTAACTTTCTGAAGTGACGCAAGTAGCGCGTCATAATGCAGTAAAAAGGGCCTGCGAGCCCCACGATTGTGTGTGTGTCAGGACGAACGCGTACGCTCCTCGACCCATCCCTGCCGTTTGCATAATAAACAGCAGAGTCGCCTTGCTCCTTGTGTGTGTCTCATACTCTATCTCATCTGGGATATACGGGAGGAGTTGGGGCCTCCCTGCCCGGAGGTCTGCGGACGGCCCGGCCGACCCCGGCAGAATTTCCCCCGACAAGTTGGAGGCACTGCTGAGATCTGTTTAAGATCAACTTTTATTTTTAGTTTTTCCAGGCACTCCCGTTGCGAGGAGGCCCGGCGGCGCGGCCCCCTCTGCCGTTGCCCCCTTCTGAGGACTACAGGACCATCGCGGAGCCGCGAGAAGACCGGACAGCGCAATCCGGATATTGGCCCTCGGGAGCCGGTTGAGAAGTATCCCGCCCGCGGTCGGCGAGTGTCCAGACGTGGTCCAGACGAGGGGAGGTGGCGAGCCGCTTGGAGGGTGCACGCAGTCGAGCGGCCCTGCATCGAGAGAACTTGGTGAGCATGACACGCGCAACAAGCAATGCGAAATTGTGAGGGAGGGGGAGGAAGTAAATAAAGGAGGAGGGAGGTATTGTCCAGATGTGCGGTGAAGGTTTAACTGAGCGTTGCTAATGGAATGAATGGTAGTGAGACGAGTGCGAGAACAGTCGGCTAACGTTACGCGAAAGAGGGGGCGGGGCACGAAAACATCACGTACAGCCGCTCGTAACAGTCAGCTAACGTTACGCGAGAGAGGGGGCGGGGCACGAAAACATCACGTGCAGCCGCTCGTAAGAAACTGATGGCTTAAAGTGAGACTAAGTGTGAGGGTGGGTGTGTGTGGTTTCCTACGACTTGACATTTATTGATCAATGAGTAGATGAGGTTCTCTATTGTTCGAGCAAGAAACTCGATAGGTAGATGACGTTTCCCTGTGGCCGGTAGCTAGCTACATAGTTGCCCAAAACGGAAGATAATTGGCTGGTTAAGCCCTCCTGTTGAGGGGCGTATCACACGCGAGGCGACGCAGCGTGCGCAGTCCGGTTATATTATTGATGAGATTACCTTGTTCCAGGAGAGACAGGAAGACAGCTGTAGGGTTAGCGGGGTAGATTGCAAGTGTATTTTGAACTTAAAGAACATAACAAGAATATACCAGTAGCTCGAAGAAATCGGTGACGTCACCAGTAGGGATTTAATAGGATATCGCGAGCACAAGGGATTTTGGGTTTGAGAATGGTGGGGAAGAGAAGCATGATAAAGGAGCTGATACGGAGATAAACTATAAACCAGTGGATCGAAAGAAGAAGGGGAAAGGGGCGTGGCTGCGCACGGAGAACGCCGGCCACGGCGAGTGTAAAAGGGGGAGGAGAACGGAGAAACAGGACGACTGTATAAGATCGTCGTAAGGGGTACGCAGCCGCAGGGGGCTGCGTGCGCTTCGGCCGCAGGGGGCTGTAGGGGAAGGAATATAATATAACATCATATTTATTATTATTGCATAATTTGTCAAAGGATTGTCGTAAGTCCCCACACTTGCGGGGCGAGGTAAGAAATACAAGGTTGTACATTATAAACTGCTAGTAAGGGGAAGGGTAAAAAGGGGAGTGCAACTATGTCATACGGGAGAGGGTCGGGAGGGTGGGGGAACACCCTCACTACCCCACTACAGCACATATGCACCACACTGCCACCACATAGGGAGAAGTTAATTAAGTACAGCATAGAGTGGACCCAGGGGACAGACAACAAAATGTTAACACCATGGCCGCCTAATGGTAGTTTCGACCCATATGCCCAACATTCACTACTGAACCATCTGCACAATACATACAAGGGGAAGAAGTTGGCAAACCATGTGGAGGTGTTTAACGTATGGAGGATGTTCCAGGGGTCTCGACCAGGACCAAATGGAATGTTCACTATGGGGGAAACACCGGAAGAAAAGGAGATTAAGAAAGAAGGAACGGGTGGGGAAAAGGAGTGCGAAAGTACAAAGAATACGGGGAAAGAAAGACAGGGAGGAGAAAAGGTTGATAAATCAGACGACATAAAAAAGGAACTGAGCAATGAGATACCCATAACACCGGGAGTGAAAACAGAGGGAGGAGGGTTGTACCCTTTAAGAGAATTAGGAGAAATAGAAGGACAGTTAAGGGCGGCTGAAGGATACTCAAACCCGGCATACAGCCCTCCACCATATGTGGCTCATGGGAAGATACCAATGGGGGAAGGGAGGATTAGAGAAGAGCAGACTGTAGAGATAGGAAACGATGAGTGGGTAGCTGCACAGATATTGTTGAAATTACGAGGCTCACTAACTGGAGAAGAAAGGGAGGCGGTGAAGAGAACAAACGAGGATAGTGCCAGAGAGAGTGAAATGAGGGGAGAGGAGCTACTACGGCAGAAGGAAGAGATTTTGGAGGAAAGATTAGCAGAACTAAGGGATGAGCAGAATGAACTGATCAAACAACTTGAGCGGGAGGAAAGAGAGAGAGTGAGGAAAAGGAAAGAAGGTAAGGACGAATTGGAAAAATTAAGGGAACGAAGTGAGGAACAAAAGAGAGAAGCTGAAAGGGTAAAAGGAGCAGCAGATAGGGTATCAAGAGTAGTGCTGAGAGAGAAGAAGAAGGAAGAAGAAGAAAAGGAAAAGGAAATGGAATTATGGAGGAGGAGGATAATATCGGAGACAGCTAAGAAATATGAAGAGGGGAAGGTAATAGAGAGTATAGTAGAAAGAGAAAGGGTGAAATGGGAAAGGAAGAAAGAGGATGAAAGGATATTGGAACAGATGAGCAACGAAGTAATGGAGGAGTTGAAAAGGAAAAGGGAGGAAAATAGTAGGGAAATGGAGGAGAGGAGTGAAGGAGGAAGAGAAGAGAGGGGTTGGGAGAGTGAAAGATGGGGAGATGTATATAAAAGTAGGGAGGTAGCAACGACATCAGCACTAGGGGGGACAGTTGTTAACAACGAAAGGGGAGAAAGAGACCTAATAGATTTGAAAACGGTAACAATAAAAGGAAAAAAGGCAGAGTGGGGGGTGCCATTTATGAATGATTTTTGCAGTGAGGAGGAAGGAGGAGTGGAGAAGGATGGAAGAAAGAGTGAAAGGGAAAGCTTAGATAAACTGTACCTCACTAGAACAAACATAGATTCGCCCTGGATAAGTAGAAGATGGGAGGAGCTGGAGAGAAGTAAGGAGGAAGTGAAAAGAATAGGGGAAACACAAACCAATGAAACCACGCCACCCACATCCCCATCACGCCGCCCTCCCACGTCACTACCTACATGTTCAACCACCGCACGCTCTCTGCAAAGAATAAAGCTCGCACCCTTCATGAACGAACTTACACCCTATGCATGTCGGCTTAGGGACCTCCCTAGTCGCAGGCAAGACAGACAAATAAACATACCCATATTGAACACAGGAAATGATGAAAGAAGGGGGAAGGAAGAAGAGGGAGGTAGGGGAAGAGGTATTAAGGAAGAATTTGAAGTAGTAAAAGAAATGGGGGAAGAGGAGGGGTGTGAAGACTCAATATCATGGAGCGTAAAGGGTGACACAAGACAGAATTTAATGCCACTGCTGGAGAGAGGAGGGGTTAGACCACAGTATGTACCTTGGAAACATACGGATAAGGAAAATATAAAATGTAGGCTCCCATCACTAAGTGGAGGTGCGGGTAAGTGGATATATGAAATGGAAAAACACACCGCAGGACAGAAACTGGCAGTAGGAGATGTGAAGGGCCTGTTGATATCAATATTAGGGGATAGAGCGGATGACATTTGGAAAAGAGCGGGATTCCATGGGGTAACAATAACAAACACATCGCATGATGGGGCACCATTTGCAAACTGCAGACATGCGCTATGGCAGGCACTGAGAGTGCAGTACCCAGACACATCAGACATAGGAGCCATTACTTCCCGTAAGATGGGTGAAAATGAGGATCCTGTTGATTATATCCAGGATATTCAAGAGAAGTGGCGCATGGAAACTAGAGAACAATGGGACAAAACACCAGCCATATTTTATCATATACTAGTACAAGGGCTCCCAGAAGGAGTTCAGAAACAACTAAAGAAAGTAGTGGGAATGGAAGCAAAACCATGGCCAGAAATACAACTGACTATAGTACATCACTGCAGGACATGGCAAGGAAAAATGAAACAAAAGGAGGAGGACAGGAAAACAGAAGAGGCCAAATTAGTACAGAAAAAACTTACTAAATATACAATGGAAGGGGCACTAATAACTACGCCCACACCAATGGCCCAAAGCCCAACGCAAGTAGTGGCTGCACAAGATCCAGCTCAAATAACGCCTCCACAAGGTGTAATACAGCAAGTGCCGCCTCTGCAATTACACGCACCAAACATGGGAGGAGGGTACCCAATGCAAGGAACTGGGTATTATAGTTATAACAGAGGGAGAGGAGGGTTTATGAGGGGGAGAGGATATGGATATAATACCCAGCAACAGGCTGGGGGACTTAGAAATTACTACCCCACAGGGCAACCCGTATACCAGGACAACACAGGGAGCTTCCCATGGCAAAACAGGGAACCACCCGTGTGTTGGAGCTGCGGACTATTAGGACACATGTCACGTACATGTAGGGTCAGGCCAGGAACACCAGCATGGAATGAACAAGCACAACCTAGGACATCACATGAACAGCAGGGCATACAACAACAGCAGATGTCACAACAAGGGAGTGACCAACAACAACAAACACGACAGCCACAAACCTATTCACTGCCACAACAACAAGTGGCGTTAATACAACCACCACCCCAAACTGAACGAACACAATTGGGTGGGGTGACGGTGTTGGGACACAACCCTTACACAGGGAATGGCCAATCATTGTACCCCCAATAGGCCAGCCCACAGACGGCCTTGGTGTGTCCCATCCTGTCAGTAACACCTAATAGTGCGGAGGAACCACGCATAGAGGTAACGATAGGTGACAAAAAATTATCATTTCTTGTTGACACCGGGGCAACTCGGTCTTGCATAAGGGAAGGTAAATTTAAGATGTCAGGCGAAGCCATGAACACCCAAGGATTTTCTGGGGCTAAAGGGTTGGTTCCATTTACTGATAACATTCCCTTATCTATTGGAGATTATGATCTGTCAGTTCCACTTTTGTATTATAGTGCCTCACCAGTAAATATACTGGGGAGGGACATAATGAACAGGTTGAACATGACGATCTCCTTTACAGAGGATGGCATAATTTGCTCTACTCCAGGGATTAACATGCTCGCAGCACGACAGATTTTGCAAGCATACTGTGGACAGACAGCGATTAGGGCGGAGCCAGTAGATGGCGAAATATTCCAATATGGCACAGACATGGCATTTGCATGGATGCCAGGGATAGAAGGGAAAATATGGAGGAGACCAGCAGCCTATCTATTCCGACCAGAAACACCAGGTAATGAACTAGAAGGGAAGGTGTTTGTAGTGGACATTGAGAGCATTATTGCAACAGCTGATTATGTTGCTGTGCACGCCCAAGATAAAGAAGGGAGAGCATGGAGGGCGGTGATAGCACTAGCAGAAGGATGTAGGCTGACCCAGGTGTCAGATGAAGAGCTGTTCTCAGAAGAAAAGGAAGAAAATGAAATGGTGTTCATGATGAGTGTAGAAATATGGCTAAGAGTGGCTCACAAACAAGTAGCACAGAAAATTGCAATGGCACTTGAGGCACCCGCAGGCACCCCAGTCCCATTTTTTAAGGAGGATATGTCAAAGGTGCCCAAATCATTATGGACTATTAGCCCTTATGACGTGGGATGCATAAAAAGCATAGGGGGTGTAAGGATAAAATTGAAAAAAGGTGCCATACTGCCAAGAGTGAAACAGTACCCATTGTCAAAAGAGGCAGATGAGGGCATATATGAAACCATAACGGCCCTTATAAACAATGGCATATTGGTCCCCTCAGAATCACCATGTAACACAGCTGTGTACCCGGTGCGCAAAGCTAAAGGGGGGGTCTTGGCGCCCGAACAGGGACACAGGACCTCAGACCCTTGAACAACATAGTAGAAGCAGAGTATCCAGTAACAGCAAACCCGGCCACAATATTGTGTGGCATTCCAGCAGAAGCATCACGATTTACAGTGATTGACCTTAAAAATGCTTTCTTCTCAATACCATTACACCCAGACTCACAAGATTTGACAAGCTTCACTTACCGAAATACAAAGTGGAAACATACCAGATTACCACAGGGGTATTGTGAATCACCCTCAATTTTCAATAGAGTAATACAGATGGATTTGGGTAACGTTGAGGTGGAAAGCACAGTGTTACAGTATGTGGATGACATAATAATTTGCAGTACAAACGAAAGTAAATGTAGAGAGGACTCCTTAAAAATGTTGACGATACTGGCAGAAAAGGGGTACAAGGTAGACATGGAAAAGATACAATACTGTCAGGAACAGGTACTTTACATTGGTCAACTGATATCCCAACATGGAAGAAGGATTGCACCACAAAGAGCACAGGCCATCTCAAGCACTCCCGTGCCACAGACTGTGAGAGAACTGCAGCAATTTCTGGGGCTGTGCAACTACTGTAGAGCATGGGTATTTGATTACAGCTCATACATAGGACCCCTGCTTGAGGGTTTGAAGGAAGCAAATAAGGGGGAGAAAAAGTTGGGATGGACTATGGAAATGAGGGAGGCATTTGACGAATTAAAAGACGCGATATCAACTGCTCCAGTACTTGCATCCCCAGACTACGAGCGGCGCTTCTTTATATTTTCACATTGCGACTCAGCAGTGATGAAAGCAGTATTGGCCCAAAAAACTAGCATGGGCTATAAACCAGTAGCATTTTACAGCGGTCACTTAGACCCTATAATGTTAGGACACTTCTCTTGTGAACAAGGTCTTGCTGCAGCTGCTTTTGCAGTAGAAAAAGCATCAGCAATAACTATGGGGTGTCCAACTACACTATTTGTGGAACATGCATTATTTGCGATATTGAATAAACCTAAGTCCACACTAACGACACAGAGGGCATCAGGTTATGAGATTATTTTGTCTAAAGCTGAACTAGCAATTGTTAGATGTAGCACGGTTAACCCTGCAAGGTTCCTAGCAGAAGTAATTGAAGAGGGAGATTACGCCCACGACTGCACCCAAGTAACTGAAATGTACTCATGTGCTAGGAAAGTTGAAGAAAACGCACTAGAGGGAGGTGAGCTTTTGTTTATTGATGGGTCATCAACTATTGATCAAGGAGATGGGATACGAAGGACTGGGGCAGCAGTAGTAAAAATGATGGAGGCGCCGGTGTGTGTGGCTATGAAGTGTGTACAATTACCACAGCATTACTCTGCTCAAGCCGCGGAACTCGTTGCACTAATATTGGCATTAAAGGAAAGTTTTAATAAAAGAGTAACTATATATTCTAACAGTGCATATGTTACATCCACTGTCCACTCAGGGCTATCAAAATGGAGAAGAAGAGGGTTTAGGAGAGCTGATGGCACTCCAGTACAACATGCCCTCTTGTTGGCTGAACTAATTGAAGTAATAAACGACCCCCAAGAATTAGCCCTAGTAAAATGCACCGCACACACCAATGGAGAAGACTACGTCTCAAAAGGAAATGCAGCAGCAGACGCACATGCGAAATATGCTGCATATTTTGGTGAGATATGGAACCCCACAGACTCAGGGAGAGGGAGGGGAATAGCTAGGGAGATGTTAATAAGAGAAGGGTACACCCATCTCCCAGCCACACAGATTATGGAACTACAAGCGGCTGCACCAATGGCCGAAAAAGAAGTATGGGTGAAAAGAGGATGCACAATGTCACCAACCGACGCACTATGGCGCCAGGGTGGCACTGGGAAAGTTGTAATACCGTTGACACTGTTAAATACCGCCTTGAGCCAATTACACCACCCTGCCCATACAGGCAAGGAAATAATTGCAGCACGAATTCGAGAAGATTGGTTTTGTCCCGAGTTAACCTCCCATGTGTCAAATTTTATCAGCAATCAGCAATTGCCTAACATGTCAACAGTTTACGGCCGGTCATACTCTAAAAGTGATAAGAGGTACCATACCCCGGCCAGAAGGACCTTTTCGGCACCTTCACATTGACTATGTTGATATGATCAACATCTGTCAAGGCAATAGGTATATGATTGTAGTAGTATGCCCATTTTCTAGATGGATTGAAGCAGGGCCCTGTTCACACCCTGATGCGTTTAGAGCAGCCAAATTCATAGTAAGGGAGGTCTTCCCCAGATGGGGAGTGTGCGAGGTGCTAAGATCAGACAATGGCCCCCATTTCGCAAACGAAATGTTCCAGCATATCACATCCCTGCTGAACATTAAACACAAATTTGCATGTGCATACCACCCACAGGCTA
Organism: Ambystoma mexicanum; assembly: GCF_040938575.1. Lineage (NCBI taxonomy): Eukaryota > Metazoa > Chordata > Amphibia > Caudata > Ambystomatidae > Ambystoma > Ambystoma mexicanum. Next base: position 1,217,412,237 of record NC_090931.1, read on the forward strand.
ATGGTGTATGTGAACGCCTGAATGGCTTATTGAAGGAGGCAATTGCTAAAATACAACAAACAACAAAGAAAAGTTGGTTGTATTGCCTTCCGTTAGCATTATTTGAGCTTAGAAACAGGCCAGGGTCCGACCACCACCTCACCCCTCACGAAGTGGTAACTGGACGTCAAATGCGCCTTCCCCTAACACCAACATCAAGGGCATTCACCGACCACGAAAGTTCAGCGAATGTGTTAGGTGATGAAATGTATCAATATGTGTCTTCTTTGTCTAGTGTCGTGTTTGTGTCTCAACAGCTCGAGCGCACACGGGGCGGGTCTACCAGCAATCAAGAAAAAGACGAAAGTACGGAATTGGGAAAGGAGAACTCGTGCAAACTTGCCAAAGGTGACCACGTACTACTTCGCAATTTCAATAGAAAGTGGAACCAGAAGAGGTTCACTGGCCCCCATCTGGTAGAGGACGTATCAACAAGAGCAGTAAAACTAAAGGATAAGCGTGCCTGGAACCACCTACATGACGTAAAGATTTACAAACTGCAGACCCGCCCCAGCGCCAACGACAGGTCCGTTGGAAGAACAGCAACAACATCGCCGACAGCGGAAGAAAGTTCCACCACAGACAACGACCCAATTGTTCCCTCGGAGACAATAACTGACGAAGAAGGGGGTGACCCCCATACTGCCCACCCCATGATCACTCGCTCAAAGAGTAAAAATACTTCCGCCATCTGAGCGCAAACCCCCCCATTGACTGCTAAGTACAGTTGTAACTAAAATTGAAGGACATTGCTTGCACCAATACACATGTAAACACGTGAATGTTCTCTTTTTCTCTCGCACATACAGGAACTGCGTAATATTGTATTGTTAAGAAAAGCTAATTAACAAGTTCAGTGTGCAGGTGTAGATGGTGCTGCCAGACGATAACTACCCAGAAGAATTGTCACACCAATTTGTATACGAAATAAAGAGGCCAACATACTTAAAAAGGAGAAGGGTACGTGTATACTACACAGCCTTCCTCCTGGCCATAGAATATTACATGCCCCACCTCCGCCCATACTTGCCGGTCCTAAGAGACCCATCACTTAGAGTAGCGTGGGAACAGCTCTTCGCCTGGGCACTGAATGACCACTTGATAGGGAGAGCTTAAAGGAAACAAAACTAACATTTAATAACGAGCACTTTTGAGAATTTTTAGGCGGGCAACTGTAACGTCGCAAGAATAAGCTGCCAGGACCGCAGCAAGGTAAGAGCAAAATGCCGGTGAAATTAGCATATGTAATAAAAATAATAGGGATATTTATGATCACCGGATTCTTGGCTGCCTCTGTCTGGCAGTACAGCTATGCTATTGATTTTATTGCTGCACCCAAACTTAATATACCCCCGTCCCCTGCTGCAACAGGTGTTACGTCAGGTGGTAATAGTAACATTGCACCCAAGCAAAATAGAGTTAAACGCAGCACATACTCAGACAATAAAGGTATTGATAATTATGTACAAGATTCAGCACACGTCACAAACAACATATGGTACCAGCACATGACCCGCATTGGTAAGCAGACAACTGAGGATAGCTGTTACGTTTGCTCATTAATACCATACGCCATAAGCGCTTCACGAACATTTGTTGCCACAGAAATAGATGAAAAAACAGCACAGTGCATAATATATTTGGCCCTGTTCCAAACGAAAGGAAGGTTTCAAGGAACAGTAGTGCACATGACATGGAAGACAAGAGACTCATACCCATATGAAAACAACTTCCTCAAGACCTATCTGAGTTATCACAAGACCAGTTTACATGCTGAAGCATTCAGGTACATAACAAGTGGCCCTGCAAAAGGAGAAACAAAGAAGGTAACACTGCAGTATCTACCATGTGATTGGTACGCAACTGAAGTTCCGGGTAAACAAGGATGCTGGGAGAGGCCGCTACTGACGATAACAGGAAAAGTGTACCTGGGCAACAACTGGGAGATAGGAGTGATTGGCAGCAACATGGTAACAAAAGAAACTATCTCAACTATCGAGACACACAATCATCGATGTTGGACGACGTGGATCAAGTATGTACCAATGCTCACGTGGGTAGAAGAAGATGAAGACCCGATAACTATACTACCATTGACTGCGCCTAAAGTATGCTACCAGCATAAAGGAGAGGTGGACGTAGGATATAACACCAATTGTGCAAGCGTGATGGAGTTGCCTGAGGGGGGAGCGGGAACAGCAGTAATAATGGACCATTATTGGGCCTGCGGAGAAAAGGCATATCATACACTGCCTCCCCTGTGGAATGGTGTGTGCACAATGGTACACGTCAATGTACCATCACTAGTGGTACCTAAGAAGCATGTCGATGTGGCGAAATTTCCTAAAATGGATGAAGGGGATAAGAGAAGAAAGAGATCTGCACCACTTCAGAAGGAGCAAGGAAACAGGACCAACAGCAATGATACTGTCCTAAATAGGAGAAAAAGACAAGGAGAGCCATTGACAGGAAATTACCTGTGGGGAAGGTCGGAAACGGAACTAACATCAATACCGCCAGAGCACAGACTATTCAGCAGAGCAGCAATGTTCTTCTCCTCAATAATACATCCGGGACTGCAGGCATACGCAAACGCAAAATGGCTCCAAATAACCAGGTGGGAACTAATGATGACCATCAATTCAACAGTAAATGGGTTCAACGCAATTAAAGAGGAGCTGCGAGCTGTCAGGATGGTAGCACTTCAGAACAGATATGTATTGGACCTTCTCACAGCAATGGAAGGAGGAGTTTGTGCAAAAATAGGACAATCTTGCTGCACGTTCATACCTGCCAACGATGCTGACAATGGTACACTGACAGAAGCAGTTTCACAATTGGCCCAGATGCACTCCAAAATGATGGACGAAAGTAACGGTGTAAACAAGGATAAGAGCTGGTTTTCACTATTATGGTCATGGATGCCATCTTGGCTGTCAGATGGACTGAAAATAATAGTGGGATGTGCTATTTTGGCTGGAGCCACCCTGATCATAATTAGATTTTGGAAGGCCCGGAAGGCACGCACGACTGACGAGTTGCTGGAAATGGTGGGAATGCACCCCTTAATGCCAGCAGATGACGGCCAGCATACAGGTGTGATAATACAAGAAAGGGAGAAGTTGCGCACCCAAATCATCACCAATCATCTAGACCCACCATCAGTGAAGATCGAGAACCCAAGGAACCCCAGGAGCTACATAGGAAGATGGGTATACTGTACTCCTGGAGGAACATGTGAATACATGTATTGGTCATTTGAAGATCATGTGAACCATTATGGACATCTCGGAGGGATAACTAAGATATGGAGAGTAAGAGGAGATAACGAGAAGGATATGTTTGTGGTCGACAAGTCGACCAGAGGGGGGACTGAAGTGGGAGAATGGAAGACCAGGCTCCCGTCCTTCACCTCTCGCGCTTGGCCTAGAGGGTCACGGCCCAGACACCCGCCGCGAGAAGAGTTTGTCCATTTACCAGACGACCAGGTACCCTGGTACAGGAACATACGGATGTGTCCGCCTGCTTGCCCAACAGCCCGCACTGGCCATGCCGACACCTGCGGCTCGGATCAGCTAGATTAAAAACCACACGTCGTTAGAGATGCCATGACGACCTAGACAACGGGAAGCACATCTGTACAAGTATACACACTTAACATTTCCACACCAATCTACACGAAGAACATACTCAGTGCTCTGACGTAGGCGACAGGCATATTCACGGACGTGCATCTTTATTATTTTTACATAGGCTTTCAGAATGCAGAAACGCAAGATGCATCATGAACTCATCTATAACGCTTGCTCACGCTTCCCTTGAAACCCGTTACCGCCATGAGAGGTATAATGGAAACACGATACTGGTCATGGAAATGTATGCTACTATAATCTAAAGCACCTATGCACCAAACAGACTACTTAAGCACCAGGCCCGAGTAGGCCTCAAACAAGAGCTCCCGTGGGCATTAACAAAGCAAGAGTCAGGTTGCTGATCCTGCAGAAAGAACCCGATGGAGCAACCAGCCAAGGTCGCAATGTTGCAAGCCCACATCCAAGAACAAATCATCAAAGGCACGATGTTGCAACCTTGCACTCCGCGTACCAACGTTAAAGTCATATCTACAAATTAAACCAGACACACAGTGGAAAAGCAATATTAATTGTGCAGAATTCTGCCTCAAACACGGTCCCGCCTCACGTGACCAAGCCGAATCTGACGAGATGCCAAAACCCAGGAGAGAAAAGGCGTCTGGGTCCCTCACTACGAGACACAGGCCGAGACACTTGAAAGGCTTAATGGACACCTGCTACAGTGGGAGCGGTCAGCCTTCCACCTATGAATAAATCCTCACATTGTCTGCACGTACCCATATTGAAACATTGTTGCAAACACAGGTACACCGAGAGCTGGGAACAACGGTGGTCCCAGGCTGGGGAGCTCACGGATGCACCAATCAGAACATGGGGCTCTTATCTCAGACGTCAGTAACATTAGCCAATCCTCAGGAGCCTTCATGTAACAATTCTTATGTATCCAATTATAGGGACAACCCAGATATACCACCTGACTACACCTTGTCCACTAATATCATTCTCTATATGTGTACTATACTAACCCTACCACTCAAGTAACCAATTAAGAGTGGCGATAGGTTTTTTGTTAACTTTCTGAAGTGACGCAAGTAGCGCGTCATAATGCAGTAAAAAGGGCCTGCGAGCCCCACGATTGTGTGTGTGTCAGGACGAACGCGTACGCTCCTCGACCCATCCCTGCCGTTTGCATAATAAACAGCAGAGTCGCCTTGCTCCTTGTGTGTGTCTCATACTCTATCTCATCTGGGATATACGGGAGGAGTTGGGGCCTCCCTGCCCGGAGGTCTGCGGACGGCCCGGCCGACCCCGGCAGAATTTCCCCCCGACAGTACTGTCTGTGCTTCCCACTACCAGCTGAGCCGCTGGCTCCGATAAGGGTGCTCGACACCGTTGCACGCGGGTTACCGTGACCCTGCGTTATTGTCAGGGGCACCTTTCTTTCACTGCCTTTTCATCCTTCTTCCATATGGTTCTAGCCCTCCTTTTAAGACTTGCGTTGCTGCTCCTGTTCACTGCTGTACTGCAATGCCGACGGTCTCTGATGATTATGGTGTTATTTGACCCCGCGGTCCGCCGTGTCTTGACGGGTCCTTTTTGTATTCAGGCCCCTTGTTTGTGTACCGGCCGTCTCGTTGTGCCTTTCGTTATGCAAGCTACTTGTTGCTCGCCTCTGTTATCACCGTCCATTATACATCAGAGGGCTCCTCACGCAGCCCTGCCAAGAGCCCCATGCAGCCCACGCCTGCCAAGCACGATCAGTGCTACTTCCTTTCTCTTCTGCCCACTTTGCTACTGTGTCAAGTATGCTGATGGGTACTTTCCTTTTGGGAGTGCGCGCTTCGCGTGGGTCTGCGCATATAATATATATACAATTCTCAGCCATCTTTGTCTAGAGCGCCGGGGTGCGCAGTTCTCTTCCTCATGCACAGCTCTTTCCCAGCCAAAGTCCGTCCTGCTGCTTGTTGTTATTCTGGCGATTGGCGTGCTGCACAGAACGGGAGGGATCCACTCCCCACCGCTTCCCAGCAGCACTCCTCGCCCACTGCAAGCACACTATTTCTCCTCAGCAAAGCATTCCCATCTGGTTTCCTCTGTGTCTTGCGGGCACTGTCCTTTGTCTACTGCCGATCGCCATCTTATTTCCTTCAACAAATTCTTCAGACCTTTTCGCCCGTAACTCCAGTTACACGTTACGGTTCGTTGTAGCCAAGGAAGCTTAGCGTTCTCTGCACCTTCCCACTGCAGGGACTTCAATAATGCTCCATGGGCACGATCCTCTTCGCACATATATACGGCAGGATTTGGCAGGATCAGTAGGAGCTCTAGGAACACATGTACTATCCCATGGCTCTCAAGCCACGCCCCCTTCTTTGTATATCTTTAGCATTTAAATTGACAACCAGACCTCCTCCTGCGGTCTTTAGCCAACGGTCTTAAATTCAGATTTTCAAAGGGACAGCCCATTCAGTTTAGTGGGAAAAACACCAGCTGTGCCCAGCCTTCAGAAAAGACAGCTTTAGATCGACAAGATGTGTTTACATGTAACATTTTAGCGTTGTATCTAGGCCTGCTGTTCCTAAGTACAATCTTTCTTTTCTACTACATTAGAATAGAGGTAGATTGACTAGTACTCTGGTGCACACAGATAGCCCACAGTTACCAAAGAACTAGTGTTCATATCTGGACAAAAATGAAATAGGCCTTTCCTTCTAAATGTTGTTATTTGTATGTGCTGAATTTGTCTTTCTTCCTCATGAATGTAATTTGTCATTTCAATTTACTTCTCTAAGGTAAGGCATCATTCCTCCTTTTTAGCTTCCAGATGCACAGTATTTCAACTGTATTTTCTTTTTCCATGTTCACTGCTGTCAAAGAGGGCATTTACACGGTCACCATCTGCAATGCTCCATGTACTTGGAATCCATTGGCCGCAGTTAACAATAGTCCAGTTCCAAGAAGTCTCACTCATTTCCGGCTGAATGCCTGTCTATTGTAACAAAATGGACGGAGGCCCATTCTTGCTCATTCACTAGGCCGCCTGTTGAAATCACTGTTTTGTACTGGCTTTTATATTTCAATGGAACTCCACACTAAGCCAGCTTCACTTCTCACAGCGGGGTCTAGATTGGCCTCTCCATCTCTGTCGCTCTGGGGTTGTCTTTTTACCCCACACAGCCAATCAACAATTTAGCCTAGAGAATACAAATTTTATAGAGTAGCATCCAATCCGCATCATGAGACCGACAATGATCTCGGTGTTAATTAATAACTTGATGTCTGAGCATGGTCACAAGGGTAGAATAAGCCAATAGGGCTAGGTAATGTATTGATTCACCTATAGTGGAAATAACGTTTTCCAATCGCAGGCTGGAGAATTGTGAATAATCTAACATCTGTTGTCACCTCACCTCTAACTTTTAATATAAATGCAGCTATTTTCAGAAGCCATGTTGAATGTCTTTTTGATCCTTCCCAGCCTGGGCTTTGTTGTAATAAACTTTTGTTTTTTTCACATCTCGTGCATTCCTTTTTGGCTCTTTGGATTGATTTTTATTATTGGATTTGGGACTTGCATTACAGCATTATGGGTCATCTTTCCTCTGACTGCCTGCTCCTGTGGCCAGATCAGGAAACTGGCCCTTCCAGGTGAGAGTAAGATCTGTTTTCTACACCCAAATCAGTTTTGAAGCACTGGATCTCAAGCCAGCATATTTATGGAAAATCGGGGGAATTAATTTTAATTTACAGTCAGTAATGTACAGGCATTATTAAAAAGTAGAAAATTGGGGCCATGCAGGGTTCAGGCTAGCTGGAGGAATTGAGCTGTACATGCCAACAGTACACTCACACGCACACACTATTGAATTTCAATCTAGTGGTAGGCCTGTATGATGTTTAGTTTGTCCTATTAGGTGGTGCCTAAGAGCCTCCTATTTGCCAAAACACTTAAATTGCTGTACAGATAGGTGCGATGTGAGGAGAAACATGCAGTTTGTGGCTGTTTGGTTATTTTACCACCCATTGACTACTGATGGTCATACTAATCCCTATGCCCATCCTTGTCCAAAATACATACTCCTGTGATCTATTTGAGCTAGCTCTATCAAGCAATAACATCACAACTTGATGTTATCAATGCCTCATAGTGTTATTTGTGACCAGTCTTCAAAGAGTTAATGGCTTAATTGCAGTGGTAAATGTGCTACTAGTGTAATCAAATTATCTTAGCCAGTGTGCCTTTAGCCAATTGTTTTGTAGGCCCTATGTGTACTTCAGCATCTGTTCCTTGCACTGAATACCTGTCAGAAACAAGAATTGGCAAAGCAAATAGCTCAGTCATATGTATCTGCATTGGCTAGGCATTTGTCAGGCACTGCCATTTATGCCCAGGTACTCACGCCATTATCCAGCTGTGGCCAGGTAGAACCATTATGCCAGTGCCTGGCAAATGTCCTTTTCATGGCTTCACAAAACTCAAAACTGAAATTCACCTCTGCAAGACCCCGTGTTTTTTTGCATTCTTAAAAATCTGTACTGTTCAATCGTATTCCGACCTCTGTTCAGCAAAGCTAGTTATCTTGGTCACACCTGAGGGAAAGGAGGTAAATAAAGGATACAGATATGAGAGCGATAAAAAAAGTTGTTTATTAGGTACGCATATGTCCCCGCTACCCCAAAGTTTTGGGGCACATGGGCTTATCCACCACACTGTTTTCACCACACTTAGTACGCAAATGGGGGTGAGTGACTTTTGCGTGTGGCTTGTGGCCTACAGCTTGAAATCGTGTACCCTTTTTGTCAATGTGGATTACACATGCTTTTTTTAGGTTGAAAATGTCTGTTTCCTGTTATAAATGGCAATAAAACCAAGTTTAAAAAAAAAAAGAAATTGTTCACCCTGTGAAATGCTATTTATGAGTGCAGTACTGATCAGACTAATTTGTGAAGTGTAACATAGGCTGCTTCCTTTCACATCACTTTGGCTTTTCCTGCTGTGCTGAAATCACTGCAATTGCGAACCCGTGAGAGAGTTTTCTGGCACTGTCCTTCATTCAATTTATCTTAGGTCCCATCTCCCATTTACAGCCTCGGATGAAGAGTCGGTTTAGACTCGAAAAGCGTGTCAGGCTACTTTGCAAATAAATCCCTCGGGTTTATAACCACATCTCTCTCAATTACTTGCAACACATGCCTATATTGCACTCTTGGGCGCAGTGCGACTGAGAATTGCCTGTGCTCTAATTGTTTCCACAACAGTGGGTTGTACTTGGCAGTACTCCCACACCTCTCAGGCACCTGCAGCCTATGTGCACTCTTTATATTTATTCATACAAGCGCTGTGGTTTTGTGACTTTTTCTGCCAAACCTGTGTTTTTCTTAACATAGGCATTTATATTTAATTTAAGTCTTAGCTGAAGACTGACGGGCACCTGCACCGATAACTTTCATTTACATTTCTTTGAATTTTTTTATTCACAGTGATATCAATAAGGTTGTGACTACAACTGATTTGGATTGCAATCTACATACTCTGAGTGATTAGAATTCTCCTGATATGATATGCATTTGTAAATCGCCTATACACAAGTGTTTCAAGGCGCGAACATGTAGTACTGGACATGTAGTCAGGTTCATTGATGTAATAACCGCAGACACTTGGTCGAAAGTTACAGGATTAAAATGCAAAATGGGATTGCAGCCCCACCTGTACTTTTGTGATGTAAAGATGTATCCCCATTAGGAATGGTCATGTTGAGCTTCTCATCTATGGTGTTTCTAATGTTGGTTTTATTTCGAAAGGCTGAGGCTAAAGCCCCACACCATTTGGTGGAGGTGGTTGTAACTTTGATACTGGATTTGGGGTTGCAACGTTGATGTAATATTTGGAACAATTTCTTTGGTGCACCATCAATTTGGTCTTTGTAGAATTTTCGCTTGGCCGCAAATGGCTGTTTATATTCCTCTAGTTTTATTTTCAGAGACAGATTTTTGGCTTGGCAGGGATCTTTCTTCCAATAAGCTCTAGAGCTCTGCTAGTGGTTTTGAGGGATATGAGGTGCAAATTGTACCATTTCTTCTTAATCCTGATAGTTTTCTTTAGAAGTGGTCGCTTATGTATTTATCATGGTGTTAATATTTAATAGTGTTTCACTAGTTCATCTAATGGTTGCCAAGATCAATAGTGTCAACACTATCTTGCACGGCAGCAGCCAGATTGTCTTTGGGTAAAAGATGGGTATTCCTAAAATGGATTTCCTGCGCAGTTTGGCATAGTGGGGAGTAGTGAAGAGCCCTTATTGCGTGTTTTACCTGTTAACATTTGGACGTTGTCGAGGGAGTGTAAAGCGGACCACAAATCTTTTGTGTCATGGGGGATTATTGAATCTGTGGTTAAAATATCCCATGATTATTAGCTGTCCTTCTATAGTTACAGTACACAGAATGAGTTCTAACAAATATGAGGTCAAATCCATTGATGGTGAAGGAGGCCTATATAAAATTATACAGTGCATAGGGGGAAGAGTTAGCCGTGTACATTTTGGCACAGAGGCATTCACAGCCCGGTATTCTTAGACAATTGATTGTCTGCATTTTCAATGAGGATTTATAAATGAGGGCGATCCTGCCCCCTCTACATACTAGTCTTTTTTTCATACAGAATAGTGAACCTATTTAGGAGTTCCAAGTCAATGGCGGACACAAATGGTCTCGTAATCATGTCTCAGTGATTGCATATAATACAAGGTCATAAGTAGTAATAAGATCAGTGATATCTAGAGTATGTGCAGGAAATGACCGTAGATTTAGTAATGCGCCTCTTAACATTTTTTTATTTTGTCATATAACTTATTGGTACATTGTTCTAAGGAGATATTCATTTTTGTGGCTGCTTGCAGAGGCCGATAATTACTAAGGCTAGGATCAAGCTGGTTTATTTCGTCTTTATCTTCCGAAGCCCCCATATAACGCTCTACGATTCCTTGAATAGCTGGATGGGTGAGACTTTTCAGGCAATCTGTGGAAATTGGTGAATAAGTTAACCAAGTTCCCTTAGGTTCTGGTAGACGCTGATAAAGTTAGTTGAGTAGTGTGAGCATTGGATAAGGAGGAGGTATTGACCAGTAGGGATGGTGTATTGGCAACTTTTTTTAGTCTGGGGTGGTTGTGGCTGGGTGGGGAAGGGGTAGCGAAATGTCAAATTTCTGATGACACGCTTATTTGTTTTTAGGGTAAGATTTGCTTTTACGTGTTGTATCGACATCCTATTTCGCTATTTGAATGGGTTTGTTTAAGACCATATAACCTCTTGAATTGCTCATAGGGCGAGCTGAGGATTAATGGAGCAATGAGCTAGCGAAAATATGACTGGGAACAGAGGGAGGTAGCTGAGTAATTACCTCACTTCCAGGCGATATGCAGATTAAATGACGTACTTTTCTTGATGGCAGATAATACGTTACACTCCGCTTAGAGTGAGTAGGCACACCGGGGCCGGACATGGGTTGAAGAGACAGCTCTTCCTGACCCACTACCACTGCATCAAACACGCATAAACACGCTCCTGTGGTGCGTCGCACCTGTGCAAGCTTTTATGCTAAAGTGCGCAGCGATGACGGAGGAACGTCAAACCCCCATAGTGAAGGGAAAGTATGGCGGTTCTAAGGCTGCCAGTGAAATTTCCTGGAGAGGGTTAAAGTGCAAGTGCTAACGGAGTGATACAAACAAGAAAGTAATGAAGAAATAAAGGATTAAAATATTATGTTAATAGTAATTAATAAAAGCTTTTTAAAAACATGTAATTGTGGAACGTATCATTCTGTATTTAAATCTATGTTCTGTTGGTGAAATTGGTATGCTGGGGGGATGTTTGGAAATAAAGACTTGCTTTTTGTTGGGTGGACGGTGAGGCAGACGGAGACCAGCAGACAAGTGCCTTCTTAGAGCTTGTAGGTTTTGGGCAGATACATTCACGTGTCAGGCTTTCCTATGTGTCATTACTCCAGCTCCAACCCTATCACCTTATCTCTGGGAGAGTGCTCACCCTCATTTGGCTAATGTGAAAAGGGGCGAATTAGTCAGGTGATTGAGTCCACTCCCCTGACATGTACTCCGACTTGTGTCCTGCAGCCAGAAACCATTAATACTTTCTATGTTAGCTTATGGAAAATTCGAACCTCGCTTTAGCTACCTTGCAACTTGCAAGACATTGCAATGTGTGTGATTCACAGTGGCAATTGTACATTTAATTTTGTTCATTTCTCCCTAGCCCTTTGCATTTGTGAAGCCTGTCACTTCGAGTAGCACTGATTATGCACATGCGACAAGACATCCTTTCTTGCATATATACGGTCTCTGTGTTTTTGCTAATCTATTATTTTTTGGCTTGTATGCATTCAAGAAGGAAAATTTGTTGATTAAAATTAAGATAAATAAATGAAACTTGGGAACACGTATTTAAAATTAACAGTTTTTAAAGAAATGCTTTTCAAGTTTGGACTTATCAAGTTTGGACTTTATTATATGAAACAACTATTCAGCCTCATGTTCGCTTTGGCCGATTCCTTGGCAAACTATTTAGTATTCAGCCAAAAACTAAATATGCTTATTCGTTACACCCCTATTTTATATAGTGCAATATGAATCGAGTTAATGTAAATGTTTGATGGTCATTAAAACGTTTTTTTTTTAGATGATACGATGAATACGAAATGGGTGTTTGTGCTGTAGTTTACTAATGTATTGTGGCAACTTCATCTTTATAGGTCAACATGCGCAAAGAACAAAAAAAGAAAGAACTTGCTGCTTCTGCACTTGACACATTTTCCGGTTCTGAAAATGATGTTGAAGTTGACGAAGAGTTATCTTTTCTGCCAGAGAAGATCAGAGAGAGACTACTTCCTTTTCAGAAGGAAGGCATTCAGTTTGCACTTAAAAGAAACGGCAGGTAAAAAACAAATGATTCTCATTTTGTTCTAAGAACTGAACTGTGCACAAGAAATCATCACTAAACTTGACTTTAAGAATGGTTTAGGAGGGCATTGCAAATCTGCCAATATCAAATATTGTTAATGCATACTTGTAAGTGCAGTGGCCTTAAAACGATCCTTCTTTACTAAATAGTTTACCGACCATGTTACTAATCTGTAAAATATTAATTGTGATCATTTAATGTGTCCTTGTTTTTCTCATTTAATTTTTATATTTATTGCACGCTAGTGTCACCCGGACCTGCATTGACTGTTCCATTAATGATAGCATGCAGTTTTTTTTTCGTGTCCGTTTTATTTTATTGAAATGTTAATAGCATTGCCAACTGTATTAAAATTAGCCTGAAAGGGATTCCAAGATGGCTGCTGGTGAGTAGGGACGCGTGGTCCTGAGCTCTGCTCCGGGCTGAAAAATAAGCAAGCCCTCCCGCTCTGTTTGGAGCTGGAGTGGGCTCTAGAAAGGAATACAAAGCATAGTATGCTATAACAGGAGACCCGAGGTTAAGGTCCCCACCCCCCCCCCCACTCCCTCCAAGTGACGTGAAGTTGCCGCCAGCTGGCTGAAAATGGACATTGCCTCTGTTAGCGGCTGGTGGCGGACCCGATTAAAGTTGAAACCAGCGCAGGGAAGAACACAGGAGTACAAGGGGCAACGAAACACGAGAAGGTAGCTTTGAGACATGGTCACTGGGCTATGAGGGATAGAACTTTAAACGCAGGTCATATCAAGCCAGTGGTTGAGGCGGTAACCAGAGATTGCTCCCGGATTGATCACAGCGAAAAGGGCGAGAAACTGCCTACGATACCTCTTGGGAAGAGAAGCAAGTGACATATTAAGAAACAAACTATTCCCTAAGGGGTTTACATTACCACTCTATGAAGGCTGCTGGCAAATAGGGTTGTGAAGCCCTTTCCTCCACTTTGAACGGAAACTTTAGCAGGCTGTGATTCAGTGAGTTGGCGCCGGCCAAACGAGGCACGCCTGATTGTGGCAGGGTTGGCAGCAGAAGGCGAGGAGCTGAAGATGGACTAAGAAGAAAGGTATCTATTGAGAGATGTGAAGCTACAGACTTCCACCACAAATGAGTGTATTGGAGACTATGAAGGTGCAACTTTCTGACAGTAAGAAGGGATCTTGAGGAAGACTTTGTCCTGGGTAGCAAAACAGGCTAGTGATTGGTGTGAACAACTCGCCTCGAGGGCTCTGCAGCAGCGCTAGCTTTGAAGGAGGAGGAGATGGAGCACAGCGCCCCACGATTTGAACAGAGATATGAAAAGTCATGCGAAGTGTGAGGAGCAGATATAAGGGGTCTTTGCACGAGGGGAACTCTATGTATGGTGAAGATAATGAAGTAAAGATTTCAGCGGTGGGAAGAGGAAGGTCCTGGTGGACCTGCTATGGCATGTTAGCCTACAGGGACAGTGTGCTTCCACAGCTGTAACCAATTAGGAGATCATGCGTCTGATTACTGTGGAGGTTAGCTCAATGTAGTTTTACCCCTGATAGGTGAAAGCAGAGCCTCCCTCCAAATAAGGCTACAACTGAAGGCAAGCTGGACCGGCATAAAATACATTAATGTGGATTTAAAAGTGGAAAGCATATGCAAAGTTAAGACAATAAAGTGAATCCAATACAATCACTGTAAACCTGCAGAGACGGACAAGTATAAATTCAGTGAGTGGGTATGGACATTTTAACAAATCTTGATGCCTAAATCTAATGACCAAGGCACCCAGGCCTCAAGGTCAACTTGAGAGGTGTTAGAAACAAAGTGTAGATACGGGAGCGGGATACAACAAGAAAGATATTGCAGAGGGAAAGAAAAGGGATACTCCGGAAGCTAGTGAAATGGCGCTCAGCAAAGAAGACCTCAGAGAACGCCTAAGAGAGATGGAGAGGAAACTTTCAGATACCTTTCAGCAAAAATTCACGTTGCTACGTGAAGAACTTAGATCCTCTTTGACAGAGGTTAAGGGGGAATTGAAAGAACTTGGTAAAAGAGTAGACTTCACTGAGCAAGGCCTGGTGGAGACATCAGAAGAGGTCCGGCAGAAGAGTGAACTTTTGGAACAGTTGGTGAGAGTCTCACACAACTTAGAAATACAAGCTGAAGATTTGGAGACCCGTTCAAGGAGGTCGAATATTCGCATTAAAGGTTTAAGTGAGACAATCTCAGACATGGATCTAAAATCTACGGTACAACAATGCTTTGGGAATTTGATGACGTTTGTCCCACCGGACGACATTGGATTTTATCAGGTCCATAGAGTTGGTCCGAGGAGGAGAGAGCCTGGCGCTAGACCCAGGGATGTCTTGGTTGCAGTAACCTTGTATGCTTTGAAAGATAGTATTCTATGGGCAGCAAGAGCAGAAGGGGATGTTACAAGTAACTGGATGCAAATTCAACTGTATTCAACTGTGTTGGTGACACTTCAGGAGTGAAGGGATATGAATCAAGTAACGTGTGCTTGGTAGCAAAATAGATCCTGTATAAATGTATGTTTTCTTTTGGGTTGTTATTTACGCTGCAGGGAATACAACCTTGTTTAACAACGTGTGCTGAAGGACTGGCATTGCTGAACAACGAGGAAGAAGAGGGGCACGGAGAACGACGAGTGGGGCCCTATACTCGACAAGGAATGCAACGATGGAACTGGTCAGTGGTAACTGGGACGAGGAGCAAATTTACCAGTTCCTCGAGGGAAAGGACAAGGTGGAGGGGATGAAAAGAGTGGTGAAGGAACTTCTTAAAAGAAGAACACATTTTGTAATAAGGAGAGGGAGGGGATGAATGCTAATAGCTGGCTCAAGGAAAGTCCAGAGCGGAGAGCTGGCGGGGGATGTCTTGGAATCTAAGAGACGTGGTAGGATACTTCCGGGTGGGGATGACCCCAGGTTTTGCATCAGGCTTTGGCTTGGGGGTTGTCTCCCAAGGCTATCATAGGATCGAAGGCCCGGACCTGGGATGGGTTGGGGGGGTAAGTTGTGGATGGACGGGGTACAGTGGTGGGGGCGGGTAGAGGAAAAGCAGATGGAGTAACTATATCTATAGGGGAACTACTGGATTTGAACAGTGAATAACTCTATATAGCATACATTCAAGGTTATATCCTATCATGTAAGAGGGTTAAACTCCCCAGTGAAGTGGAAAAAGGTGGACAATATACTTAAAAAGGAACAAGTGGACATCATTATGTTGCAGGAGACACACATTGGGTATGTGGGTAAGTTAGTGGGGAAAATATGTTAGTTCTCTGGAATATATCAATCAACGCAATCGGGAAGACCCTGGGGGTAATGATAGGTCTAAGATTTATTAAGGGCATCAGTGGTGCGATACAAAGCGGACATAGAGGGAAGATATCTGTTTCTGCTTTTGCAAATGGAACAAAAATTAATTACCTTGGCAACTGTTTAGCCCCTAATACAGGACAGGGGACATTTTTGCGGAAAGTCGTAAACAAGTTGGAAGATTTTGCAAGTGCAGAAATACTTACGGGAGATTGTACAACCGTCACGGGTGTTAAAAAGAAGTTTTGAAAATTATAACCCTGCAGGATGTATGGCGGATGAAGGGGGCGGGGGGGGGGCGAAAAGGAGTACACATGTTTTTCACACATATATCAATCCCTCTCAAATAGATTACGTGTGGATATTGGCCAAATTGATGGGGGGTGAAAGAAATAGAGGTGGGATCTATGGCTCTGTCGGATCATGCCCCCCTTAACGGTTCAGTTCGGTTTAGAGATAGCTCACCGCATGTTGGGTTGTGGGCCTGGACGTTCCCCAGGAAACTTTTGCATGATGAAGGAACGGCTGAGGAAATGAGAATTACTATAAATAGAAAAATATTCTTCTATTTTAATCAGTCGGTCTCTCCAGAGGGAACATGGGATGCTTTTAAAGCGGTGATACGAGGGAAACTTATTGCACTTAAAGTTCAGCGGGTGAAACGAGGCAGATCTTGAGACCCAAATGTGGGATACCCAAATGGCTATACTAAATCAATGAACAAGGGCATTATCCAATAAATTGAAGGAGTTAAATAGCCAGTTGAATATATTGCGGACTCAAAGGGCAGAGATATCTTTGCTGTTATCTAAACAAAGATACTTTGTTTGTGCTAATAAAGTGGATAAACTGTTGGCCCGACAATTGAAAGGAAAAGAGGCCGCGAAGCTGATCCAGCGAATATCGCAGCCCGCCAGGTCAATAGTTACCGGGACGGAGGAACTAACCGAAACCATTGCACAATTTTATGAATTATTATATGCATGAAGTCACCCCAATTATCGGGAGATGCAACGCTAAATGGGTGAGACAAATCTGCCCAAAATAACACTGGGGGAGCGGGAGATTCTAGATAGGGAAATTAGTGAGGAGGAATTGATGGAAGCAATAAGAGCGCTACCAATAAACAAAGCACCGGATCCAGATGGGTTTCTGGCAACTTTTTATAAGAAATATGCGAGGCAGTTGGTCCCGATATTAAGGGAACTATTTAATACGATAGTGGGTTAAAGGGACCGTAACACCAAGTCAGAGGCGAATGTGATGGTTTTTGGAAAACCGGGCAAAGACCTGACGAATTGCGGGTCATATAGACCCTATAGCCTTGTTAAATATTGACGCAAAGCTGTTTACTAATATCTTGGCAGCAAGTTTAGCATAGCTTTTGCCTGACTTGATGCATATGGATCAATCAGGGTTTATACTGGGTAGACAGACTTCAGATAATATTAGGATGGTTACCCATTTAATTGAAAAAGTTAACATAAAACGGGTAACCACAGTCTTAGTGTCTTTAGATGCCGAAAATGCGTTGTTTCGTGTAGAATGGCTCTTTTTATTTTTTGCGATGGAACAGATGGGAATGGGTGCTAAGTTTATCTGGATGGTGCGGGCTAACTATTAAGCTCCCATGATAGGGTTGGCAATTAATATATCTTGAAGTGTAAAAGTACTACGGGTACACGACGGGCTTCCCGCTTTCACCACTCTTATATGCTATACACCTAGAACCATTTTTATATAGAATTAGAGCGAGAGAGAACATACAGGGTATCACATTTGGGGGCGAGGAGCATAAGCTTGCGGCCTTCTCAGATGATATGCTGCTGACACTGCTGGAACCTGTACGATCGATACCACCTTTGTTGGAAGAATTGGCCGACGTTGAACGGGTAGCAGGTCTTAAGGTCAATATGGGGAAATCGGAGCTTTTGGAAATGGGGTTTATCCACTCAACAGAAGGAGACTTTGTCGTCCTACATGCCGTTTAAAGTGGAAGATAGTTCTATCAGATATTTGGGGGTTAACATAACAAAGGACTCCCAGCTGTTCGATAGTAATTACCCACAATTATTGCAGAAGGTGAAGGAAGATTTAGGAAAATTGACTGTTACACATTTCATGGCTAGGTAGAATATCCACTATTAAAATGGTGACAGTCCATAGGTTACTCTTTAAATTTCAAGCTCTTCAAGTTAAAGTTCCTTTGTTTTACTTTAAGAAGTAAAATAAAGAGGTTAGGAGATTTCTTTGGTGAAATAAAACTCAAGAGTGGCATTTCTAACTTTGATGGCATCCAGAGAAAATGGGGGAGTGGGCCTGCCGAATTTTGAAAAATATGAGGCTGCAGAGTTACGGGTACTCCGGGAATGGTATACGGGGGATACTTAGAAGTCCTGGGTAAAAATGGTTGGGGCAGTGGCCAGGTGTCCACTGGAAGGGGTATTGTGGCTATGCAGGCAAGACAGGTCTATAAACACGCAGACTAGCCAGGTACCTGCAGTGGTCTTTGATATATGGGATCACATAATAGATAAAGGTGCTTGGTTTAGATGCCCCTCACCATTTACCCCATTATTTAGGAACCTACAATTCCATCCTGGGGCGATACTGGGTACGTTTAAACAATGGCAGAAAGTAGGCTGCACAAAGATGCATGATATGACGCAGGGAGGGGACATTCATTTGTTTGAGAATTGCCAACAACTATTGGGTCTCTCGTAAAAAGATAGGATGGAGTACTATAAAGAGAGACATTGGCTAGCGAGATCTGGTGGGCGGGAAGTGGTGGGAGAGAACTCACTAAATTTGAAAAATGTATTGCCACACATTCTGGGAATAGACAAATGGTGTCAAAGCTATATTCGATACTGATAGAAGAAAAGGGACAGGCTTGGTGGTACATCTACAAATGGGAAAACACTCTAGGGATAGATCTATCGAGAAATCATTGGGAACACCTATGGAAAAACATCCCCAAATTAACTAGGTCAATCCAGATAAGGGAAGCATGGTATAGGATTATTATGTACCAAAGGCACTCCCCCCCCCCCCCCCCCCCCCCCTGAAAAACAACATAAAATGTTTCCGACCTACACGGATAGATGTTGACGAGGATGTATGGGGGGCGGGGTAGGGTGACTGGTGGCATATATGGTGGAATTGCCCAAATTTGAAGAGGTTTTGGGAGGAGGTTACTTATAGGATTACAAAATTGGTTTCCTCTGTAGTAATATGGTTACCTAAGGAATGGATGTTTGGTTTGTTTGATCCGGAAAAGTGTTTACCCACCAAAGTTCAAAGTAAAGCATTCATGTTAACGGTAATAGCTGCATGGTTGCTCATCGCTTGTGCTTGTAAACAGAAAGAGTCTCCAGGGGTAAGAGACTGGTTAATCAAACTGGGGGTCGGAAGGGGGGGTTTATCGCTTTGGAGTGGATGACATATAACCTTCAAGGAGAACAGGAAAAATGTTGACAATAATGGGCATTGGTTTTGGACTTTCTCAACTGTGACTTTGTACAACGCATAAAAAGTGAATAAAACAAACAAACAAACAAACAACAATCACATCATTTAAGGATATTGAATATTATGTAAGCAAGAATAATTGTTGCCAAATTGAGCGTGTGGAAAGTGGAAAATATGTGTATTTTTATTTTATTGTTTATATAGTGCTTTAATCCATATTATGCTGTCCCTACCCGAGGGAGGAGTTGGGGGACAGGGCGGGGGGGGGGGTGATAAAGATGTTTACTTGAAAAATGCTAAGAAAAGTATATATATTTTTAAAATTCAGCCTGAAAGAAGATACTTGCTTACTTAAAAGGAGAGGGAGGATGTGGAAGGCAGATGACCTTTGGTACTGTTGCAATAGTGTGAATAGTCCTCCCTTCAAAGGCGTTTTTCACCCCATATCCTAGTTAGCAGCTGTAAATTGTTTTCAATGTGTGTGCTGTTAAATACAAACAACACCTATGCCTAAAATGGTCTGTAGCAGGATATCTAGTTGCTACTTTGAGGTGGCAGGTACAGGTCCACGAGGACCTTGGTTTAATTCTGATTTTCCCACTCAAAACGTAGCTTCCATAGTAAAAAGAGGGAGACAGATTAATTGTACCCGACCAAGGGTTTATTGTAATAGAACCTTTCCCGATCTAGCACCCCACATTTTCGGTTAATAATCAGAGTACTTACTGGTAATCTTCATTACTCCTAGACCTGCTGTTACTCATTACAGTACTTGTGAGGTTCCACCTTCCACCGACAGGAACCCTCTTTTTGCAAATACCAGCATGATGCCAAGATCCAGTCAGGAGGGAGAGGTGGAGTGTAAGTACTGTGACCAGGAAGAGCAGGAGTAGGGGTAATGAAGACTACCGGAAAGTAATCAGATCATTACCTCCTCGTCTCTCTTCCAGTATCCTGGATTGCAAGGGTGTGGGGGGAGGGGGAAGCCACAAAAACGTCCTGCTATTTCCTCCCCCCAAATGCAGCTTAGAAAATGAATGCTAAACTGACAAAATAGTTTCAGCCCCATATATGATGACTTCACTCCATACCCCTCTCCCTGCAACATTCAGACAAGAGTGGTACATGGAGCTGTGTGCTCCTGCTCTGCATCTGGCTCTTCCCCTTACTGGGCCTGCAGTGTAGTCAACGGCCTGGAGTGTGCCACAATAAGAAAGGGCTAGACTGGCTGCCCCGAATGCCCGTGTAGCCGAGTAATAACACATACCATACATGCAAACCTCCTAAATTGCATATGGATTGCACTAACAGAAGTGACTCCACAGAAAAGGACATTGCAAGAAGCATTATCAGTCTTTGATACTGAGGCACCATGCATGTGTCTTATTATATATGGAGCAACTCTATAGTCATAATGCTTTTTTATAATGGCATTATATGTTTACAATAAGCTATAAAGTGAATCACTTACAGTGCGATTAAACAATTTGACCAGGATCACACACTTTGGTTAAATGGTGAACCCGGGATGTGGACAATTTAAGCAACTGAACGCATTTTCACAGGTTTAGTTGATATAGATATTTATTAAGGTTTTGCTTTGCATTTCATGTGCTTACATACTATTGATAGCAATTCCTTGGAAGCAAACCACATTACATAATCTAGCCTTTCATAATATAACTTTACACTATATACATTGTCATAAAAATATGTTTAGCAATAAGAGTATGACTTTAGTTATATTCTCCCCATCCTGCATGCAAACTCACAATAGCATCATGCCGATTAATGTGCGCCCAACAAATCACTCTTGTGTTTTAAAGCCCATAGTCATTATGTCATAAAGCATGCAGCATTACTCCCTTCTCACTTCTGATCACCCCCGTTCACCTTTCTTAAGGGGCAAAAATCCCTGCTAATAGTCCCCTTCCCTCCCATCAGTGTCTAATGGCCATTGTAATGCTCTGTTGACAAAGGGCAACATATCAGTTCCCTGGGAGAGCCGCTCTGCTGTCCGGAGCTCTAAGGTGAAAGGTGTTCTGCTGCCTGGACAATGAGGGTGCTGCGCAGGAACACTTTGCTCCTGCTCGGCGCCCTCATTGTTCCGTTCCTTGCACTTAACACAGCCACAGGGGGCAAGCTTTCCCCCGATGGCCTTCCCGCTCGGTACGCCAATGCCAGAAAGTATGCTCTCTGTAAACCACAACACCATTTTATTTTAGGCTTAGTCCAAGCCCACCTTCACAACACTCCTACATTCTGAACTCCTCTTCCAAAAGAAATGGGCACTTCTGTGGGCAGATTTAGCTGCTAATGTCTCGTGAACGTGTTAGGGTCTACCTTGGTAACAGCCCTACAAATGTCGTGCAAGGCCATCCCTCGGGCCTCTGCCCATGATGCAGACCGTCCCCTGATGATCTTCCCTTTACTTCCTTAGGCAGAGTAACCCTTGACCACTCGTAACCAGCTTAATCACTTCATGTATCTATGAACTGATGGTAGGGACTGTTGCATTCCTACCAGGATTAGTTCCCCCAAAAGTGATTTTATAAACTTTCCAATTTATGATCAAGAGCAGTCCAATCCAAATACATAAGCACTGAACGTTGCACGTCCAGCGATTGCAATTGTGCCTCCTCCGTGGATGCCGGGTTCTGGAAGAAGGAAGGAAGGAAGTTCCTGTGCCAAATGGAACTTGTACACCATCTTTGGCCATACAGCTGAATCACATTTTAGAAAGAGCGCTTCCTCTTGTATTAGTCGGAGGGTTACATAACAGGGCTTTTATTTCCTCAAGCCACTCAACTGAAGTGATGGCTACAAGAAATGGCTTTCAGTGTCAAAAGTTTTAAGTCAATACTATCCAGAGATTCAAATGGCGTCTCCTTCAACTCCTTTAATACCAACAGTAAATCCCATTGTGGGCGACCCAACCCCAGAACTGGCGTGGAATTTCCAAGCCACTTTAGCAGCTTACTGGAGTTTCTCATTCTCAGACTCCACTTCCTATGGGTGCCCAACTACCCGGATGGTAGCCTATTGTGATTTTTAAGGTAGAAATTGCCAATCCTGGTTCAAACCCACCACTCTAAAACTGCTTAATAGCCAGAGACTGACATTGTAGTGCCTGCAACCTCTTCTTCTCATCTCACTTGGAGAAATTACCCTTGTGCCTGTCGTTGACGTTTAAGGTAGTCCTCATCCTCCTTGCCTATTGCACTCTCTTAGCTATGTGAGGGTTTAATCCATGTCACTGCAACCCCACCCTATCATTCACCAGGCCCCCCCCAGCATTGGACCCTGAAACCTATTTCCTCTGGATTCAGAATTAATGGACATTGGGAAGCTGGAGAACCGGGGCTATTGCCAGCTCTGCTAATCAGATATCCTTGGCCAAAAGGATATTAGGAGAATCACATATTCGGCTGAATCTGTGATCTTGACAACCACTTTCTGAATCAACAAGAGCAGCGTGAATGCACATAACAGACCTGCCGACCACTGAATATTTATGGTATCTATCCCACATGCTCCCGGTCATGGGAACCTGGAGCGGAACCACTCTTCTTTCGCATTTAATGGGGCAAGCAAATGAGTCTAGCACAGGGGTTCAAAACTGTACTTGTAGCAGGAGATGCCAGAAACTTTGAGGTCTAGTAGGGGAGGCATGTAGATATTGAAAAGAAGAGGTGAGAGTGGGGATCCTTGTGGTACTCGACAGTTAAGTGGATGAGAGCAGGAATTGTTGAGGCCCAAGATAGTTGTTCCTGTGAGGAAAGAGGTAATGCAGTGTAGAGCTGTTTCTTTAATAACATCTTTCAGTCTTTTCAGGAGGATCTTGTGACTGATTGTGTAAAAAGTGGCTGAGATGTCCAGCAGCATGAGCGTATTTTTAATCTATGTTGTTTTTCAGTGTATCCCAGATGGTGAACAGAGTTGATGCTGTACTTCTGGAAGGTTTAAATCTGTGCTATGCCTCATATCGCAGGTGGTTTGTTTTGATCATAGATGATTTTTTTCAGAAATGTACAGATAAAAGAGCTATTTGACATTGCGCAATAGTTTGCTGGGTCAGCGCTGGGCTTTTTAAGCACAGATCCGATATATGTAGATTTCAACTGACTGGAACTCTTCTGGTGCTTAGCGACTTGTTGTGGTTCAATAGGAAGATGTGCTTCAAGTCTTGAGATTTCATAACTGATTTATAAAGATCTGGGAGGGGGTGAGGGAGGGTATTCTCGCAAGATCCTGATGGGTTGCATGAGTCTTGGTAGCTTGTAGGTCCTCTCCAGAAAGGAGGAAAGACGACAGAGAGGAGATTGTGGTAGGTGCTTGTGGGGTCGTTCAGTAATGTCAATAATATCCCTGTGGCAAAAGAGTTAAAAAACATTAGGTTTCTACCTAGATTCTACTTTAAATTTACACAAACAAGTTATTGCCACAGTATTAGCTTCAGCCTTCGCAGGGAAACTGATAAGGGCTTGCAAACCCCTGCTTTCCATGGAAAGTTGCTTTACCTTAACTAGAGCCCTTATTCTATCTTAAGTTAGACTATTGTAATTGTCTATACTTGGGTGTGAGTAATTTCGTTCTCAACAAACTTCAAATTATGCAAAACAATGCACTGAGTGTCACACTCACCTGTGTCTCTGCAGGAGCGATGGACGAGCCTCCCTTGACCCGAGTCTTCACTTCCCCTGTTTCACCTGGAGGAATACCTGTCAAATACAAGGTGTACACTCAGACCTGAATTCACCCAGTTCCTCTGGGCCCTTCCCTTCCCTTCTCTTTACTGTGTGCTGTGATGTCCCCCTATGGGCTTCCCTTGATCTTTAGTAAGGTGTGCACTCCATCCTGCATTTGCAGGGGCGCGATTCACTCATGTGATTGGTGCCAATGTCTATAGGCTGAGTTCAGATGTCAAACACTGTTTTATGCCTTCACAGCGAGGCCAAGAGTTCAAGGCGCCAGTTTCTTCATTGGCTAGAAAATCCTTCTCACAAGTGAAAGTTGCGCGGAGAATGTTGAGTGTCCAAAATTGTCTGTATTGTCTTTGTTTGCCGGTATTTTTGTGGGTGAGTAGTGCTGCGTGTAGAAGCTAGCTGCTGGTAGGTTTACGCAACACCTTAAATTCGAGCACGCCTGGTAATCTCTCCCTTGCAGGAGAAATTATGTGGTATTAGTGCTTTGAGTCCGGGTTCAGCGCTACTGGAGACTTGGTGGTTAGGTAAGTTTGCACTGAGGCTTTTGGTAAGTATGCACCGCGTAGAGAGACAGCGCAGTGAAATAAGTGTCCGCATTATTGGAGCGAGCGCAATGAATAATGTCTCTTCTTTCTTACAGGGGTTTGTGTGCTCGTGCTACTAACCTGGATTCCAGCGTCGCGGGAAGATTCGGTGAGTATACGCAGCGTTACTGATGTGCGCGTGTTAACGCTGTTCTTTGTTCTTACAAGTGCCGGTGTAGAAGTCCCCTCTTAACTGTAGATAGCTGCGACGTGGACTAAGAACCAGGTAAGCTGAAGCTGGATGATCCGGAGCAGGTAAGCAGAAGCGGGATGATCCGGAGCAGGTAAGCAGAAACAGGATGATCCGGAGCAGGTAAGCAGAAACAGGATGATCCGGAGCAGGTAAGCAGAAACAGGATGATCGGAGCAGGTAAGCAGAAACAGGATGATCCGGAGCAGGTAAGCAGATACTGGCTGATCCAGAGAACGGCAAGTGTGTTGCTGATACAGCTCACAGTAAGCAACACGAAGCACTGGAAGAATCTTGGGTGTGGCTTATATAGCCAGCCACACCCAAACACTAGAGAACTTATGAGTTATCATGCACTTCCTGTTTGGCAACAGGAAGTGATAACCAGGAAGTTACTACAAACACTAGGAAGGAATGAAAGGAGGGATTTGTTATGGGTTCTATGTGTGCGTATGCCAGGCCTGCCAAGCCGCCACCCAGCTTGCCTCAACTACCTGCCTGATACCCATGACACTGAGCCTCTCTAGGAGGGATCACATTTCAGAAATCAGAAGACGGCATACATGGCTGTCCATTAAAGACAAGATCCAGCTGAAAACCATGTCCCTTACTTTCAAATCCCTGAATTATGCCCCCCCCTTACCTAACTGAGAAATGTACAATCAGAACTTCTACACAGGTCACTAGATCTGCCAATACTTCTAGTTTGGTAATCCCAAGGTTTAAACTAAAAAAGTCAAGGGCGGGCGTGGCTTGGTGCGCCGCCGATGCGGCTGCTCCTCTGAGAGCCTCCGTACCGGGTCCGCCGAGAATGTAGTTTTAAAGGAACTCTGCATCCCCTTTCGAATCCCCCCCCCCTTCCATGCAACATGAAAGTAAGGTTTGAGGACCCTTGGGCACGGAGGTGAAGGCTGTTCGAGCGTGGGGGGGCCCCGAATCTGCTTCCTCGACTTCGCCCGCCAGGGGCCGGAGGACCCAAGATGGCGGCCACAGGCGCGCATTAACTTAGCCTCCTGACATAGGTGATTCTCACCGAGGCTGCCCGCTGGAGGAGCTCCGCCGCCCGCCAGCTGTGTTGGACGACGAGTGCCGGCGTTCGTCTGGAGGGCCCCACAGCCAGTCACAGAAGGCTCCTCTTCTGCTGTCACCTGCCCACTCCAGGGCTGGCTCCTGGGTCCCCGCAGGGGAGGCGCGGCTGCAGCGCTCGGTGCCCCGGAGGATCCCCCGCTGCCATGGTGAGTGCGTCCCTGGTCCTCCTCCCCACCCCCCTCTCCTCCTCCGTTGGGCAGCCCGAGCTGCTAGCAAGTGCGGGGGGGGAATGGGGGCCACGGGTGGGGTGGCGGACCAAACGCCCTCCCTGTGAGGGAGCGCAGCATGAGGTGACTGATGAGAGGGGCATGCTCAAAAGCCTCCCACTCACTCCAGCCACAAGTTCACGGAGGCCTCCAATGCTCCGGGGGCTCCTCCACCAACTCCTGGGGCGCCCCGGCCCAGCAAGCTGCTCTTTCCCATCCTTCCCTCCCAGTAGCCTCTGAAGCGGGCAGGAGCCCTAACGGCGGTCTTCTCTTCTGGGAGGATATCCTCCCCTCTCCCGCCTGGCTTTTGGGGGTCCACCTGCCATCTTGAGGGACCGCAGCTGAGGGCACTTAAGAGCAATACCCACAGCCTGTTCCAGGTGATCCCCACACCCCCGAGGCTGCCCAAAGACCCCTTCTACTCATTCCTGGGGCGCCCCGGCCCATCCAGCAATGCTCTTCTGGCACCCCCCCTCCCTTGGGGAAGTCTGCATCCGCAGCCACTACGACCTCACCTACTGGGCCAACTTCTGTGACTATGTGACTCTGAATCCGGCAGAATCCGGACCAGACTGTGGCTATGGGGGAGATCCAACGCTCCATCCAATCCCTACAAGACAGATGTGAGATCCTTGAGTTTAAACAGGAGGACCTGGAAAACAGAGCCTGGCGCAACAACCTCCGAATTCGGGGCATCCCAACCTCTGTCCCTGACAAGGACCTCCCAGAATATCTGGGGAACTTCTTTCAGGCCCTCCTCCCCCACCTATACAAACCTCTGCTACTGCTGGACTGAACCCACAGACTGCGCACTCGACGGGGAGTGGAAACAGATTCCCCCCACCCCCGGACATAATAACCAGAGTTCACTTTTTCACAACAAAAGAAGCCATCGCGGCTATAAGACGCACCCGTGATGAACTGTCCTTTCAAGGGGCGCCCCTCCAAATTTACCAGGACATCTTGCTGCTCACCTTGCAAAAAAGAAAAGCTCTCCGCCCCTTCACTCTCTACCTCCAGAACCACCACATTCGCTACAGATGGCTCTTCCCAACAGCCCTTCAGTTTACCTACAACGGCTCCATCCGGAGAATTAGCCATCTAGAATACACTGAGAAGATCTTACACTTGGATTCCCCTAAAGGTGCTCCAGCCCCCTCTGCAACCGACGACGCAAGCGAAGCCCTAGCTTCCCAATGAAAGCCAAGGAGTCCTCGTGGTCCAGAGTCCCGAGATATGGAAAAAGAAAATGACTGCACTCATGTTTTCTATGGAACTTTTCATACCTGCAATTCTCCGGGTCCTCAACCTGACCTCCGAAAAATGCCGACCCTTCAGCCTCTGGAAACAAACCCCTCGGCGGGCCCTTCCAGGGCTCATGCCTGGTTCCAAGGTACAGACCACCGATGAGTCCTTGGAATGGTTCTTCTCTTCAGACACCAGCTCCCGCCACGTTGGTGGGGTGCATGGCTCCGGCCAAGTTGGCCAAGGGGGGGTCTGTTTCTGAAACCCCAGACCCTCCCTTGTTAAATAGTTTGGGGTACTCCCGTTGAAGACTCAGTTTAAAAATGCAGAGATAGAGTGACCTACAGCTGCAATCCCTATGCAATGGCAGCTGATCTCGACCCATCCCGGCCCCCCCATCCGACTCCTCCCACCAAGGTGGGGAATCCCCCAGACTCCCAAACTCTGATTCATCTCCCTTAATGTCAAGGGCCTGAATTCCCCGGCTAAGCGCAAATCGATCATCCAACGGCTCCTGGATGAAGACGTGGGCGTGGTCCTTCTGCAGGAGACCCACCTGCTCCCAGGGGAATTCGGGCGCCTCAGATCTAAAGACTTCCCTCTACAATTTCTGGCTTTGAATGGCACTAAAAAAGAGGGACGGCTATCCTTTTTAGAAGGGGCCTGAACCTGCAGATCCTAAGCTCCAATCTAGACCCTGAAGGCCGCTATGTTGCCATTAAGTGCCTTTTACTGGGAACAATTATACACACTGGTGTCTGCATACGCCCCTAATATGGGCCAAACCACCTTCTAGGATTCCCTGGGCACGATCCTCTCGTCCTTCTCTGAAGGTCTAAAAGTGATTGGAGGTGACTTCAATGGAGTCCCAGACGCAATGAACGACAAATCCTATCCCCCCTCGCCCAAAGATCTTAATACAGCAATGGGCATCCTGCGCCTCTTCAGGACCCTGGAGGTGGTGGACTCTTGGAGAGTGCTTCATCCCACAGAAAGGGACTTCTCGTTCTATTCATATGTCCACAGACCTCCAGAATCGACCTCCTTCTGATGTCGCCACAGATACTGTCCTATGTAAAGGACATCTCGATTGGGACACGCACCGTGTCAGATCATGCTCCAGTAACGCT
Organism: Ambystoma mexicanum; assembly: GCF_040938575.1. NCBI lineage: Eukaryota > Metazoa > Chordata > Amphibia > Caudata > Ambystomatidae > Ambystoma > Ambystoma mexicanum. The sequence continues at coordinate 1,217,440,772 of NC_090931.1, forward strand.
AGAACTTCGAGCCCACCTCTGCTGCGTCGCTGGGTGCTGTTGGACCCGATCCTCAACGACATGCCCTTGAGAGATACTATCGCCTCCATGATCCAAAACTTTTTCAACGAAAATCGGAATGAAGACAACTCCCCGGCGAACACTTGGGATGCCATGAAAGCGGTGGTCCAAGGGGAACTGATCGCCCAGGGGGTGGCATGCCCCAGAACAAGGCGTCAAAACTGCTTAACCCTCGAAAAAGAACTCTAAGAAGCCGAGAGAACACATAAACTGAAGGGCTGGTCCCTGAAGACGCACCGGGCAATCCGCACCGCCCACAATAAAATTGAGGCGCATTATGCTGAACATACATCTCATCTCCTTGCCAACACTAAACATTTCAACTATGCCAAAAATAAGAAGGCGAACAAACTAGCCAAGGCAAGGCAGAACAACACAATCATTGGGCTACGGGATCGCCAGGGCAGAGTCCATTACGGGGAGCGGCAGAAACAACAACTGGTGGCGGACCACCTGGTGCAGGTGATGACCACACCCCCTGGAGACCGAAGCAAACAAAGGGAATATCTACAGAGGGCGGCTCTACCCCTCCTGAAGGAAGCAGCCTGAGAAAACCTAGACGCGCCCATCACAGGTGAAGCAGTCGAGGAGGTCATCAAATCCCTCAAATCACGGGCCCCGGGGCCTGACGGGTTCTCAGCGAGATTCTAAAAATTTTCCGCCCACAACTGGTGGCTCCTATGGTAGCCCTTTTCATGTCATTCAGGGACTCAGGCACTATCACTCCCTCCATTGCGAAATCCATCACAATCTTACTACCCAAGCCAGGAAAAGACCCCAAAGACCCAGCCTCGTACAGACCCATCGCCTTATTGAACATTGATGCTAACATTTGCTCAAAAGTCCTGGCCAACCGCCTCTCTGCCATTTTACCCGAAATAATACACTCTGACCAATCGGGCTTTATCACCAATAGATCCACAGGAGACAATGTCCGCAGAGCCCTGGACCTGGTCGAACACTCGGCCCGGAACTCACAAAAACTAGTACTGGTGGCTCTGGATGCCATTAAAGCATTTGACAAGGTGGACTGGGCCTTTATGGGTCAAACCTTTGAAGCCTTCCACATCGGGCCTATGTTCCAGAAGATGGTCCTAGCGAACTATCAAGCTCCGAAAACCCTCCTTAGAGTCAATGGCGCGCTCTCTGACCCGATCCCACTCACCTGTGGGACTAGGCAGGGATGCCCGCTTTCCCCATTGCTCTTTGCCCTGGTGATGGAGCCGTTTGCCCAGAGAATCAGAGCTAACCCTAACATCAAAGGCCCACAGATCGGCCCTACCCAACACAAAATAGCCATTTATGCAGACAATGTCTTGCTCACCCTCGCGGACGCCACCTCCTCTCTGCGGCACGCCCTGGCAGAAATAGACAAATACGGGACAGTCACGGGTTTCTCCATTAACTATAACAAATCAGTGGCTCTGGGGATCGGCCTGGCACCAGGCGACCAAGAGGCCCTCACCTCATTATGCCCCATACAATGGGAAAAAAAGTCAATCCCCCACCTGGGAGTCCACATACCAGCAGACCCAAAATCAGTATATCAAGCAAACTTCCCCCCTCTCTTCTGCGAACTAGAAAGAGACTTGAAGAGGTGGGCAACGCAAGGAATCTCCCTGATGGGGCGCATCACTGCGAGCAAAATTAATCTCCTCCCCAGATTCCTATATGCATGTTCCGCCCTTCCTGTAATGATTCCGCCGGCTGCCCTTCAGGTGCTCCAGAAGAAATTGCTTCAATTTATTTGGAAGGGCAGAAAGGCGAGGATCCCCCTGAGAACGGTTGGGGGAACGCACGCTTGGGAGGACTGGGAGTCCCTGACCTTCAGTATTACCAAACTGCAGCGCAGTTATCCCACATCCAAGCCTGGCTAATGACTTTGGGGCGCCCCAGATGAGTGGAGATAGAACAATCCCAGCTCCCCTTTCCTCTGCGTTTCCTCCCGCATATCCCACCTCACCTCCGACAGAGCGAGTATGAGCTGCTAGCTTCCACAAAACACGTGCTGAAGGCATGGGACTGGGCCCGAAGTCGCAAAAAGATCCCGAAAGGCCTAGGCCCCTTCTCCCCGGTCTTCATGAACCCCTCCTTCACCCCCTGAATCAACCCTCACAGCTTCAAGAATTGGATTAGTGGAGGTCTGTAGTCATTGGGCAAACCTTTCGTGGAAGATCGCCCCAGAACTTTTGAACAATGCAAAGAACCTTTCCAGCAGACAGATTCACTTACATTTAGCTCCGACATTGATGCACCCACCCGCTGATCCGGCAAGCAGCAACGCGCTCCCCTTCCTCACTTGAATTAACCTTGCAAGAACGCCCGACCCGAGGAAGGATCTCGGCCTTATACAAATTCTTCATGGAGAACTTCCTTATCTCCAAACCCCTGGCGATGGCCCAGTGGGAGGCGGACCTGGAGCACGCATTATCTTACTCTTACTGTGCTGGTACTACCCCCCACCTAAGGTTCCACCATATAAACCAGGCCCTGAGCCCCGCCTGTTGGAGACTATGTGGACAACCGGGCTCCTTCTATCACATGTGGTGGTCGTGGCCGAAGGTTCAACTTTTCTGGTCAGTGTGTAACCATATTCGCAGACATTACCTAGACGAGCATCCCACTCGAACCTGAGCCTAGCCTCCTGGGGGCCCCGGTCCTGGGGTGCTACCCCAGATCGGGGAGAAAAGCAAAACTTCTAACCCAGTGCTTGTTGGCTGCGCGAATTGTGGTGGCTCGCACATGGAAATCGACCGAAGGTCTGCTGGTGACGCTGTGGTGGGGAAAAATGTGGGACATCCTGATTGCAGAAAAAATAACGGCGGCCAGAACCAGGGTTCTGCATCGCTTCCAGGACATCTGGCCCCCTACCTAGATTACAACAGAAAGTAACCTACTTAGCCCGGAACATCGCAAGAATCCTGGAGAGGATGGAAACTACCCGAGCGGAAGAAGAAACATAGTGAATCCAGAGACCCGAGCTGGGCGGGGGACTTCGGGGGGAGGAACAACTGGGTGGAGGGACGGGGATAATTGAGAAGCTGATTACCATGCAATAATGTTACCTGTAATGTGTTCACTTTGCTCTGTTTCAAAAATAAACATTGTTTAAAAAGTCAGGGGGGAGCAGCTTCCCAGTTATGGCTGCCAAGCTTTGGAATACTCTCCCTCCACACCTCAAAATAACTCAATCCTTTGCAAACTTCAAGAAAAAAGCCATCACCTGGTTAACACTGAAGGACTACCCTAAGCTACCAACCACATCATTGCCTGCGTTATTATTTTGTCTGCCTCATCACAGAGTTGTTTCCTGTGCTAACCTCTAATGTCCCTCTTTCTACTCATTTGTAAATTATTGCCATATCTCTTATGTACTTCTTTTACAGACTGTAATGTGCAATCCGCTGACTTGTAATATTATAGCTGTTACGTCCTAATTGTAACTTTCTGACTTGCACTATTGTAACTGTTATGCCTTAACTGTATTACTGTAACAACCTACTTTAACATGCCCAGATACCTTGGGGTTCGGTGCGCTATAGAAATAAATAAACAAACAAGCCACTCGGCGTGTCATGTATGGGCACTCGTTCCTTCCCAAACCACGGGCTCGTGTCCCTTTAAGAAGCGTGAAACCTGGTGCCTGGAAACTGGCATGGCAACGCTGGCGTCCGCTCTATTCCTCCCACAATCCACGCCGAATAGCGCGCCGCATTGTCATGTGACTTGCCTCCTTATTAGCGCCTCCCTCACCTAGATTGGTGCTTCTGATCGCGGATTAGTGGCTTTACGAACTCTGTTCAGTGTTACTTCCTTGTATCTTGCCTATCCGTTCCTTTCCCTGTTATTCCCTGTTTTTTCCCCTCTGTTCCTGATTACCTTTTGGCTCCTCGACGCGGACTGCTATTTGGATTGCTCTTCTTGAACGCTTTGCCTTGGATTGCCTCGTCACGTACTCTGACCATGGACCGTTACTGGAATTCCCTTTCCTGCTCCTTGGATACCACGTTACATCAGGCGGTTGCCGGACCCCGTTTGCATACAGTTCCACTCCATCATCATCTCTGCCTTCGGATTGTCCCTGAAACTTATGGTTTTCTCTCGACAACTTGGACCTCTTGGAACTTAGAACTGGTACACAGACTAGAGACTCCCTGTGTGTACTACCGTTCTTGTGCCGTCGGGTCAGGGTGTTTATTAGGCGTCCTTGTGCCGTCGGGGTAGGTTTGGACCTCATCATTTGTGGATTTGCTTGGAACTTTTTCTACACTTGCTGCCCACTCTCTCCTGGGATAGAACCACTGGTAAGCTGCGAACCTCTTCAATTAAATCCGGGGGGGAGAAGGGAGGTGTGTTTTGTATTCTATGCTTTTGGGGTACGATTACTGGGACTGCTTCTTTGCCTTGTTCGGTTGTTGGATCTTTTGGCACAACGCAAACTCAAACCCTGCTCCTGTGGTGTGTTTGTTGTATCTCACATTTGCAGGTCCGGCCTCAAACTGCTGTTGTGTTTTCCTATATCCAGTTCTCCTTTGGCATTTGGCATCTCGACCTCTGTTGCTCCATTGGTACCCCTGGATTTCAATCGGCATCCATTCTTTTCTCCAATTGATCGCTCTGGTTCTTTCTTCAAACCAAAACCAGAGGGGTACATTGGGAAGAAGAATTCATCGGCTACACTACGTGGGCAATCTGGTATCTGACACGGCGTGGCTTCTTTGTCTCTGAGACGCTGCCTTCTCAGAAGGCGGTTGCCTTGGAAACTTGGACAACAAACCCTCCGGCAAGCAATAGCTTCCCTGGCGCGTCATGTTCTGTAATGTCCTAATCGGCCTCATGTCATCACGTGCGTCTAATCAGGATTCACGCTACCCAGAACACTGTGGCAGTAGAGAAATGGAATGCTGCCTTCAAAGAAGGAACTCGCTTCTCAATGCAGATTTTGGCTCGTCTGTGTGGTTTTCTTGTTCTGTTTTCCGGTTTTATTGCCTCCCCTTTTGTGGATTTCACCTCTTGGATCCGGTTTTCTTACTTTGACATGTCCTGTATCTTACTCTTGCATTTCCATTGAATTTTGCATATATTATTTTTCCTTGCATCCTTTCTTCGACAGGGTAGTGGCAGCCTTCTCTCTGCTAGTCTTCTTTTTACGGTTTTATAATGTTTACCTGCAGGCCGATTTCATCAAAGCCCAGCTTTGAAGGAAAACCTCTTTACTCTCCTTTTCGCAACATATTTACACATGCAGGTAAACACACACACATACACATCCCTAGACCTCTCCAAACCGCCTCTTTACCTCACAATCCACAACACTGCCATGATCACCCCACTTCCTCTATGCGCAGTAGACCTATAACAAAAGCTGGCTTCGAGGAAATGGATGCGAGGAACGTGGGCTGATCCTTTTTATTTTTTTTTACCTAGCATTTTTCTGAATCCTTGGATACTTCTCCTTTGGATTGCATCCTCGTTCCGCCCGGGTAGGTCTCAGTGATATTGCGTCGTGATCCGGCGAAATTTGCGGACTGGATTGTGCTTTTGGACCATACTAGTTAGTTGCGCCCTTGTGCCGCTGTGGTTAAAGCTGGTCCTTTTTAGTTTTCTTTTCCCGCCGGGTGGTTCTTTGGTCTCTGGACTATATTCTTATCAGGAAGATCCCAGGTACCCGCCCCTAGGTTTGACTTCTCAAAGGCAAGAAGGGCTGCTAGGGGGGGATTGGTAAGTGGCGCATTTAATTTGCTTCGCTCGGGCCTATAAATATGAGCCCCGGGCATTAGCTTACTTGGTAATGCCACCGCAGCTCGGGGCTTATTGCTTAATTGTGTGTGTTCTTCGTGTGGAGTGCATGTTTTCTTCATGTCTAATACATGTGCTTTAGCTTGAATGCCTTCCTTCTCTTTACCTTGCATTGTCTCCTATCTCTGCAGTAACAGTGAGGGATGAGGGCAAAATGACTGTCTTCGTTTGTAACGTTTCTCGCCTTCGCAGTACTGATGCAATAAAGGGGCAGAAGCTGTTGATGACTTATTCATCTGCCTCCTAACACTACTGTCATTGTTCTTTCCTTACAATTACGGAATGATTGCTTTGATTGCCCTACCTTCACGGTGGTGTGATAAACCAGAGGGTGTTTCACAACATAGTCCCTGGGAATCCTGTACTCAGGTGGCCAGGGAAAGGCCATTGCTTTTAGATCCCGACCCTGGGGCTGGACAAGCGAGGGAGGATCACCTGGGTAGGGGGTCATCGGGGAGTGGGGAAGAAGCACCCAATGGTGAGACATGATAACCCCTTTTTTACACAACCCATGTAACCCCTATCCCTGTTTATTTTATAGGAAACTACAACTCCCATAATTTCTCCCCACTTTGTCTTGACAAAAGTACTGCACCAGGGAAGATGAGGAATGAAGTTAGGATTATCTCCCTGACTTGCATTGGAACTGTCCCTGTAATGGGACAGGCACATGACTCTCTAATAATGTACACCTGTCACTTATTAAGACTCCCTGTGAAACAAAAAGGTGGCGAGCACAGGCACACTTTGAGCAATACTGGGCACGAGAAGGAACAGCTCTTCCGAGGCTGATGCGAACCAGGCTGTGGGAGTTGCAAGGCCAACAGGCTGATCGACAGTTGAGAGGATGGAGAAAAAGCCAGGCAAGATTTCCAAGCTTTTGGGAAAGCCACGAGTGTTAGAAAGGTAGAGCTGAGCAAGCAGAGGAAAGAAGCCTTCAAGGTGCCAGGAAACGGCCTGCGAACCTCCGAGGTGGGCGGCGGAGTTGGGGAGGAGCAGAGGAGTTGTTGTTAACGGCCTTGAGCTGCCGGAAATGATGAGATATTAATTTAACACAACCAGTGAGTTCTCGAGCGCAACAAGTCTGATTGATGTTAAAGGGAAAGTGACTGTGATTGGAAAGTTGAAGGTTGCACGTGTGATGCTAAAACGCGAATGAAGAGAACAATTGTTAAAAGACAAGGATACAAATTAGCAGAGTGGTTCTGCGAGAGGAAGACGCACATTTGAAAGTCTCTGTGAAATGTTATGAACTTTTGAAAGCTATTACAAGCGGAGATCAAAGGAAAGAAAGTTGAATAAGAGGAAATTGAAATGTGTGAATTGTGAAGTATGCCAAGAGGGCAAAAGTAAACTAAAAGAACATTGGAAAAGGCCAAGAAGGCGAGTGAAGAGAATAAGCAGTACAAGTACCAAGTGGCATTGGTGCTGCAAGAGAAAATTCTGAGAAATGCCAAAAGTAAAAATATAAGAACTACAAATACCAAGAAGCATTGGTGGAAAAGAAATACCATGAGGTATTGGTGTTATACGCAAACCTTTGAACAGGCCAAGAGGGCAGACCAAAGAGAGTGAGAACAAGTACCAAAAAGTGTTGGTGCCACAAAATGAGTTTGAATTGTGAATTGAAGGAATATGGAAAAAGAGGTTGAAGTTTCGAAATTCTTCGTCAGTGAAAGAGATATGAGATAAAACGTGGGGAAGGGGAACCCCCACAAAGAACAAGACCGGCTCGAGCCTGGCAGAGGGAAGCCTGTGCAGAAATGTGAGAAATTTAAAGCTTATGAACTGAGTATTGATGGCAAGGTGGGTGAAGCCTAAGGAAGTGATTGAACTACCAGTTGAAAGCCTAAAATTGAACTGTTGCTCCGTGCCAGTAAGCTAAAGTGTGCAAGACTGATGGAACTGTGCCATCCACCTATTGTCATGGGTATCAGGCAGGTAGTTGGGGCAAGCTGGGAGGAGGCTTGGCAGGCCTGGCATAGGCACACAAAGAACCCATGACAAATCCCTCCTTTCATTCCTTCCTAGTGTTTGTGGTAACTTCTTGGTTACCACTTCCTGTTGCCAAACAGGAAGTGCATGATAACTCATGAGCTCTCTAGTGTTTGGGTGTGGCTGGCTATATAAGCCACACCCATGATTCTTCCAGTGCTTTGTGTTGCTTACTGTGAGCTGTATCAGCAACACACTTGCTGTGCTCTGGATGAGCCGTCTGCTTACCTGCTCCTGATCATCCTGTTTCTGCTTACCGGCTCCGGATCATCCTGCTTCTGCTTACCTGCTCCAGATCATCCTGCTTCTGCTTACCCGCTCCGGATCATTCAGCTTCATCTTACCTGGTTCTTACTCCACGCCGCAGCTATCTCCAGTCAAGAGGGGACTTCTACACCAGCACCTGTAAGAACAAAGAAGAACAGTGTTAACACACGCACATCAGTAACGCTGCACATACTCACCGAATCTTCCCGCGAAGCTGGAATCCAGGTTATTTGCACAAGCGCTCAAACTCCTGTAAGAAAGAAGAGACATTATTCATTGCGCTCGCTCCAATAACGCGGACACTTATTTCACTGTGCTCTCTCTCTCTCTCTCTCTACGTGGTGCATACTTACCAAAAGCCTCTGTGCAAACTTACCTAACCACCAAGTCTTCAGTAGCGCTGAACCCAGACTTGAGGCGCTAATGCCACATCATTTCTCCTGCAAGGGAAAGGGAGAGACATTACCAGGCGCGCTTGAGTTGAAGGCGCTGCGCAAACCTACCAGCAGCTAGCTTCTACATGCAGCGCTACTCACCCACAAAAATACTGGCAAACAAAGACAATACGGACAATTTCGGACACTCAACATTCTCCGCAACGTTCACTTGTGCGAAGGACTTTCTAGCCAGTGAAAAAACTGGCGCCTTGAACTCTTGACCTCGCTGTGAAGGCATAAAACAGCGTTTGGCATCTGAACTCAGCCTACAGACATTGGCACCAATCACATGAGTGAATCGCGCCCCTTCAAATGCAGGATGAAGTGCACACCCTAATAAAGATCAATGTAAGCCCATAGGGGGACATCACAGCACACAGTAAAGAGAAGGGAAGGGCCCAGGGGAATCGGGTGAATTTCAGGTCTGAGTGTACACATTGTATTTGACAGGTATTCCTCCGGGTGAAACAGGGGAAGTGAAGGCTTGGGGTCAAGGGAGGCTCGTCCATCGCTCCCGCAGAGACACAAGTGAGTGTGACACCTATCCTTAGTTTATTAAGGGACTCTCTAAACCTAGTGGGGATGAATCTGGGGAAGGAAGTTGGTACTGAAGCCATTCTGACATTTCTTTTTGACACCACTATTTTCCTTTTTGTATTCCCTTAAGACATTTGTTATCTTGAGAAGGAAGGCAAGGTTTGGTTTTCTTAGTATAGGTATTTTTATTTTGACCAGACTGACTTGGATATATTTGTTATTGTTTAATGGTCGAGAATACTCCCATTTTAGAGTTTGGGCGGGTTAGGAATTCCACCATCCCAAGCAAATTTGTAAATAAAGGTTTTCAAAACTTGAATCCATTGTGTCTGTCTCTACTGCTCGATACCATCCCTTCCTCACAGTGGGCATCACCCTGCCTTCTCACTCGAACCCTCAACTACTAAGTATCTTAAGTTTTAGTGGTGGTGCTCCTGTGAGAAAGTCTTCCTGCAGAAGGGTCGACTTATTCTACAGTCTGCCAAACCCATAGATCCTTATAGTATTGTTGGTGGCATGTGAGTGAGGGCGTCCTTTATTGTCCAGGTGATCCTGGAGTCGAGGATCTCTTGGTTGAAGTTTCAGCAATCTGGTCAGAGTTCTTGTGCCGGTTGTAGTTTGCATTGCAGATGGTCGGATTTTTGAATTCTTGGATGTTATACATTTATTTTTCTCTGTGATGTGCCAAATCAAGCGTTTGGAGTAGTTTTTGTTTGCTTTGACTACTTCAGCCCTATAAAGGGTGTACCTGTTGGTAGGCTATTTACCTAGTGTGTAAATTGTTTATCTTCCAGATTTTCTCCAGTTTTCACTTTTCCTTTTTTAAGTAGTTTAGTCTGGAGGTGAACCATTTGGCTTGTTTCTTTGGGGGGTTTTGAAAGGTTTCTAGGGGGCAACACAGTCCAATGCAGAAATAATCCAGTTGTTAATGTTGTGGAATTGCACATCCAGCATGGTTGTTGGTTCATTTATCGGGACAGAGATGTGGCTGTTTCTAGCCATTATCGTGGGTTTTTGATTTCTTTCCACAGTCGGGTCAATGATTGTTTTGCGAAGGTTCTGCAGGGTGTAGTGTCTTTGTTAATATTGTAAAGGAGATATGTAAGCAGTCTCCCCAGGGAAGGTGAACTGTGGGGCAAACAGGAGTTATATTTGTATTAAAGAAAATGCCCTCCAGAGGGTGTCCGGCTGTATTTGTAGGACCCTTAACCATATGTTTGAGGTGTAATGTGGCAAGGTTTGCTCTAAGTGACTTGGTAATGGCGTCTTTTACCTCGAGCCAGATGTTGATATCTGAGTGATCTATAATCGTGATGGTGGCAGTGCCTGCGAGTTTGTCAGCCAATTGTGGGCTGTAGGAGGGGAGGTGTTAATTTAGAGTAATCTTAGTACTACTGTTGGAGAGCTGGATAAGGTCAGAGCGAGCGACTCCTGTAAGGAACTCATGGTGGCAACAGCAGACAGACACAAGTGATCACAGTTCAAGGGTGTTTATTAAACTCTAAATGTACGGTGGAAAAACGCCTAACCTAAATCTAAGATGGGAACAAGCATCGACCATCAGATGAAAAATAAGGCTGTCCTTGTGGCGTCTTGTCAAAGTAAAAAGGCCTATACTAAAGAAAAACTATTGCCAAAGCCTTACAACTAATTATAGAAAGAGTGTGGGATAGGATTTTCAATAAAGATTATATGTGTTCACAAATAATAAGTTGGGATGTGATTGTCAGGAGTATCCCTTCCCCACGTTTTCAGCACGGGACAAGGTGGGTCTCCTGAGCACAGCACACACGAGTTTTCCCAGCACAAGCCGACAGTTCCGCTCCAGCTATCGGGTTCTTCCGATGGTTAAAGTTTCTTTATAATAAAAAGTCTGTTGCCTTCGAGGGCCTGATAGTTCAACAAACCAACACAAAAGTTCTGTTCCATGTATGTTTTTGAGTGACACCTTCATCCCTGGGTCCCCCCTCTTCCGGGCGCAGTCCCCTAACAGTCGTACTTGTACAAATTACCCAATTAAACAGTTCATTTCATATGGTAGTTAGGGTGCTGATTTTCCACACCTTGATCTCCCTCCTTCGGGTTTGGACCCCTTTTCAGTTGCCAACCTCCCTCCTTCGGGTTCATTTCTGTCAACACAATGTTCATGGGACTTCAGATTTCGTCCCCTTTTGTTAGAATCCATCCTCCAGGTTCACGCTTGCCTACCTTTACAGTTCTTTTTACCGTGCAGTATTTATTTCCCACTCATCTGCCGGTCAAAGACTTTCGACTGTACGGAGGATTCAACAAGACCCCCGTAGGACCACTTTGACCTCCTTCTGCCTTTTCCTAAGGCCTTCTGGTTACTGTAGTTCAACAGCAGGGTAATTGCCTAGCATTTCTCAAGTGAACACCCACGTGATGATTGATTCTGTTATGCTGGTTTTCCCCTTTCCTTATATCAACAGTTCTTTGTTTATTCAAAGTTCAATTAGCCACTTGCTACTTTTGTTCAACACAGTTCGGTTTCTTTATCGGCTCTCCCCTCGACTCACCGGCTGTGTTGAAATGCTTTGCTGTCTTGCTTATAGAGTCAAGGCCGGTACCATTGAGCCATGCGTCTCTCCTTGGCTGTCAGTGGCTGATACTCCCAGGTCGCGTTGACATCTGCTGCAACATACGCTGGCTTTTGTCCGCGGTCTTACAATTCCATCTCTTGAGGCTTCCCAGGTCTCTGTCGATAAGGGCAAGGTCACTTCTCCCCTTGGTATCCTCTCGACTCGTGTCGTCTTATGCTTTCTCTTGAACTGCTGTGCTGAGTTAGCTCTCACGTCGTGAGTTCTGCCTTGCTCCTAGTGTCCTGTCATGCTCCACCTTTTATCCCTGTGGGGGAAGGGAAAGGGCTGTCAGGTGTGTGTGATTCTGGTCAATTGCTTGACTCTGCCTGACCCTTGTATTGGGACATTTCAGGTAAACGGCTCTGGTAGTTCATTGTCTTTTGTGTTGTGCGAAAGTGTTGGTTTTGGAAAATGGGGGGGGCAGTGTTTTGGAATATCCTACGTAGTAGGATGGGGAAAAGGTGTTCAAAGAAGGGGGATACCGCGTCTCATCTGTCGGTGTCCCACTCCCCAAGGACCTCCCATCCAGGTGATCCTCCTGCACTGGTCCACCCACAGGAACTGGATTCAAAAGCGATGGCGGTGTCCTGGCCACCTGGATGACAGATCCACGGGGACTAGACAGGGAGACACCTTCAGGTTTCTAACACACCCCATCTGGAATGAGGTCGATGGAGGGTATTGAGTTTATGATGGAGGCTCTGTGCACCAGAACTATGCCACCTCCTCCCTTAATGTTGTGATTGGCACAGATGATCGTGACGCCTGATGAGATACTGTAGTGGATAATCTGGGACTGATCAATGAAGAGCCAAGTTTCAATGATGGGATCTGGTCTTCACAGAGAAAGACAAAAATTTCAGAGGAGTGGTTGGAGACCGAACGTGTGCTGATCTGGAGACATCTTGTGCCTGTCATTTCAGGGTGGGTTTGGCTGTTTGGGCTAGTGTCATTGGATTGTTCAAGGTTGCTTTAGTTAGTTGCCCAGCGCTCCACATTTAGGCTTCCAACTTCTAAGGGGCTGAGCAGGCTCTTCTTGGGATCTGGCACATCAGTTCCTACTGAGTGGTTTTAGTGGATGGTGCATGGTGTCTAATGATGAATAGACTAGCAGGGGTTTCTTGTGGGTACAGTTTTATGTTTGGTTGAATGGTTGTCTGAGTACATTTAGGTGTTGGTGAGTTTGTTTCTCTGACCAGTGTTTGCTCACAGTAATGTGGTTCAGCTACATGCTTCAGAAGGTACATGGAGATAAAAGCTTACCATTGTCTCTTGAGGTGAGGCAGTGGGAAGCCCGTAGAGTCTCAGAATGACTGTTGGAAGAGGTAGTTAGCACTGCTTATATTCTTTCTTCCTTCATCACTCTACTTTATTTGCAGATTCTAAGTATCGTGTTACTATGTTACCACATTTTCTCACCCTGTAGTTATTGAGGGTCAGGAAGAGGATGTGATAAGCTACGGAGAGATGGGAGGAGTGATATTTACCATTTGATTTACTTCAGGCCTGCGTTTGTGGTCCATTTGTCTGATGATTTCATCCTCTTGAAGCCCCACCTGGTCATTTGACTTCATGGAAATTTGAATGGAACCCCAAGAAACTTGGTATTGTGATTCATGTGCTGTGCATCTTAACTTTACAGCCTCCTACTTTAGAACGGATTGATCATGAGTAGGATACATGATTCCAACCTGACGGAGAAAAGCATGGGCTATCCTTTTGGTAACCACCGGCAATCCAGTCCTTGACTGTGTCAAGTCCTTGATGCACAGAATTAACCTATTCAGCTCAAGAATCTAAGAAAGCCATGGTCTCCATGGTAGACATAGACACAATGGATCCAAGTTTCCAAAACCTTTATTTGGTATTTTGGTTGGGTTGGTAGAATTCCTTACTGTCCCTAACTCTATAATGGGAGTAGTCTCGACCATTAAAAAAATAACAAACAATGTAGTCAGTATAGTCAAAAACAAAGGCCTATACTAAAAACAACTAACCTTGCCCTCGTTCTCAAAATACAGCAGTATGTAATGAAAATTCCACAATACAGCTACCCTCCTTCACAAACACCAGGTGTGGAGGTCCACACTTAACACCGATCAATAGCTGCTGTTTTTCAATTTAGACAGACAAATTCCTCTACAATTAACATATTTTAATCTTCATATATCAAAGGTATACAAAAAACATAAGTCTTTAAAAATGCACAATATGACATTTCCCGTTTGTTAAAGCAAAAGCAAGACAAATTTCCCAATTCAATCTAGACATCATAACCAATATGTGAGGTTAGTAAGGACGTGAGGGATATAATTGATGAAAAAGAAACCCTCAATGTTATCTCACACGGTTTCCTGTAAGTTTGGAATCCTTGCCTGGCTCTCTCGATCTTTGCAACTGCCGATCAGCCTCTTGGCCTTCCAACTTATCAGCCCCAAAAGAGCTGTTCTGTCTCGTACCCAGCCTCGCTCACTGTGTGCCTGTGCACGCCACCTTTTATCCTGACCGGGAGTGTTAATAAGTGGCTGGTGTTTATAGTTGGGATTACCTGCCTGACTCTGCCTGGCTTCATTACAGGGAGAGAGCCATTCCAACTACCAGGGAGATATGATGACTCCATTGGAAGAGAAGCAGTATTGCCCCCTTTCCAATGAGGAAGAAACCCTAATACCCAAATTCTTGTTGACTTATTGCTATTCTGGTCAGGCCCCCAGTTATGACCCAGACCTCCGCCACACACATACAACACCTTTTTCTAATGGACATTTTTTTGAAACCTCTGAGAGAAACCATCTGAGAGTAATATATGCAAAGACATTGATGGACTCCCACAATCCCTCTGGTACTGAGACGAGGAGGATGACAAGGGAGTTTATGCAGATTGACAAGAGCTCAAAGAGCAATGCACAGACTAGTTGTTCAGGACCTTTAAAAATGAAAGCCGCACTGCTAGAGGAGAGTGTGCAGGAGTGGAGGTTGGGTCCCAGCTGGAGAATCACAGACGTGAAGTACACAGTAGTGGAAAAGGCTGCTGGTACTGTTGGAAGGATTTTCACACACACAAGCTGGAGAATGGATGGAGGAACCTTCCCACAAAGGCGCAAACCATATTGGAGACTCAAAGAACAATAATTTGTTTTTTATATAACGCTTAATCTAGAGTGCTTTACATAGGACATATTTACCTACATTACTATTATTACCTCATCAAAATTGGTACTCATTTATCGACCTTGGAAGAATCAAAGGCTGAGTTGGCTTTACTGGGATTTGAACCTGTGACCTGCAGATCAAACACAAATCACAGCAATAAGTGTTTAACCTGCTGAACCATCTTAACAGCAAGAAGAACCGTTGAGTCTGCCCAAAGCAACTAGGGTCCCCGGGGCGCTCCAAAAACTGTGTCGGCATGTGCATGAAGTTGATGAGGCAGAAAATATGTAGACTTTGTTTGAATGCCGACAAACCAAAGCTTGTGTGAATACGGTCAAGGACCAATTCAGCAACCATTGAGAAGAATATTCGAATGCAGACAAGACGAAGTGTAAAAGTAATCCACAATCCAATACAAGTGCATAAAATGCCAGTGTGGGGAAGAAGTGTGGCTAAATATTATACAACCAGAGAACTGTGGAACACGTGGGAAGTCCTGGCAGACAAGTACACCAGGCAGAAGAGGTTTGAATGGGAGATTCCTGGCAGGCGAGTACACCAGGCCACTGAAACTAAATGGAGATTGCTGGCAGGGGAGTATACATGGGAATATGCAAAGGTACAAGAAAACTCTACAGAAAGACTGTTGCAGAATGTATTTGTTTAATCAAGAACTTTGTGAGTCCACTGAAGACGCAAAGGAACTATCAGTTAAAGGGAAAAATTTGCCATCCTATTTGTGCTAATTCAGGTGTAGGGAACCATCGTCTGGACTTTTTACTTCAAGAACATTTTTGTTGGAGTTATTTTGAGTTTAAACACCTTTTACCAACTTCAAACCAAATACATTTCTTCCTCCTACCCCTGCACTTGCACGATCTGAATGACACCTGGCCTAGTAGGATCGTTGTCTGTCTTCCCCTTGTTCCCCCCTCCCTGCCTCGTTGCGCCTTGAAACACTTGTGTATAGGCGCGTTACAAATGCCATATCATATATCATATCATATCATTACACCTTTTGTTGTTTTGTTTAAAGTGTGTGGGTCAGGATAGGGCGTTTTGGCCACAAGGACAGCTTTTCAGTTACCCGACATATCCTTAGTATTCGTTTCTAGGTGCGGAAATCTCCTCTTTTGAAATGGGGGCTGAGAGACCTTTTTCCAACCCCTTTTCATTTAGCCCCTTAACTGCCAAGGGTTTCTCGCCCCCCCCCCATGCCAAGACCTTTTTTGGTGATTTCGGTAGGTCGCCATTCAATCCCTTGTAACTTTTTTGTTAAATGAAATATCTCGGCCAAAGTTGGCACCTTATTTTCCAACATGTCATAACGCCACCAAGGAATCCTAGTTTGCTGTAGGGAGTGAGAGGAAATAACCAAAAAGGGAGCAAATGCTGTTTTTTTTGTTCAGGATATACCAATAAAATGATGTACAAAGAAGCCTGTAATGTTTCACAATACAAGCAATACCACAAGCCAAAAAAAAGGAGCCATGGTACACAGGATATTTATGCTTAGTCTAAACAGACGTACTAAGCGTGTGTAAATAAGGAAAACAAATGTGGTGAGGAAGGGCAAGCATACATTTTTTGAAAGTGCACAGACAGAACTTTTGAAGGGTAGGTGAGTTGTGCAGGTTACAAAAGTGCAGCAGCAAATGGGTCGAAACGTTATGAAAATCACGCAAACACAACAAATGTCATACCTTCCCGCGTTCTCACAGGTGTCCCGACGAAAACAGTACCTCACATGTGTGGGTACACCTACCTGGGTGTAAAGGGAAAAGGCTAAACCACTGGTAATCAAGTCTTTCGGCAGAGCAGATTTTGAGGAATTTTGCTCTTGTGGACAACCTACAGATTTGGACCTGGGGTGTCGCAGCCACCAAGGAAATCGGGGAGCCCCATGCATTTCCGAAAAGAGGACACCGGTGGGAATCCACAGATGTCAGACTTGCGCGAATTGCCCCAGAAGTTTGTTACCCACAATCCCTGGCAAAGTCCGAAATTTGGCAGAAAAAACCCACAATGTTCAGACATTTCACTCTGCTCACCCACTGAAACACGCAGCCAACAACACATGTCCTACCTTCACGCATGTCTCTTGCAGGCATGCACTTCACATGTGAGAGAACAGTACGTTATTACATAATTGGCACATACTTTTCTGGGAAAGAGGTGAAGGACACATTATGTCACCTTGTGCCAATGGCACAGTTGTACTGCCACAATTGCAATCAGTCAAGGTTTCTGTTCCTGTGGCCCACCGATTCTACTGCACGGTGGTAAGGTGACTTGCACATACTGCACAGTGATACTTTGGCAGGGTGACTATTCTGACAGAGGAAATTAACTCCACAGTAAATGTGCATTGTATGCCTTGTCAATATAGGCACCCTGACAGAATGTGTGCCAGTCATCACAAATGGATAAAATGTTGGACAGTTTAATTGGAGAGCTTCGGCCAAAGCTCCAGGACCACTGGTGAACTTGGGGGCTAGTTTACCAACAAGGGAAAGAGGCGCCCAAGGTCAGATACATCAACCCCAACGATCCCAGACCTCTAGCTGGCCAGTGCTACATCTTTCCCCTCAGGAAGGAATGGGGACCCTGCCGGGGCTCCCTGCAACCACTGCTGAACTTGGAGGACAAAAGACCCACATGGGAGACGGGTGCCCAAGGCCAGGGACATCACCCCCAAACTGCCCTGGACATCTGGATGGCCAGCATTACAGGTTTTCCCCCATGGGAAAGGAGGGGGACCCTGGCGGGGCTCACTGGGACCACTGGTGGACTTGTACGACACAAATGGTGAGCATCCCAATAAAAGGGAAGAGCTCCATACCAAGTCTACATTGCATGCTCAGAAGAAATGAACATCTGCGTTAGTAGCGCAAACATATTTCAGAAAGTGGTACTCATTATGTTTACCAAAGTTTTTTTCATACAAAGCAGCCAACATCCTCTATTCAGGCCACACCCATCATTGCTGTCACGGCTCCAAATTCCAGGTGCAGGAGTGGCGTGAACCAACTACCCCCACTACGGTCTGGGCACCTGCAAGACAACGCTTACACAGGCCTCCGAGACCCCAGCAGGGAAAGAGGGTTAGGATCTCGTTGGTTGGATAGGTCTCGACCAGAGGGTAACCGGATTGAGGTTTAGGAAAGGGGACGTGGACAGGCAAGGGAACATATGGAAAAAAAACAACAATAATATAAACACTATTGCCCCCACACATACACACCATGCTTTACAATAACTTTTGATACAAAAGAGGCACTTAGCTCTGTGGGTGAGTGCTGGTCTCCTGCCTGCGCACTCTCAGGTCCGGAGCTCGGAGCAGTTGAAATGCTGCAAGAGAGTATGGCACTCCACCCCTGGGTTTGGTTAGTGCAGGCACATGCACGTTAAGGGTTAATTTGCTCGTGGAGCTTAGTACTGCCAAACAGTAATTGTGCTGCGGTGGGCGAGCACCCAGCTATGATAGGAGGTTCAGAACGTGTGGCCCAAGTTCGCCGCACGTGGCTTAAAAAGGAATAAGACCCATCATGCTGCCAAAGTTTTGCCGCACGTGGCTTGAAATCTAAAGCGCTACGTGCTGCCAAAGTTTGCTGCACGTGGCTGTGATCAGAAGAGCTCTCCGTGCTGCCAAAGTTTGCTGCACGTGGCTGAAAGTATGCTTGTAAACAAGGCGCTGCGCGCGTTAGTCTTAGTGCTCATTGCGGGCTGAAATCGGCATTGATTAAATGCAACGGAATGCGGTTACGCACTTAGCTTTGCCCTCAGCAGGGGACGTGATGTGGCTGGGCGGTGCCCCCTCAGAGGATTGGGAACCCCAATGCTTTCCCTTTGCTTCCGCGTTTTCCCCCCGTTGCTGCGCGTCTAATTCCAACATGGGTTCGATCGCTGGAGCTTTGCTGTACTTATCTGATATGGGCGAGGGGCCGGAATGCTTGTTCCTTGGGGTGTGGCCCCTCGGGTGATCCCCGTCGGCAGGAGCTCTGGAAGATGCGTCCATTCCGGTCGGGTGCTTAAGCACAAGCCCCGTGCCTTTGTCATGCGCGCGTGTGCGAGCCCCTCCCAACCTGGGAGTGAAAAAGTAGTTCCAAGCCTGGAGGCTGCTGGGAATTGTGGTCCGTAGGCCTTTCTGCCTGCAAAAGGGACAGAGACGCCTCCTAAAAGGCTGGAGGCTGTTCTTTTGGGTTTGTCTTGTTATGGGTTCTGTTCTGCGCCTGGGGCCCCTCACTGAGCCCTGGCCACCCCTGATAACACCCTGCACCCTGACAATTGCCCACATTACCTCCCCACTACCGGTTTCCACCCATACCACTGACTCTCCAGCCACAGTCCTTCCCACCACAGTAACCATCCACCCCCACATTACAATGCATAATAAGAAAAGCACTACTTACATAAGTCGGCGAAAAATTTCAATTAGCCACAACTGCAAAGGAAACAAAAAAGAATTACCATCTGTACTCAGCCCACCAATGAGACATCCAAACTGTCAGGCTGCTATCTGCAAACTTTTCGATTCCTTCAACTAGATACATAGCACATTCCAGTCATCTACCACCACAGAAAGGTATCAGGTAATAATATCGCCATATATATAGTCGCCGTAAATAATATCGCCAGGAAAATGTCATGGCGATATTATTTAGGTGACCATATATATGGGGACAGGGGCAAAAAAAAAATGTTGGGGTTGCGGGGGTGTCCCCCGCATGTTCCATGCAATAATGTCGCCACAAAAAACGGCAATTTTTCAGCAATATTTTTGCATAGCGAGATTTTTGTGGCGACATTATTACATGGAACCCACAAAAGGGTGAACTGCAGACGGATAGTAAATGGGAATAAAACCAGTGGGCATATGGAAACGCCCACCACAAAGTAAACTTTGTGCCAATGGCATAGTGGCAAACTGCCCTCCCTGGGGAACAGCACTGTTGTGCCGGTCTGGGGGGCAATTTGTGGCCTGCTCCTGCAAGTGTCTCCCTGGCCACCACAATACCTCCCCCAAGAACACACTCCCTCTCACACCACCAACACTCCAGCCCCAGTTCCCACGCACCCCACGAACAATCCGTCCCGTGTAATATACAATGTTGAAAAAATGCAAATTCCATACTTACATAACAAAGGAGAAGCTTGAACTGTACAAGACCTGTAAACGGAAAAAAACACATATCTGTGGCAGCCCAGCAAAAAACAACCCACACTGCCATGCTCCCATTATCAACTTCCGCCACTGAGCACTTGGGGTAGTCACAACATTAATTCCTTCAAAACGCCCAATACCCACTTACTATGGTGCTCACTTCCCCTGTCCAAATACTCTGCACAGGAAGTAAGTACCACACCAATGTGTTGTGCCATTGCAAGGCGCAGATCCAGCGATCCACACCCAGCACTGCACTTGCTTTCCTTGTAAAGCAGGCAGCCCACTTCAATTCATCCTAATCCCTGGTGTCTAGTGCGCCCCTCAATCCCCCAAAACACCAACAGAAAAAAAGTGTTCTTCTTTTTGTTTTGTTTGCCCCTTTGCCATGGGGCTGATGGGCACATTAGTGTGCTCATATGCCGCAGGGTGGCCAAAACCCACTGCCCCATGCATTGGGTGATGCCTGTGCCAAGTTTTCTACTCGCCCTCTCCCTGCGACCCCAAACGGTTGGGGGTGCATCTCATGTAGCCCTCCCTGGGGCCACATAAGGGCAGAAATCTGCCCTAGGGAGGGCTGTATGAGATCCACCCCCCCTCCATTTTGGGTGCAGGGGGGAGAGACCCCCTTTTCATGACATACATGACTGGTGGTTTAGGGTGCCCCCCAGCAGCCACCTACATGCACAGCAATTTGTTCTTTTTTTTGCCACGTACCTAGGGGCAGATGGGCACATTAGGGTGCCAATCTGCCCCCAGGGTGCACAAAACCTACTGCCCCATCCATTGGGGGGTGCCTGTCACACGTTTCCTGGTGGCCCTCTTCCCCCCGCCCCCAAATGGATGGTGCGGCATCTCATGTAGTCCTCCCTGGGGGCAGATGCTCCTTCCTAGGGCTACATGAGGTGTCCCCCTTCCACTTGTGGCCACACCCCTTTCATTACAAATTCTCTCTTGGTGGTCTAGTGGACCCCACCCTCAATCCCTGCATTTTTACATTTTTTTTGTGCCCTTCCCTAGGGACAGATGGGCCCAAACCTGCGGCCCCATCCTTATGGGGGGCCTGTCCACACTTTTCTGTTGGCCCTCTCCTCCCCCACCCCAAATGGATGGGGGGGCACCTCATGTAGTCCTCCCTGGGGGCAGATGCCTCTTCCAAGGGGCAGAAATCTGCCCCCAGGGAGGGACTACATGAGGTGCCCCCCATCCACTTGGGTTGGGGGAGTGGGCCACCCCCTTTCATTCCACATTTTGTTTTTGGGCCCTTGCCTAAAGGGCAGATGGGCACCCATCTGCCCCTAGGGGCGCCCAAACCTGCAGACCCATGCTTTGGGGGCCTGGGGAGATGGCTGCTCACATAGTAAGCAGCCCGCCGACCCCCCCACGTCACAAACGCATCCATGCTGGTCCAGTGGCATTGCTGGCTGCCGATTGAGCATTCTGTGCCTGATCCGCAACCAGCAATGCTTCAAAAAGGTGTTGTTGCAAAGGGGAAGAGTATCCCCTTCCCAACGACACCTCCCTCAATCTCAATGGCTCAATAATGCCGGGGATTGAGGGAGAATAGCACTCACCTTCTCTGTTTCACTGCGTAGCCGAAAATGGCTTCCGCGCTGAAATTGCTTTCAGTTTCATGTTGGCGTGTATTACGCACGCCGACTTGAAACTGAAAGAAATCCAACCCCCAGGCCGTGAAGAGGAACCTCCTCCTCACATAGCCTGGGGGTTGGATTTCAGTTTTGCAGGGATCGCACAAAATGAAGTGGCACTGCCAAAGTAATGTTATGGACGAGATAGCTTGTCCTTGGCACTTAAGAGGTTAATAAAGTGTCTTTGTTTGAAAATATGACCTCCTCACATCCGACTCTCATTTCTGACCCCTCACAGGGTCCTTGTCCAACAAGAGAACAGTGGTTGGTTTCTGACCTCACCTTAGTGTCTCTGTGTCAGAGATAGGGACTCCTGGCCGTGTTAAACAGTTCAAGTCAGGACACCAAATGTCTCTTCAAGCTCCCCTGTTGCATTGCGTGTAAGCCTTTGGTTAGTCTTTCTCCCTGGATTTCCAGGCACTTGATCTAATTTCAGGTTTTCTTCCACCCTTGGCCATCCCTTGGTTCATAGGTCACACCAGGCACTCTCCTGGGGGTCCCCAGCAAGGGCTCTCATGGTACTTTTTCCAGTTAGCTACCTCCTGGTCTTTACCCCTCCCTGGTGTCCTGGGTCTGTCACCCTCACTTGGGGTCTGGTTTCTTTCACTCCACCTTGAGGGTTTGGTGTCTCTCACCCCACCTTATGGGTTTGGTTTCAGTCACCCTGTCTTTGGGTTTTTATCCAGGTAATTATTGCTTGGCTTTTACCCCTCCCTGTGCTCTCTGGTCTCACAGAAAACAAAGCGATCCAAATTATGGAAAACTACGTCACCTGCACACTTTCTAAGAGGCAACAGCCTAAAGGATGTTGCCTCTTAGAAAGTGTGCAGGGGACATAGTTTTGGATCTCTTTGTTTTCTGTATATATCCAGCCTAGATACCAAGGCTGAGTTTTTCTCCCCTGCACCTAGAACTTGGATATCATTCCAATTAACTTGCATTCTATTTTTCATTGAATTTTGGTTTACCTTGGTGCGCAAGTGTTTTTGCTTGTGTTTGTCTCTGGTCTCACAGCCCGCCCTGGGGTTTTGTTGGGCCTTTTTTCCAACTTCCCAGTTCCCTGGTGTGACTGTGTACCTTCCGTCTCTGTGCAGAACTCTTCCGGGCAGGTGTTCCAGTGGCCAACAAGGCTTAGCTTTTCCAGGTCCTCCTCCCCCATGTTCTGCATCCGACGTTCTCTTCCCGCTGTCTTTCTGCGGGACTTTGATGTTGGTTCCTCGTCACGACCCTTGTTTGCTACTCAGGCGTCCTCTGCTGCTTGAGACTCTCCTGGGCCGGACTTCTCCGGTCTGTATCTCAGCACGGTTGTTGAGGTTTACGTATCTCTATCTACGGTTGTCAACATCTCTATCCACCACCCGGGTGTTGGCTTCCTTCTTCTTACCACACCTCCCAGGAGGGGTAGCCTCTCCTCCACTGCAACTCTGTGGGCTACTCTACTCCCATGTAGTGCCCTTTATTGGGTCTTTAACCTCCACAGAACCAGGGGGTGGGCCTATTGTCTGTGCTCTGTTCTTTGGTATGGATGGCGCCCTGTAAGGGTCAGAAACCATACCAGCTGTTAGTGTGGGAAGTTGCAAGTTATTATACAGTTTAGCTCCCACATAGCTAACAAGATTATTAGGTTCCTAAAACAAGGCAGGATAATATATATCCCTGTTTAGGGATTGCTGGTCCTGTAAGTGGAGGGTCACCTCCAGTGTGATCCCACTCGCCCTGTCCCCTATGGGGTGTTTAGCTTAGCAGGCCCACCTCCCTAGTCCCAAGGGGAGTGGCCCTCCTTGGGGGAGGGGATGAATTCCCTGGATTTATCCCAATACTAGACTATGCCGTATCCCGGAATAACAACAACCATACCTTTCATGCCAAGGCTGAAGGACTCCCACCTAGCGCATAAATCATCTGCACTGTTCCTGACTTTCATCAACATAACTTTATTCGGCCATTAGGCCATCAAAGTAAACAATGACATCTTACACACAGATCATTTTTTGTATACAGTGACAATGAGTTAACACTGCCCGCGGGACCCCTGGCCATGTGGCAATCTACCATACCACACGTCCTGTTATTGGAGTCCGTATGGAATGGTTTGAGTGGCCCAGTGTACAACTGTCCCACCACCATTAACACCCTCTGGTCTTACCCCCAATGGGATTGCATTTGCTTCAGAGAGCAATGGGCACTGGGGGTTGGTACCTGCAAGAGGTGCATTGTTGCAATAAGGGGATGCACTTATTTCAGTTTTACTTCCATCGGTTGCCATCGTCTCTTGCGGATTAGCAATCTGTCCATGGCCATTCTTTGCTCTCTCGGATCGATCCGTATAGTATCCCAAGTTTCGCTCCTTTTGCAACATATGATATCTTCTCTGATTCGGGAACAACACCCATAAACCGTTCTGACCCAATGGGTACACTTGTTTGTTTGTTTGTTTATTTATTTATTTATTTATTAATTAATTAATTTATTTGTTATTGATTTATACAAACCTTTAAAAAGCACAAGAAAAGAAGACATCTATGAATCAGAGTAATACATTTCCGTATTTGCCTATTTCCATCTCTTCATCGTCAAGTCACATCTTTCTTTAAAATACAGTAACGAAAACATGTCAAATTTATCGTACAAAGGAAGGGACACAAGCCCACTCTTTAACTGAGCTTTAAATTCGTTTTTTCAAGTGCCAAACCCTCCTTTATGACACAGAAAAGGGCAACCAAAGCATATAGCACAGATCTATTAGATCCATCAAACAAGGCTCTCCAACAGTCAGCCGCATACAATGTTTGATGTTTGCTAGTTACTGTGCGAAAGATGTTTGTTCTTTGTTGTTCAAACCCAGCACACAACATTGTCAGGTGTTTTAGAGTCTCATTATTTGTTCTACAGAAGCGACATGTCGGGTCTAAATCGTCACACTGGGACCAAAAACTTAGATGCTCCTTAGTAGCCAGTGCATTAAGTCTGAAATGCATGTATAATGCTCTCGTATGTTGGTCTGGAAAGCAGGTTAAGTAGTCTTGTAGCTGTCCATATGCTCTGGCTTCTCCAGGGGCCTCTTTCATTGTTTTTGATTCAGACCTTAAATTGCAGGTCTTAATCCAGTCTGTTTCCCACAACTTTTTCTTGGCCGAGTCTGGGTTTTCAATTAGGGTCTGTACTGTGATATCATATGTTTCTAGTACCTCGAGACACAGCGCATTCCATTGGGAAAGAATGGTGTGTGCTTTTTCTGTGGCAGGTTTGTGTAGTATACGAATTTGAGGTGGCGGATCCGTTTGCATCGTTTTTCTAAACATACTTAGTAGATTCCAGGATACACGTGCTTGGATTGAAATGTAGCCGAGTTTGAATCTTATACAGGTCGTTGGAGTCCTCTTTGGTAAATTTAAGACTCTTGTCCAGAAGAGGTTTTCTAGTGAGTTCCACAGATCGAATCAACATCCAAAGGCATTTTCACCACCATATATGAGGGCAGGCACCACTTTTTGTTGGAAGAAGTTAACAGTTGGTTTTAGAGAAAATTTGACAAAGTTTTTGTTAATCAAGGAAGCCTGACGAGCCATCTGGCGACATTTGCTTTTTGTCTCTTCGACCAAGGGTGCATCGTTTCTACTTGCACTAATTCTCATTCCTAGATAGGTGGTGCCTTTCTAATCGGTTCCTTTTCGAGGTACCGATTGAACTTCTTCTTATTCCAACTGTTTCCCCGCAGTTTTTCAAGGACCAAGATTTCACATTTTTGCTTATTTACATGGTGTCCATTTGCTGTTAAGTACTTTTCAAGAGTAGTAAGTTTACGTTGAAGACCTATGGGTGTCAAATCCATAAGGATAAGGTCATCCGCATAAACAAGATAGTCAATATGGGTGCCATGAACTTTAGGTGGAAAGGTGGTTAATTCATCTCAAAGATCCCCTTAATGTCCTATATGAATAGGTTGAAGATGATGGCTGCTAAGGGGCAGCCTTGTTTAACACCTCTATGTGTACTGATAGGGGCTGATAGTGAGCCTTTAAGATCGTCGAATCTTGATAGAAGTGTTTGTATGTAACTCCTGGATGGCAGCCAGGAAACTGGGGGGACAGTTCCATACACTCAATTATTTCCAAAGCAGATCCCTATTTATACTATCAAAGGCGTGAGATAGATCTATTAAGGCCAGATACACCTTTGAATTGGCCCGATGGGCTTCCATCGTCACTAGGTTTAACAGCAGAAGGTTCAAGCCTCACCCCACTCCCTTCACAAACCCTGCTTGTCTTGGATCTAACCGGTTTGATTCAGTAGCCCACTTTAGGAGTTTCTGTTGCAGGAGGGTGGCGCAAACTTTCCCCAACACGTCAAGCAACGCAGTCGGTCTATAGTTTTTTGGGTTCCTTCTGTCGCCTTTTTTAAAGATTGGTAGAATCACAGCAGACTTCCACGATTTTGGAGTGCTGCAACACTTAACAATTCTGCTGAACAAAGTTGTGCAGAAGTCTGTCCATTGATCTGGGTGACATTTGATGGAATAGTTAGTTAACCCATCTGGGCCAGGGGCTCTGGAAGCGTGCACGTTCTTAATTGCTTTTAAGATGTCCTCTCTGTCAAAAACAATCTCACAATGGGTCAAGGTGGGGGATTCCCACTCCTTAGTTGTAACATCTTTACAAAAGAGATTGGTATAAAAGGACGTCCACTCTGCCTCTAAGACCAAATTTGCTTGGAGAGCATGTTGTGGGGCTTAATTGGTGTTTATCAATCTCCAATAGTCGGCAGAATTTTTACTTGCCATTTTAGACAGCCTTAGCTCCGCGTCATTTTGAGCCATAATATGTTTGTGACTTGAGCCAGTTCTTATATGTTTGCTTGAGCGATCTTACCCGGTCGTAAACATTAGCATTCAAGGCTTTTTGCAAGTTTCTTAGGTCACGTCGCAATGTTCTTTTCCGTTGGAGAATTTCTAAATCGAATTTGTGTTTTGGTATAAATTCAGCAAGTTTTATTTGTTTACGTCCCTCGAATTGTGACAGCAGATGTTGATATTCTAGTGACTCTGAGTGCAGTTGAAATTCAGATGTAATATAGGTTAATTCTTCAGCTTCGAGATGTAGGCGAATTCTACTAGCTCCTGTTCTTACAGCGCGAGACCACCGCTCTTGTTCACACTGGGTCCTGTTATTGAAACTTAGAGTCACCATATCATGATCGCTATGATTAATTTTAATGATCTCTAAACGGGTGGTCCTTATGTGCATGTTATCAGAGACAAATATGTAGTAGAGTGTCGAGTTTGTTCACATCTTCTCCAAGTCGATTGTGCTGGAATATCACCAGCTGTTTGACCATTTAACAACATTAATCCACGAAGCTCCATTTCCAAACACCATTGATTTATTAGCCGCTCCTGGGAGTTAATGGTTTTCTTATTGCCACTGGGTACATTTTGGTGTGTAATACAATCAATATTTAGATCACCACAGATAATTAGGTTGATCGAACTTCCCTTTTCTATTAGTTCATCAATGACAATTGTAACCTGATCAACAAAGGACTCTGAGCCAGCTGCCAGATGGTTCCAATATAGATTAATGATATACCACCTAGGGGTCAGAGACCCGTCAATCCCCAAAGAACTGACACCGACCACCTGAATAAATGGAGAAGGATTAAAGGATTTTTCAATCCTAACGCCAGAGTCTTTCTTTGCTGCCACAAGTAAGCCAGCCATTGGTCTATCCTTAGACTGCGTAATGGCTGGATTAAAGGCTATTTCAAATCCTTTGAGGATGGGAATTTCATTTAACCAGGTTTCCTGCAGGCAAATAAGATCAAGATCGGTAGCCCAAGCAGTTGAGAACAGGTGAGTGAAGCCCCTTGTGTTCCAACATCCTATTGTGCAATTTTGAGGTTCCACTTGGGCCTGGCATTACTTGTCCAATTCAGTGTTTAAGGTACTAGCAAGCCAGGACCAGTCATTTGTTTTATCAAACAAGTTAACAACTTGTTCTGTCTCTTCGGGATTTGTTGATACACTATGAAATCCTTGGATTGGTAACCTTATGAGGTCGTTCATCTGAAGTTTGGTTGAAGATTCAGGGTGTTGAAAGCAAATTCTCGATGGAACTAATGGAGGCAAAGCCGCATTTGTAAGTTGTAATACCTCAGCATCTGTGCTGTTTGACTCCGCCAACTACCATTTTGTCTACACCGTTTCCCATGGATCTCGGCACAAGACAATTAGGTACTGTAGAAATGTCAAACCCCAAAGACATTAGCACTGGACCCGCTTCCAGTAAAATTTCTGCTATAAGTTTAGACTGCAGATGTAGAATTACAGCGTCTTTTTTGGTTTCATTGAAAAATTCCACAATTTTCAAGTCTCCAGATTCGATTGCTCTAAGGCTTGGAACAAGGTGACACAGCCACAAAACGTTGTGGCGGTTTAAAATCAAGTCATCCGAAGACTCTGTGTTCCAATAGCACTTGGTATGGGGCCTGTGTGTTTTGTACCGTGGTTTTCACCTTTTTGTCCTTCATTGCTTGAGGAAGACTTTTACTGATTTCAGACGTAATTTGCTTATGTTTTATTGTAGCACCAGTGGTGAGAAGCGGCTGCAAATCAGATTTACGCATAGTTGATGTGTTCGTCTGTACGTAAGGTGTAATGGAGCGAACTAGTTGAGACCCATTGGAACTGAATGCTTTAGATAAAGAGTCTGTCGTTCTCAAATAAATGTCTGGTGTAACAGACATTGCAGCCAGTTTTGTGTGTTTTTCGTCCAATGTCATGAAAATGGGCTTGGGTTTGGAAAGGCCATCTTGGAAAGAGGGGATTTGCTGAAGCACTTGGCAGAGTCTTGGTGTTTTGTTTCGTTTGAGTGGGATCGTCCCTTCACACACGTCTTCACTGGCCAATTCAGGGACCATGGATGCTTTTCCCTCAAGTTCTGTTGTAACTGGCGGTTGAGGTCGAGTTTAAGGCTGTGTCTAAATTGGATGCCTCTTTTCGCTTGCCCTACAGTGATGCAACTAGGCGTAGGGTGTAAGTTTTTGCAAGCTACTTGCACCGTTGCAACTAGCTCACTAAGTTCCTTGTCGTCGTCCTCATAAATTGACATGTTCATCAGGTCTGCAGATGCATCACTGATGCATGTAACGGGCTCTGAATCCTCGTCCAACAGAGTTGTTACTTCTTTAGAGACAACTTTTGGATCACAGCTTTTTTCTTTCACAATGGTTCTGTTTACCGTCACATTGACTCTTATGATGTTACGTAGAAACTTATGTGACTCATTTCCTCATTTTGTTTTCTTGAAAGGTTGATTTCTGGGCTTTTTCACCTTAATGTCTTGCGTTTGGCTTACCACCGCACCCGATCTTTGATTGTTCGTGGGATTCTTGAATATTTCAAAAAGGCCCAGAGCGTTAACAGGAGCTACAGATTTTGCCAGAGTGTCATCCCCACTGGCCAATAGGCACAGAGGGGCCAGATTGGAAGCAGATGCCAATTGGGGATCGAGGAGAGCCACATTTCTTGTAGATTTACTTTCTATAAGTATGTTGGCAAACTGCGTGGACAGCACCTTGTCTTTGGGATATCTGCTTGCTGCTTGTAGAGGCGCGCTGGCTCTTTCTGCACTTTCGTCATTTGCGGCAGCAGGTACCAAAGCCGGCCCTAAGCCCCCCACAGAAGGCTGCTTCCTGGGAACTGCTGTAGCC
This sequence comes from Ambystoma mexicanum, assembly GCF_040938575.1. Taxonomy (NCBI): domain Eukaryota; kingdom Metazoa; phylum Chordata; class Amphibia; order Caudata; family Ambystomatidae; genus Ambystoma; species Ambystoma mexicanum. The sequence continues at coordinate 1,217,470,140 of NC_090931.1, forward strand.
ACGTTCCCTGGCACAACCTTTGAATGCATGGTTTTTTTTGTTATTTCTCTGTTAGGCACAAGCATTTTGATTATATTACGCCCCACAATCAAATCATGTGCAGTTGTCATTGGACCCCTGGGGCTACTTGATAGACTCTTGCAGTCATTTGGCCCGTTAGCGATGCATCGTTCACAGATTTGTTTCGCCACTGGATGTGATCCTTTTTTTTTGCTGGAACAAGTTTAGTGCTTCTTTCACCACTTCTGCCAAAAGTTTCTCATCTATATTGCCATTTTTGGTGTAGTCCAATAAGGTGTCCAAAGCCCACTCCGTCCTCTTTTGTGTGCCGCTCAGTGTCTCTTTATATGAGCTTTGTACGTTTTCAATGTTCACAAGCTTAGTATTCATAGAAGAGACCAAACCGGAAAGATCTTTCATATTGTCATTCAGGTGTTCATACATTTTAAGATAGGGGGCAATTGTTAGTACCATGGATGACATGATTGTTGCTTGAAGATCTTTCATTTTTTGTACGTGCCTCACTGCTGTGTCGTCACCGACCTTGTGCCGTACGCGGCACCTTTGACGGTATGGGAGCTGTCTGATTTTGGGAAATGGGTGTTCCATTAAAGAGGAGTTGGAGGAAGAAGAATCCGATAAGGAGTCAATGAACGAACAGTGAGCATTTAACACCCCCCCTCCCCCTAAGGGCAATGCATCATTTACAGAAATCGGCTGTATTTTCAGTGTGATATTTGGCATTTTGGGTTTCTTCATCTGTGAGCATCTAATACTCTGTGAGGTGCTCGAATTAACCCTCCTTCGTTTGGTGAGACTCGTTTTGCAAGCAACTTGGGCTTTTTGATTTTTTTGTAAAAGAAGGGCTTGGAGTGACAAGTGGCTCACTAGTAGACCCCAACCCTTCTAGCATCACATTGGTTGTAGATTTGTGAGTTCTTTCCTTATTTAAGCGGGTAAGGTCTGTTAAAAGTTTATTAACGATATCCAATGAGTTACGTCAATTGTCATGCCGATGTGACTCTTTCATATCAACTATTGTGCAGAGAGACTGGTTTCGCTGCACATCTTGTAGTTGAGCCCCACACGACTCATTATAGCCGTGCGAGGGATGGAATACATTATCTTCTTCACCGGTGACTAACGCCACTTCTAGGCAGTGCAAAGGAGAGGGGTCCAGCTTTTCAAAGGTGCTATAAAATCGAGAACGGGGGGGACCCTGGACTTATGACGCGGCTTCCACTCATACACTCATACAGCGGCTTAGCATTTCTTCACAGGTACGATCCTCATCCACACCTTCCGAGAGCGTACACAAAAATCACTGTTGGCAGCGGTAGAGGTATGCTCATTCAGCGCTTGCCAGATCAGCTCGTGCAGAGGGGCGACCATTCCGGGTGTGGAGCCGACGACTGCATGGTGTCACCAGCTCGAGCCCTATTGCTCATCACGGAGGCCACAGGCACATCCATTCTGCCGATCGCGCAGGGAAATGTGTTTCAAAAAGTTGGATTCTCGGGACGATCCTATCATCACTCAATGTCAGTGCAATAAAAGTGTCCGGTACATGTAACGCGCTGCATACGTTTTCACTTACTTGAGGCCATGGCCGTAGCGACTGTGAAGGCGCAGGCACAGTCGAGGCAGACGATGCACGCAGTGCCGACGAGGCTGCTGGGGGCACAGGCACAGGGAGCACTTCCAAAGAGCTAGACATTGCGGATTCAAACTTCCTTTGAGCGTGTGTTTTGGCAAACGAGGTGGATTTCGTTAGGTCGCGCATGGCTCCACGGCGAACAGCGATAGTGTCAGGACTCTGGGGAGGCAAGCAGAGGGGGAGCAGAGGTTAGTCCAGGATTCCACTGACTTCCTCGGACTACTCAGACTCTGCCAGACTCCAGGCCCGCTTCGCGGGGGGAAACAGTTTTTGAAGGTAGACACTCCCAGCAGTGTAGACACTGTAGAGCTACTCTCAGTAGCAGCAGGAAAGCAGGGAAAGCAGACTCCACTCCTTCACTCCTCAGACTCTGCCTTGTTTATTAGGGATTCCCTTGATTCAGGCTGGCCATTAAGTGCTTTGGGGACTCTGTGCGGAAATACCACCTACTCCCCCCTCTATGGGTCCCTCTTGGCTTTCCCCCCTTTAGATCAAGGCCTGGGTCTTTACAATTTCTGGTGGTGTTGTCTGCCAATTTCTGGGACCACTCTATGTACTGCATATGCAGCTTCACCTTCCAGTCTTCCGTCCTTGAACATGCTCCCGGCCCAAACAATTACCTCCCCACAATACAACTGCCATGATTTGGGGACTCGATTGCTCTGCATAATATTGGTGGCGGGACAGATGTCAGTGGCAACTTGTTTCCGAGGCCCCTTCTTTGACACCTCGATAAACTGATTGGTGTGACTGACGGTGAAGGCAGTTTAGCCAGACTGAATTGCAATAGTGTAGAACATGCATATATGAACATTAAAAGTAAACCGTAACTAAAAATTTGTATGCATTTAGAAAGTATCAACTAAGCAATAAACGGACCAAAATTGTATACGACTAATCCATAGAAAGATTTCCAACCCCCCCAAAAGACAAAACCCAAAAAGACACTCACTCATACACCACACACCACCCAACAATCAGTAAACTCAACCATCTTTCAAACACACATTCTCAGTTTAACCATACAAATCGTTAAAAGTCCACAGTTCAAGGTATATGTCATATCCTGACTACCAAACAACAACTTCTCAAAACTAGATAACCTACAGCTCAAAAATCCAATCCTCCACCTGTGGCTTTTTCCACATCGTCCAGACCTTCATTATTTGTTTGACTGGCACCACCAGTGACTTATCTATACAACAACAATTTCCCCGGGCCACAACATATCTACCAGTCTTCGATAACGGTGCTGCTGATAATGGAAAACGAGGAAATGACATGCCCATAATCAAGTCCACCCTATCCAAAACTTCTTTCCAATAATCACTCACCCTCACACATTCCACAACATATGTAACAAAGTATTTATTTCCACTTCATAGGAGGCCTGGTTATATGCACTGTTTTGAAGACCCGTTCGACTTTCTTAAAACTGATGCCCGTGCCACCATCTGATGTTGAGCACTGGTATAGGTTACGTCATGAGTGGGAAACAGAGTTCCAATGTGAGGTCACACCTGATCATTGAGAGTTTGCATTGAGGGATGGGTATAAAGTTAAATTAGACTTGTACTTGAGGTTAATACATCCGAAGGCAGTAGGGCCTGAACTCGGGTATGCATGCACAAGTTGGGGCTAATGGATGATATGTGCTGGGGTTGTGGTTAGGTGGTGGGTACTTTGTTACTTATGTTATGGAAAATATTTCTGGGAAATATATTCTTGGGCTTCCGGATTCCGCACCAAATTTCAATTTACATAATGAGGTTGGATTATCTTTTCTTGATAGTAAGTTATTAATGGAACCTATACATTGGTGGTTGAGAATGTGGCAGAACACCAAGGCAACACTAATACATTACATTTTAATGCACATTTTCGCTTTGGAACATAATCTGAGAAATCCTTGGCTTTTGTTAATAAAAAATCAACTAGTGGAAGTCAATCATGGATCATGTTTTATAAATCCTACAAGATGCAACATGGCAGATGGTGCTGTCATTAAAACTAGTCTGCACAAATTTATTTAACTGGAAATAGAAAACAAAGAAATCCTGAGACCTTCTAATCATTCACTTTACAATGGTTAATGGTGTTGGTTAATGGCGGAACACAAAATTGTTTGATTTGGACAAAACACAAAAATGAACAGATGTGAATTTACGAGAGCAAGACCAAACCTAATTCCCCTGAGAGCAATTAAGGCAGACTGATCGAACACACCAGATAGTTATCCTAATTGTCCATTCTACCCTCGCTCCAGGAAGGATTTGCTGCATTTTGTTGCACAATTTTACCCATTAATTTGGCACAAAACAATCATTCTTTTGCTCCGCTAGTTACCTTTTATACAATGTAGACCTACTGCACTTTACCTCCTTTCTGCATGTTCCCCTCTTGTGGCTTGGTCATTGTTGATCTGTCTTCAGGCAGCATGGAAACAAAGAGAGTCTGTTGCCACTGGCAATTTAGCGGCCATCTTGGATGTGCTTGACCACATATAGTTTTACATAATATTTTTAGGAATTGTTTATTATTTCATTGTGTTTTTATGTATGACATATTGGAGTTTTTCGTTTTTAACCTTGGATGTAGCTCATTCTAAGAAGCACTATTAACAGCAGTTTATGATTTGACATTCACCATAGGTTTTAAACTTGTATCAATTGTGTGTCTGTTGTATGAGAAAGTTGTGTTTATCATTTATTTGATGTTATATTGTTTTGTATGCTTTTATGGCTCTGGTGCTGAAATAAAGTATGTTGATGATGAATATAGAAGCTGTTCCTGGTCGGGATACTATAAAGACATGTAGACCCTGTTATAAGTGTCTCAGGCAATTCTGGGCCAGCTTTATAGCATAGGTCACAAATTCAAGTTGCAAACTACTAGCCAGCAATAAGTCACTTGCCAACTCAATTCTGTACATAGACACAGTAAACCATATCTTACTCGCCAAGAGACAATTATCACTTTCTAGTGCAGAGTACACATTTTTTACCCTAGTTGTAGTAAGGCTCCTGTCTCAGACTGCTTTCCGGTGGACCTTTTCAAAAGCGATCCCATGGTCTGTGCACCTTTTCTGCATACATTCTTTACCAAGATTATGCTGTGCAATATAATTCCCCAATGCTGGCAAGGTGCAATTATTTCACCAGTTTACAAAATGGGGAAATGGAGATGACCCTACAAATTACCGCTCCATCTCATTGTTGGACTCAGTGGCAAAAATCTACTCCAAAATTATTTTGATAAGACTGGAGACATGGCACGAGGTGAACCATTTAATATTGGACAAACAAGCAGGTTCTAGAAAGGCGCCATCAACCAGTATTTTAGGTTATATTTGGTCATCCACAAATTTGTTTGCCTCACAAAGCAGCCAATTTTTGTGGCATTTAGCTAGTTGCAAAATGCTTTCAACCTGGTCCTATGTTCAAACTGTGGTGGACCTTGACATAAAGATGCCCCCGCTGCCTAATGAGTGCAATACGATCTATGTGCAAAAACTATACCATAGTATTTTCTTGTATGAATGGAGAATACACAAATCCTGTCACAATCATCAGGGTTGTGTCCTTCCCCACTACTGTTCCTACAATATATTAACAACATCGCCACAGCATTCATTATCTTGGAGGTGGATGCCCTGAGCATAGTTAACTGCAAGGGTTCTGTCATTTTCTGGATTTTTGTAGGTCGATTTTGGGCAGCCTGCAAAAATAAAATTAAAATACATTTCTTTGACCCCCCCAGCCACCCAACACTCGCTTGCAGCATTTGGTTGAAAGTGGGGGGGGGCGTTTCCACCTCTGCCGCCTCCCTCCCAAGACCCCCCTGCCTCCATAACGCACACAAACACACACGCACACTTAAACGTACCAGTTTTCTGTCATGTACTGACATGCCTGTCAACCCCTGTGCTCACTTGTGTGCATCGCAGAGGCTGACAGTTCGATTTAGAAGACCGCTCTGTGCGATCACAGAGCGTTCTTTCTAAATCGTTTTTTAAATTGTTTAAACATTTTTTCACTTGGGACCAGCTGCAAGTCGGGAAAGTTGCTGTTTGCAGATGGCACGTTATTAACTACACCCAAGATCGTAGCATGAGCTTCAACGTCATGTCCCCTTGCAGGCAATGGAATCGTTTGATTATCTAGGCACACAATTCCACAGAACAGCTAATTGGTCAGCCCAAATCGAGAAAAGTGTGGTGACTTTACGAAGAAGGGATAAGGTGGTCAACAGTTTTTCTTAATGTATTTGGGTTGAAACGTGATATCTTGCTCTTGAGGTGTGCAGAGTGCATGCTGTGAGATCTGGGGCTTCATGTCACCAAAAACTTTGCAGATTAGTGACAACAAGATTATAAAATGATTACTGGGACTACCATATAACATCCCTACAACATTTATTTTTTTGAACTTGGTATCACTGTAATTGGTTACACAATTGAACTAAAACCCCACCTATATTGGTTTAAATTGTTGAAGACCCCAGAATTGAACATATTTTGTGATGCACTATGCAATGTCCGTGAATGTCAAGGTGCCATGACCCTAAAATGGTTTGAACATGTCAAAAATATGTTAACACGGGTGGGTTTGTCTTGCCCATGGGACGTACCTTGCATATAAGGCAAACCTTGCTTTCTGCATTTAATGATTGGGCTCTGAAGAACCAATCTGACTCATGTGCCCAGCACAGCTTATCGTCTAGGTATTTGTTGGTGAAGTTGATGATTCTAAGGCATCCTTCCTTTATCCGCATTTACGTTGTGATGGGTTGTGAAAGAATCTGCATGCCTTTTGTATCAGGGGTTGTCCACAAGCACGTGATCAGTACTGTAACAAAAGTAATCCAACAATGAGCGTACACCAGGCAAGAAGCAACGCTGTTTTTATAACAGCTGGGCAAGCAAATATCAAACGGCACAGTGGAACAGAACTGAATGAGGAGAGCTGACAAAACTTTTATACAGTTAGAAACATTTTTGCATAGTGAGAAACAGTTGCCGTTAAGTTATTGTACATCCTACTAAGTTGATTGGCGGGACCGCGTCATCAGTTTGCTATAGCTGAACATATGTTATTTGAAAATGATTGGAGCAAAACTGTCTTGACTCCTTCCTTTTTCATCACTTTCCCTGTGGCGCCACATTTCTTCCCACTCCACCCCATAAGTTAATTTTAATTTGTAATACGTTATTGTGCTGACCTTCGGAAATGTATTTGTCTGCCATTGGTCAGCACACATAGGAAAAACACGAGACAGCCTGAGCTGGTGGGAAGGGTGACATTCACACAGCATCCAAGCAATGAGAGGCCTTGTGAGCATCCTTGAGGACACAATATACTTTTTGCCTTTCAGGGACACCAAAACTCACTTTCTGATTGGCTCTTTACAGATCGTCCCTTCATTCCACATCCTTTTTCTGTGAGAAACCTGAAGGCGTCTCACTTACTGGTCTCCGGGGATCTGTCATCCAGGTGACCAGGACACGGACATCGCTATTGGATCCAGTTCCTGAGGGTGGACCAGTGGGGGACGATCACCTGGATGAGGGGTCTTCGGGGAGTGGAAGTGGGACGCCGAAGGTTGAGACCCTTGTAACACCTTTTCCCCATCCTACCCTGTAGGATATTTAGAAGCTCAGACCGCCGCCCCCCTTTTTGACACAAACACTTTCTTACACCTTAACAGACAATGGACTAACCCCAGAGCTGTTTACCTGACATGTCCCAAAACACCGGTCAGGCAATTGATAATAATCACGCACACCTAACGGCCCTTTACCTTCCTCACAGAGATAAAAGTCGGAGCACAAGAGCACACTACGAGCAAGGCCGAACGCACGAGATTACAGCTATACCGGACCAGCAGTTCAAACAGAAGAGAAACGTAGCAAGACTTGGAAGGACAACTAAGGGGGAACTGCCCTTGCCCTTTTGAACTCGGACCGCAAAGCCTCTGAGAGGGAAATCATAAGACCGGGTGTAACAGCTGGCATGTGGAGGAACAGGTGTCAACTGTGCACGGGAGCCTCGCGCATTGATGGCACAGGCGGGGAGGTGTCCTGGCTACCGTGGTACTGTCCTTGACTGCAGAGGCAAGACAATCCAACGGGTTCAGCACAGCCGGTGAGTCAGTGGAAGCTGATAGCAAACCGACGTGTGTTAAGGTCAAGGTTGCAAATGGCAACATTGAATAAATGGAAGAACTTGAGACCAAAGAACTTGTGTGTATTTGAACTTTTGGGAAAGCCTGAGAAGGGCCAGCTGCAGAGTGGCCAGGCGCTGCAGCAGTGCTCATTCGAAGGACTCTCGCTGGTCCATTTGTCGTTCAAACTGCAAGTACCAGAAGGCCCTAGGAAAGGGCGGTGTGAGGTGTCAGAGTGGTCCTACAAGGGTCACGACAAATCCATTGTACACTCGAAAGTCTCTGACCCATTGCCTAGAGAAAGCTAAGGGAAGTGAATCCGAGGTTCCAGCAGTCCCACATATGAACCAGGAGGGCGATAGATAGCCAGAATATGACATGTGCAGGCCAAAATGATCACACACCTCGGCAATACAGCCTCCATACTAACAGAATGGGGACAGCACAACTGAGTAGTCAGAAATTCAGCCTTAAAAATAACAGCAACCACCTTCCCCATGCTGAGGTGCAGGCCTATCAACATGGATAATCTTATACCCATCCAGGATGGCCTGGACCAAGACCTGGGCCGAACACTCCTGGAGCCACGTCTCAGTTAGGACCAGAATCGCCGGATTAGTAAGGAAAAGACCTCTGATGCATGGGCAGTTAAGGAACGGGTACTTAGCAATAGTAGAGGCAGAGCGATATAGTAGACGCTTGCAAAGGCTGCTGCCGCCCATCGGATGATATGTCTTCAGTAGGAACAAGCAACCATCCCGGAGAGAAAAGCGAGCACTGGGGAGCCAGTGAAAGGAGATCGCTCCTAGAATAGCCTAAGGCCCCTTCATCTCCGTCCGCCGCATGGATTGGCACAGACATGATTGCCTTAAGCACGCTGATGGTGTGCCCCCTGCGCCCGTCCGCTGTGCTGGCGACCAGGACAACACATTAATGCCTGAGTCCCGAGGGGAGAGGGATGAAGCCCGCCCCTTGCAGAAAGAGAAAGCAAACTGACCGTGTGTGCGGAGTCCCAATAATAAAGTTCCAAGTTGCTTAGTATCAAATATAAAACACGATCATAATGCATAAAAACAAGAGCCGCATTAATAATAACCAAGTGGCTTTAAAATAGCAGAACCAGAGTGGCTTTATAATAGCAGCTCCTAAGAGCAGCCTCACCTGTCCTCTTATGGATGACACATTAAACTAAGATCGCATTGTACTTAGTAACCTTGACTTTTCATATTATTTAGTGGAAACAAAAGTTTCATAAGTGTGCAAGATTCAGGTGAAAAATATTTCAAACAATATCAGGAATTCTGTTGTACTCTGCGTGTTTCTAGTCTCCTACTACACTTCTACAGGAGAAAATAATCCCTAATAGTCCTAACACAAATCATAAGGGAAACTATTAGATTGCTTATTGTAAGAGTCTAGAAGTAGGAGAACGACACACCAGTGGCATGCTTTTGGCTATAGACTTTTATTAGATCAACATTAAAAGGAAAAACCTTACCTGTCTCTATTTCTAAGAGGGGTATCTGTTAGGAATGTAGATTTCCTCATGTTCTTGCTTATTACCTATCCCAGTTTGGCATTTGAAGTATAGTCTAGTTAAGGCCACACTGTGACGTATAATGAATATCAAGCAGTGTATATAGTTAGGTTTACACCTGTAAATAAAGTTCATTGTGTTCATAAGCTATTCACTCATGGAACCTGGGGTGTTGGTTAAGGTCTAGAGTGTGAGGCAGCTCCAGGTTCCATGAGCGTCAGTTGAAGGGTGCTGAGCTGGGAGGTCGCTGCTCAGAACTCACCTTAAACAAATGTGAGAAATTAAGATTCAACTTGTGTTACTTGAATCATTCAAGTTACTCGCAACAACTGGTGCCGAGCTGGCTGGGGAGCGGAAACCTCCAGCTGTTCAACTTGCCAGTAGATCATCTTCAGCTCTTCCACTAGACTGTGGCTCCTATCAAGGACAAGGAACGAGGCTCACAGGAGCGGAGAGTGCTGGAAGACCGTGCAGAGCAATCTTGGAGAGTGACTGACGCTGAGAGGTCGGCGCAGATCGGCCAAGGCATCATAAGATCTGACTGATCTGATACAGCTCAGCCCCGATGTTGCTACGGACCAGAGTTAGCTGGGCGTGCAACTGATGCAGCGGTAGCCTAACAGTGAGGTGCAAGCATGGTGTGCTGTGGCATTTGTGGAGCTGAGCCAGGGCGGCATGGAGAAATCAGCTTGGGCAAGTGGTATCAGCGTATGTGAGAGCAAACACTGCAAACAGGAGCCACAGGGTGAGGGAGGAGCTGTGTTGTTGCCAGAGGCTTAGAATAAAACACCCTAAAACGTGCATGTACGCACAGCCATATTAGAAATGGGAGCACGTTAAATAAATGTGAGAAAATAATGTGACACCAATTGTTGTCGAAGAAATGCAGGTGTTCGTTTGATAAAAAAGGGGTGATTTAGGATATTAACCCAAAAAAACGAATGAGAAAAGGTGGAAAAGATTGAGTTTTTTGTCGAATTGTTGTGAGATTTTTGAAAATGTTTATTAAAAAATAGATGGAGTGGGGGCGTTATGGGTATAATTTAAGGTAGGAGGTTGTTGCGGGGGGTCTCCCCTGCATTTTAAAAAAAGTGCAAAAAGCCCAAACTTTTTTGTCATTTGCCAAGAAAAAACTGTCTTTTCCTCTTGTTATTTTTGGGGATATTTTTTCACATAGATCCATGATTTTGTTGGTACAGAAGAATGACTTGCGTCTTCTGGATGACAGCCCAAAGTTCACTTCTGGATGGGGTAAATGAAATGTTCTTCTCAGAAAGGTACAAATCAATCAGTCTCAAAAGTATTCTTTGGATCCTTGGATTGGGGAAGAAAGATCTTTTCTTATTAAGGTTGTGAGTACCAGACTTGGCTTTCTCAGCTAGCTTTCCTACCTGGTAGACTTGGTTCCCTATTCTGCCAAGTACTAACATATATTTCAGTGGGCATGAAAGTCTCTTCACGACTGCGTTTTGGGTCCCAGACCTTATAGTCGGGGCGGCTCTCTTCTGCTTGCTACCACCTCCTTTGATCCCTTGCGCCTTTCTGCCCACTTGTGTACCTTGTTTCGTTGTGCTCAAGGGCTCCAGGGAGCACTGACTCTGGTACAAAATCCTCTTTCCCTTTTTTATTTCATAGTTGGAGTTGGCTATCCCAGATTGTCTGGTCTGCTCACTTTGGTTCAGCAGGGTGATCCTCAGTACTCCACTCCACTCCACGCCTCTTCCTCGTCACAGTACTGAATTGACTAGTCTCCCGGGATGACATCCTGGGATCCGTCTCAATTTATAATAATATTCCTCTGATTCTATACAAAAAGGTTTAAGAAAAATGAATGCCCCATATCAATTAATGCTACATAGTGTAGGGAAGGCATGGTATCAACCGTAAGACAGACAGACGTGACCACAGTTCAAGGGTGTTTATTGAACTTAAAAAATAATCTAATCCTAAATATACAGATGGGAGCAAGCTACGACCATCAAATAATTGTCATGGCCACAGGCCCCAGAACACAAAAAACACACCATCTAGTGATGGGGGCAATGGGTCACTTGACTCACATGTCCCTTTGGGACCCATAAACATAGGAGCCCTAACTGAACTCAATCTTGGCGCTTTTGGTGCCAGGCTCATATAGAGATGTGAGCAGGAACACTTTATTTCAGTGCAGGAGTGCTTTTATTTTTACAAGAACTTCCAGGTGCTGAAAACCTTTATTCCAGAGAACATCCTCATGTGCTGACTCATCGGGTGTGGCAAGGTGTGGCAGGCAGGCTGAACCTGGTGGGTGTGGCTTCAGAAGCTCAGCTATATAAGCTGCTCCATCCTTAGGGCCGGTGCTTCGCGTTACTGTGCACTCGGTTGCAATGTGACGCTCACCCCCGCTTGGACCAGTTTACTTAACTTTGAAACCAGGCGTTCTCCTGCATACTCACCTCAAGGAAACCGATGCTTTATCGCTTCATCTGCAGACTCATCTTCTGACATCCAGTGATCTTGATCCCGATGCCACAGCACAGCACTCCGCACCCACGAACTCGGACCCTGTGAAGAAGAAGACAGACAAGGTTAGAACATCCATCCTAGGGCCGTGCGGCATTTGAACCTTGCGCGCCCCCTAGTTAACAACTCACCAGCTACTGGACAGCTGCAGCTTCGTTCTTCATTCCCTCCAGCTGACGCCTCAAGCTCCACAGCTTCTGCTGGGCCGGCAACATAACTTGCAATAAAAGAAAGAAAAAGAGCAAACATCAAAAGTGGAACGGAGAGCAATACAAGACAACAAACTTTACAATACCACAAAAACAGACGAGGAAAGACAAAGGCAAACAGGAACACTTACCTGAAGTATAGTGGCTTAGTCGCAGCAGGACTGGACTACCACGTGCAAGGGACCAGTGAAGGAACTCGGTCCAGATCATACAAGCGCCTCTGCCAGAAGCAGCAAGACGGAGTGCTCGCAAAAACTAATCAACAGGTGAGCTTTCCAGGAACAGCGCATCCCACGGGTTCCACGTTTGGGAGAAGGGGTCTGGAAGGGGATCAGGCGCACAAGCTGGCATACTCACGCCCCCTATTCTCCACGCAGGAGCAGTCCCGAGCAGCATCACCTATTACCACCAGTCACCACATAAGCACAGAGGGTGAGGCCGGACCCGAGCGACCTCGCCCCCGGGAGGGCTGCAACCGTGCCCCAACGCCTCCGCAGAGACTAGGTGAGCGTAACAATAATAACGCAGTCCTAGTAGTGCCTTATCAAAATTTAAAAGGGCCTATGCTAATAAACTTAGGAACTCAACCCCACTCCCTTTCCCAACACAAACACTTTCTCAAGGACAGCTCACCGTGAGCGAAAATAGACTAAAACCAGAGCCATATACCTGACATGTCCCAATACAGTGGTCTGGCAATTACTGATCATTACACGCACCTGACTCGCATCACACTTCTCCACACGGATAAAAAGCGTAGCATTAAAGCACACTCTGGGCAAGGCAAAGCACACGAGGAAGCAGATGTTCCAAGATGGCAGTTTACTACGAGGAGAAAGCCGGTGAGACTAGAAAGGGTTGCAAAGAGGGAAGTGCCTTTGACCTTTTCAGATCGTTACTTTCGTGAACTAAAATAAGTAAGAAACCTGGGATTAAAGCTGACGAAACCTGCATTGTGTGTCGAAGGTACCCGGGGCTCTCCTGCGTTGATTACCAAGGTGGGGAGGAGCGTTTGCTGCTGCGGTACTGTCCTTGGCTCCTACAACAAAGCAATGCCAGTAAAGAAAGCACAGCCAGTGAGTCAGAGAGACTGATAACAAACCAGCCTGTGTTAGAACTAAGGTTGCAAGCTGCAACAGTGTCTGAAGAAATATAAAGAGAACAGTGTGTGAAACGTATGTGATGACGTGTTGAAAACCAGAAAAGTGACTGAACTTCCAAGGCCAGGAAAGATACTGTAGACCGAGTGGTCCGGCGCTATGTCGGTGCTCATTTGAAGGTCTCTGTTAGGTATACAACTGTTTGGCAACTGTGAAAAGGCAATTTTGAGATCGAAGTGGTCCTGCAATGGGTCAAGCTAAACCCTGTGCACATTCGAAAGTCTTTGATAAGTTTAATGCAAACTGAAATTGGTCCTAAGACTAATTGTGTAAGAGGAAGGATCTGAGCCCAGCTGAGGGGGATCCAGGGCGAATCACCTGAATTGAGTACTTGTAAGAGGAAAGGAACTTTGTGATTTGCCTTGGTACATCAGGCCCTCTGAATCAAGAGACTTTGATAAATAAAAGAGACTTGGGCACAGAAGGCCCTGATGCTGGCAATGGAGTGTGTGCTTTGCTCTAGTGAACCGCCTTGTCCCATGCTGAAAACGTGTGGAAGGAAGGCCAACAGCCTGAAAATCCTGATATATCATTTTGTGAACACTTCTTTCTTTTTCATGAACACTACCCTACACGATTTGTATTTAGCAGTAAGGATTGGCAATATTTTTTAAAAATTTTTTTTTAGTATAGGCCCTTTTATTTTCACGTGACTCCACTAGGAATGCATTATTATTATTTGATGGTCGTAGATTGCTCCCATCTGTAGATTTCGGGTTAGATGGGTGTTTATCACACTCTTGTTGAAGTTCAATAAACATCCTTGAACTGTAGTCACTTGCGTCTGTCTTACTGTTGATACCATGCTTTCCTTACCCCCTGTCACTGTACTTTGCCTCTCGTACCAACCTTCCCCCCCCCTGTTGAGAGCCACCAGTAATGCAGATTCTATCCAGCGAGGGACGCTCTTGTATTTGTCCCACAAAAGGGTCTTTGTGGTGGAGGGATGGTATATGGGGAGGATATTGTATGTGCCCCGGATGCAGCCTCCCCGGGTGCCTTATGTGTGGCGGCGGGGGTCTGCACCCTTCTGTCTGCGGTTCAGTACATTCATGGGTGCTTTCTCGGTCTGCACGGGTCCTGGGGCTACTTTAGGAATCTTGTTAGGAGAATTGTCCATGATGGTGGGTTCTCATCAGTAGGATCCAGGAATCCCACACTGCCTGGCCAGTTCTCCAATGGGCGACTCTGCGTCTCTCCCGGGGATTTGCTTCTGGGCCTTTCCCCTCTCGCCAGGTCTGCTCCGCTAGTTGCGGCAAGTTCTCGAAGCACAAGCTAGTGATTGGCGGTGGGGCCTGATCCCTAACGCACCTGACCATTCCGGTATCCTCTCACAGCTGTTTACATGCATTGTTGGTAACCTGTGGTAAGCTAGATCTCCCGTTGTGCAGTGGACAGGCCATGGAGCGCCAGTGTCCCGGAGCCAAGAGAGCCTCATCTTGAAAGCGTTCACTGCGACTTCTCCGGTGCAAAGCTACACCTCCCTGCCCGAGTTCAGGTTCCGCAATGAGATCGAAGGGAGGCTGTTGAAATTCCGAATGGCAGCAGGATTCTGTCTGGTCAGCATTCCAATTAAGGCCCACTTTAAGATAATCCAAGCTAAATGTAATGCTTTCTAAAGACGGAGCACACGTCTTTACAGTGCGGTGGCCATCTTGGCATCCCCTGACCTGGGTTTTTAATGTGTTTTAGGACTTGTCATTCCTGGAACCAGGAAATGTTCTGCCCATGTTCCCCTCATTCTTGTTCTCATGGAAAATAGGGACATTATTTTCCTTAAATTTGACATTGAGGCCCTTGGCTCTTGCAATTACCGAATAAGGCAAAGCTCGCTGTATGTACCTTGTGGTGCTTTTTTTGATAAAGTGCTATCTGCGGTGTCCATATTTAATGTTGTACAAAAAGGTCTGTGCGACGTAGCAGACTACACATATGTGTTATATCCTGCCCATTCATCCCTTCGCACATTTACATGAAAAAAAGCACTTTGAGTTATGGAGGCACTGCGCGTAGGCTCGTGCCAAGGAATGCACTTTCATTTTTTTTTCATTTTTAAAAAAATATATTTATTGTATTTGGTTTACATGAAACCTTAACAACATACAATTTTGCGTTAAAAACAAAATATATCGTTCAACATTCACATATTTCAATTAAAACACTAAAAACATACTTCCAAAGTTCTTCCTAAATTTTAAAAGTGCAAATTATGTGTCCTTGTACAGGTTAAGTTCAAATGCACTTTCATTTAGGGCAGAACTGCCCGTGCGTCAGTGCCAAGGAATGCACTTTTGGGGTAAATCTACAATTTTGATGCTGGTAAACTTCTTTTAAGGAAGTGGCAGGGTCTGGGAGTTGGTGATGATTCTTTTCTGAGTATCTGCAGGACTCAATTCTAGCATTTCCTTCACTCACCCTCTGAGAAATTACAATCTTCTGAGAAATGTAATATTCGTCTCTGCTTAACTCAGAGAATATGGATCACACTTTCAATCACA
Source organism: Ambystoma mexicanum (assembly GCF_040938575.1). Classification (NCBI taxonomy): domain Eukaryota; kingdom Metazoa; phylum Chordata; class Amphibia; order Caudata; family Ambystomatidae; genus Ambystoma; species Ambystoma mexicanum. Next base: position 1,217,485,865 of record NC_090931.1, read on the forward strand.
ATTTTTACTGACAGTTTCTAGGAGTACCAGTTAGATTATTTTGTCATATTAGTGAATAATGCTTGAAATGGTATTAACCTCTGTGATGTATCTTTGAAATGTAAAGGGAGAGGATTTATTATATCATGCTCATCCATCCCTTAGCTCATACTTTTATGACATCACAAAATTCTCTTCTGCTGTACAGATGAGATGTCCACATGAACAGTTGCGGGGTCTTGCAATAAAGTACTTACCTTCATCTTACCTGTGTCCGGTGGGATCTTGTCACTTGGCTAAAGTAGGATGGGTGATCCTTTTTTCTGTATGCTGTATCTTACTGATGAGATGACCTGTGATAACACTGCTGGAATAACCTACAGCCTTAGATGAAGAAGTGGCTCATGGTTATCCCTGTGTGAATCATTTAAGGATTATAATATGTTAGGCAGACTCCTTTTGTGTATCTTTTCCATACCTCTCTGCCATGATAGGCTGAACATATTTTTAGAAATAAAATCCGAACCATTTTAAGTTAACATACAATATACCTACAAAAGGACTGAAAATTGAAAAAAAAATATATGACCGACCCAACTGGTCCCTGGTGTGAGAGACCTGAAGGTGACTCACTGACTAGTCCCGGGGATCTGTCATCCAGTTGGCGAGGACACGGCCATCGCTATTGGACCCAGTTCTGGAGCTGGAACAGCGAGGGAGGATCACCTGGATTTGGGGTCCTTGGGGAGTGGGACACCGATGGGTGCAGCGTGGTATCCCCCTTCTTTCAACACCTTTTCCCCATCCTACCACGTAGGATATTCGAAAACACTGCCCTCCCCACTCCCCTCTCCGACACGAACACTTTCGCACTTCACGGAAGACAACGGACTAACACCAGCCGTTTACCTGACATGTCCCAATACAAGGTTCAGGCAGAGTCGGGCAATTGACCCGAGTCACACACACCTGACGGCCCTTTCCCTTCCCCATAGTGATAGAGCACAACAGCACAGGACGAGCAAGGCAGACTACACGACGTGAGCGATAACTCAGCACGGCAGTAGAAGAGGAGAAAGACTGCGCATACCAAGAGGGTGACAAGGAGAGAGCTGTCGCGACCCACATCCAGAAGAACCCCCTGGCAAGCCCATGAGCCAGGAAGGGTCTTGACTCGGGTCTCCACTAAACCCAGGTATACTTAGCCTAGGCCTTCTTGGGGCCAGTCCTAGCGCCTTTGGTGCCAGGCACATACTTGATAAAGGACTTGTTTTGGGAACTACTTTATTTCACTGCCAATCAACATGGAGGCATCCATATAGCTTGGCTCCTTGGAACCAAGCTATGCGGTACAGTGTTTTTGGGTGTGGTACCATAGGAACTGTTTTACCTGGACTACTTTCTTGAAGCTATTTAAACCACACCCGACTGGGATAACACGCTTCGCGTTACTTTGCAATTCTGCAACGTGACGCTCACCATGTTCAGCTGCACCCGCGAACCTCGGAAGAACAGCATCTGTTAAGGAGGAAAAGGACATTGTTAGCAGCAGCTTACCTGTAATTTCATCGTTAGCTGTCCACAGCTCTTGTGATCAGCATCCCGGAACCAGCGCTCCTCCTGAACCGAAGGATCTACGAAAAAGGAAGAAACAAGGCATTAGACATTTTTACAATTTAATGAACGGTGCCGAAAAGCTTACCTCGCAAGCCGCTCCTCGACCAGCATCGCCTCAGGAATTCCATGCACCGGGTGAGCACCGGGACCTGTGGGAAGACAAGACAACAGTTTAGCAAAAGGCAAGGCATTATAGCGCTGCGCTTAGCGCCTACGCACTGCATCAAGGCGCTCTAAAACGCCATTACTTACCGGCGAAACCCAATTCAGTCTATGCCCCATATTGGACTTCCACGCACCTAAGGAAGAGAAAGGACATTAGTTAAAGGATAGTTCCGGGACTTTTTTTTTTATTGTCCCTACGGTTCGGCCATGTGTTTTTAAGCATAACTCGGTAGATCGTAGAAAACTTTCCTATGGACCTTACCCGACTTTTTGTCCATTAACGCACTCGAAATCAGCCGCCATTTTCTGATAATCCTATCATTTCCCCCCATCGCCCTGGCTCACCTGCTTTTGCGGCACTAAATCAAATCCCCCGCCCCTGAGCCTGACATCAGCAGACGCGTACCGCCCATTTCCCAACGCCAAAGCACGTTTCGTGTCAACAATCGCTGCGCCTCAGCTAATGAAGTGTCGCCATGGAAATGGCAGGACGCCTCTTTCCTCAATAAGTATAAACGCACCGTTTCACACAGCAGCAGATTTTCGATTCCATTACTCTCTCTGTGTTACTTTGAGTATTCTGTGACTCGTTTCTGTGCTCTGGTCAGCTACCTTCGCCGCTTCTAGGCCTTGTGAACACCTGTACCATCTCTGTAAATTATTTTACTTTCTTTACCACACAATGGCTACAATAATGCCGTATATGTACGAGCCCGAGTACACCGAGGAAGAACTACTGGAAAGGCAAGCACGCGAAAACGATGGGGATTCGGACGGCAGTTGGGAGGACCAGTCAACGGATGAAGAGCCTGGACCATGTCGCATGGACGGCGTCTCCACCTGGTGCACGTAAATCGGTGCGAGCTAATGCCAACTGAGGAGGAGAACTGCTGCTGCCGTGAAAATTCCGGGTGCTTGGCCTACATTTCGGAAGGCGAGCCAAGTCCGCAATGCATCACCGAGCTGCCAGAGTTCAGGGAAGCCTGCCTCTCACGGACCGTGTTGAGGATGATGATGGTGCTTATGCGCGAACTTCGCGACACTGTTCGTCCGCGTAATCCGAGTAACGAGTAAGTATACTCTGGTTTTGATGTCAGTGATGCCAATACTATGTCATGGTCGTCTCCCACATATAAAATTACATCTACATATCATTCGAATGCATGTAAATTGGTTCCATATTGTGCATTTTCTAGATAGAATTTTTTTCAAAGCAGAATGACATTTTTTACCTGAATCGACAGTGATAAGAAAGTTTTGTCATTTTAATACAGTTTGCATCTTTCATTTTCACAGGTGGTACAGGCTGGTGGCCTATCGTTGCTTCACTTGGTGGCTTCACGGGAGGCTCGGACACCGCGTTCGGAGAGTAATACCTGCCTGTGCGGTACTTGCCATTAGACAACATTTCCCCAGCGACAGTGGACAATACCGCGGATTTTCCCTGGATGTGCTGCAACCGGAACTTTACAATGTGTAATGTTTATTATTTATGTTCAATTGAAATTAAGATCTAAAATAAAACCCAACATATATTTTAACAATGGTTGTTTTGATTTTTTAAATGAATCTAGTGTGTCTCCATTGAATAGTCTTCCTGTGCCTTGTCTTGTCACACCACATGTCTCCGGCCAGCATCCTCCCTCACGCTGGCCGCCCACCTTCAATCCACATAACCGTTGAACCCATATGCAACAGACATACATATGTTATTTTGCGGGTTGGCATCAAGCCTCCCGGCCTTGCCTCCTCCCCCAAAAATACTTACCACACCACTTTGTTCAAGCGTTGGCAATAAAAGGAAGGCCGTTGGATTTTATTGATACAAAACATGGTTATAGGTAAATAATCAATATGGTTGATCATAATAAATCATCCTTTTGGGCACCGGGTACAGAGATGACCCCCTCTGGCCCGTGCCGCCTTGCCACCACAGGCCAGCCTGCTGCTGACTAACTGCCTAGGCATCCAGGGTCTCCAGGGTGAACTGCACCCATATATTCTCCTGGGAGGCTGAGGTATTTATAAACTCACCCCCTGCCTTCCATGTACTAGATCCTTCAGCCTGCCTCTTACATGCAGTTAGATGGCCTCTCCTTGGTGAGGCCCTGCGGCAAACGAGTCTTGTCTGCACGACCAGCGCCCTAATCCACACCCCCCCCGCCCTATCAAAAGCAGTTCACACCGGGGTACTTGCGCTGCCAAGTGGAGCTGTCAGGGAGCGATAAAGGCCAAGAGGTGCCAAAGACCATGTACACTTCAAAGTGGTCTATAGAGCATGGGTTGTTGTTCCCATGTCTACCTCCAGACCCCGTGTCTCCTGCCAAGCATCCCCCCTCACGCTGGACGGCCCCCTGCAATCCACATAAGTGTGTCTCCATTCACGAGTCTTCCTGTGTCTTGTCTGCACGACCACCGTCCCAATCCACCCCCCGCCCTATCAAAGGCAGTTCGCACCGGGGTACTTGTGCTGGCAACTGGAGCTGTCAGGGAGCGATAAAGGCCAAGAGGTGCCAAAGACCATGTACACTTCAAAGTGGTCTATAGAGCATGGGTTGTTGTTCCCATGTCTACCTCCAGACCCCGTGTCTCCTGCCAAGCATCCCCCCTCACGCTGGACGGCCCCCTGCAAACCGCATAATGCCACGACATATACACGTCATTCATTCACAAACACACCCCTGTTTCGAATTCTTTATAACCCACTTCATATTTCTAATGAGCACTTCTTTGCGCTTTGCTAGTCAACCCGTGAAGGTGCTGGTTATCTGCTCTTCGTCTCTGTGAACTTCCGTGACCACTTCGAGGAAACTCCTCAGTTTGCAACCTGTGAACTGCTCCCTGTTCTACGACAAACTACTCTGATCCCTGCATCTAACTGTTTGTTCGTCAAGGTAAGGCCATGTACCATAATCATTTTGCGTCCAATTTCTTTTCGTTCAAGACAGTACATGCAAGGAACTAGTCACATGTTCTGAGTTTACATTGGTATTCATAGAGAATTGTTGATCTTTACTTTTCAGAACTTTCCACAATGCCTGCCTGTTCCATTGGCGGTTGCCCTTCGAAGACCCATAATAAATCTGAAGGTACTATAATGCATGTTTTCCCTAAGACAATAGATCAGATAAGAGAATGGGTCCGATATTGCGGATATCCACCGTCTGAGCTTGAAAGTAGAGTCCTAGAAGTCTTTGCGGACAAGAGGGGTGATCGATACCGCATCTGCAGCAGGCACTTTACCTCTTGACATGTACTCCACATCATTGCTAATAAAGAAGAACACACCGCGAGCGAGGCGAAAATTGCTCTCAACCGCTATTCCCACTCTATTCGTCCACATCCCTCCACTGGTGAGTCAAGTTTACGTATTTATCTCTCGGCCTTGCGGTAGTGTGTAGCATTAGCTAACAATAATTTCCCCATTTATGTATCCACTCAATATGAAGGCGGAAGATTCTCCATCCGTGTCGTTATTGCAGTCATCAGCCACTTCAAGCGCCTATCGGGTAATCTTACTTGGCTATTCTGCCACTGACTTGTTTTAGGCATGTAAATCAATAGTTTTAATTTATCGTGTAATTATTTTACCTAATGGTACACCCTTGTACTCGTCCTCTAGTCTTTGTTTTCAGTTATAATTATTGTTATCCAAAATAATGCAAGTACTGTCTTTCAGGGAGATGCTGAGGAGTCCAACGTATTGACGACTACCGTTGATGTCACTCAGATGCTCGAGGTACGTTTCCGGACAGTTCCATCGATGGAGATCATCAGATCTTGCATTCTTGTAGCGTGATTGTTACACACAATGTTTCTTTCGTTTTTAGCCATTGATATGTCCTTCTGTCGTCGCCCTCCTATGTGTCTTCTTTTTTCAATATTGTGTTCATTACTAATGAAAGTCCTATGTTTCAGGGAGTCGATGGAGCATTAGTCCAAGAAGAAGGGGGAGCATGCAGTTACGGGTCGGCGCAACAGCTTGCAGAAGTGTGCACCGCAGTTACATCGTCCCTTGATGTTCTTATGCATTTCGAGGTATGGATACTGACAGTTCGATTAAGCGAAATCATATGACGTGATTACATCCGCTATACTTCCTTCTTTATTAACGCAAGTACTATGTTTCAGGGAGATGACGAGCTTCTTCTACAAGAACATCACCCCTAGTAGTTGATGCAGATCTCTGGGTGGTGACACTTCCAACGATCGAGCAAATCGAATCATATTTAGATATCCATTATTTATTTTAGACAACTGATCATTTGTGCAGGTCTATTTAGATGAGCCGTTGACGCCTGCACAAAGTTTCTGTTCTTTTTATCAAAATAGAAAACCATACTAATGCAATTACTGTGTTTCAGGGAGTTACTGAAGCATCATCTTCAATAATATCATCAATGGAAGTCTATGAGGAGCCCGAGGTATGGATCTTGACAGTTCCATCTAACTAGATCAACTATGCGTGAATAATTGTCGTTTGAATGTTCTACACAAAGCGTTCATTCGTGTTTTGCTATTGAGATGTACGTGGGTATTGGTCCCCCAGTACATTTTGTGTTTTCGATATTATTATACATACTAATGAAAGTTCTATGTTTCAGGGAGTCGATGGAGCGTCAGTGCGTGATGGATGTGCTTATCATGAAAATATAGTTGTTGCAGAGCAAGAGGAAGTGGAGACATGCACACACGAGTCGGAGCAACAGCGTCCTGATGTTGAAGTTCGAGGCAAGAAAGTTTCAAAGAAAAGAAAGCAAAAGAAGGTTAGTGTCCTGGTCACTATATTATGTTGTTTTTCACTGTTAATAGTTCAATACTGTAAGTTGTGTTTAAACTGAACATCCCTTTTCCAATCTGTCCTCTAGTTGCGAGTGGGTGTACGAACTAGATCTACACAGACAGTGAAGCGAACGAGAGATGTTGCTTGTCAAACCTTTTGGCAGGGACTTGAGACTGGAGATGCATCGTGCCAATGGGAAGAATATGAAGTGATTGACAACGGAGCTATACCACATCCAGCCATTGATAGTGAATGTCCTCCTGGTAGTTCGGATGCAGTCGGAGATCAATTCACAGAATCCACACCCGCAAACACTAAGACCGCGAGAAAGTTGAAGAAATTGTCTTATTCACCCATCGCCGGAGAAGGAACAGATGTTGCAATGGAAGAGAATGAAGTGGACGACAATGAAACACCATCAATATCACTGAACATAGCGGAAGACGATATCAGAGATTCTACCTTTCATGTGAGTGACATGTCCTCAACGTTACAGGCCGAACCAGCTGGGATGCAGAGTGACAGTATAAGGAAAGAGGCCAAATTCATTGTATTCGATAGTTGTTTGATTGATATTATTATTCGGATGAAATGTGGGCATTCGGTTGGTGGGGAAGTATGTGGGGAGCCATTGATTAATGTGACTCGTGCAATTCGAGGCACTAACCTTAAAATTCATGCCACCTGTACAAAATATCATCCTTTCTCATGGTCTGCACAACCCATGCTGGGGCAACTGCCAGCAGGCAATCTACTTTGTGCAGCGGCTGCACTTTTTAGTGGTTCAAGTTTCAAAAAGTTAGAGTCTTTCTTTCAGTTTGTGGGAATCCATTTCATTGCGAAAACTCAGTTCTACAAATACCAAACCGATTATCTATTTCCAGCCATTAGCGAAGCTTTGAGAATGGAAAAAATGTCTATTGATAGTACATTCGCGGGCAAACGGTTCAGGCTAGCCGGTGATGGACAGTGCGACAGCCCAGGATTTTCAGCCAAGTACTGCACCTACCACTTTCAGGACATGGAAAGTAAGAAAATTGTGAGTTCGGTGGTCGTGCAGGTGTCACAAAGTACATCCTCAGTGGCCATGGAGAAATTTGGCTTTGTAGCATCATTGCAAGAACTACAATCGCGGGGAATGGTGATCGACCTGATAGCCACGGACAGACACGTTTCAATTGCCAAGACAATGAGAGAAGAGTACAAAAATATAAATCACCAATTTGACGTTTGGCATCTTGCAAAAACAATCAATAAAAAAATGTCGGCTGCAGGTAAAAAAAAAGATATGCAAGGTATTTCACAGTGGTCCAAGTCAATCAGCAACCATCTTTGGTGGAGCTCAAAAACATGTGGAGGGTCGTTGGAAATTCTACTGGAAAAATGGCGGTCAGTAATGCTACACTGTACCAACGTTCACCGTTGGAACACAAACCAACATTTCCACAATTGTGAACGTGGCCATTTGTCCACAGAGGAGGCACGGAAGAAGAAGTGGTTGATTCCTTCATCACCCACTCACAAAGCCATTGAAAAGATTGTATTTGATAAAACTATAACAAGAGATTTGAGGGGACTCACGGAATTCTGCCACACAGGAGATTTGGAGGTGTTCCACAATATGTGCCTAAAGTACAGGCCAAAACGATTGCATTTTGGCATGGAGGGCATGATAAATCGGACTCTTCTAGCGGTCTTGGCACATAACCATAATGTTGGCCGTCAACAAAGTAGGACGACCGGAACTTTAGGGACACTTCGCTACAATAAGGCCTTCACTAAAAGAAGTAAACAATGGGTGATCAAACCAGTGTTTGAGGATATGCAATATGAGTTTATTGAAAGACTTATTGTTGACGTCCTAGATAGGCACATAAATGGAGTTGTGAACGAACCTGTGCAGGGGACAACTGCATTGCACCCAACATTGCCTGTGTTCCATGTCCACCTAAAGAAGAGCTCATTGAGAAATACACATCACGGTTTAAATGATTGTAATTTGATTGTCTGTTCTCTCGAGTCTCCTCATGTCGCAGGCCCATTGAATATGTGTATCTATGTAATGTGTAAATAAAAGTGATTGCTCAGTGTACATGCAATGTGTCTATCCAACCTTGTTCATTTGCGCATTAAATTAAACCAAACAGTATTATAAATCATTTTTCAAAAAATATAGAATGTCTCCGTATTTATGGTTCTCTGGGGCTGCAAAGCACGCAGACAAAATGCAAAGATGGAGTGTAAATTTCAAGTCCTGTGAGATGGCCTTACACTGAATGTAGCTAACTAGGAATGTGTGCTCGTTCAAAGTGAAGGTCAGCTGCTTTGATTTTTTGCTCGGGTGCCGGAATGGCCCACGACTCAGTATAAGGTTCTATTGTTATTTGACCTTGACAGGCCGGGACCATCCCGAAAGACTTCTTTTTGGGGGTGTGGTGCAATAACGTAAGAAACGATAATGAATAAAATTTCAGAAACGAAAGCCATTTAATGTTCGTTCATTAAAAGAAATAACGTTGGCATAGAAGGAGTGGTATTTCGGGGCTGCCCTACGCACAGACACAATGGAAAATGCAAATATAATGTAAGCAACTCTTTAGATGAGTTTATACCGCAATTTAATTACTATACAGTAGCTTTAAAGACGGGTTAAGTTGTACTTGTTCGTTCTATGTGGCATATTGTTTTGTACCGCGCACTATCTTGAGGAGAACCATCTCCTTTTACGGAAGCACCTCAAAACCTTCCTCTTTGCTTCTGCTTTCTCTCTCCCTCTCCCCTGCTACAACTGGTCCACTGTCTGCGACCTCGGTCCTGGGCCCTTCCACTCGCCACCTGCACTGCCTCCCTGTCAACCCCTGCACTGGGGGACTGTCTCAGTATCCTACAGCCCCCCCTTGACGTATAATACCCAGTTGCACTGTCCTAGCTATGAAATAATTTCCCGACCTAATATATAAAATGAATAATTTTAATAAAGATCTGATGGTGAGACTAATTTCATTTTTTATGTTTTTCAAACAGGTACATCATTCATTATTGCATGTGTCACGAGTACCAGACACCGGTGGATGGGTTTTTTAACCGCCAGTTTCTTCTCCGCGTGAACAACGTTACCACCCTGACCATTTTATGGGACGATCGCCAAGTACAAGTATGCCCTTACGCGGTACTAACGGCTAGATGCAACATACAGACCGTTGTGGTGGCCTAGTGCCTCGTTGTTGGAACAGCCATGCGATTATCAGTGCGACCGAAGAGCTTATTTTATCGTAAACCAACACCCTGTGTACTGCACACGAACATCGCTTGCCTCAAGACGAACTATTTTGGATCGAGAGCAAATAAAAATGCAAATCGCTGAATATTCTCAAAACATTTGATGTCAAATAAATGTACTTTACCAAATTTACAATCTTGCGGTTTAATTTAAAAGTACAGTTTCATATTCCCAATTGTGGCGCGCTGTGTTGTGTGAGCTCATCTGTGTTGATTTCCGGGTTCTGTGTGGAGTCGCGTAGAAGACGCCTGGGCGCGTTTGCCTACGCAGCTCAGTCACGTCACGGATAGAGGCGGGGAATATGAATGTTTTGATAAAGTCTGTTTCAGGGGCGGGGGATTTGATTTAGTGCCGCAAAAGCAGGTGAGCCAGGGCGATGGGAGGAAATGATAGGATTATCAGAAAATGGCGGCTGATTTCGAGTGCGTTAATGGACGAAAAGTCGGGTAAGGTCCATAGGAAAGTTTTCTACGATCTACCGAGTTATGCTTAAAAACACATGGCCGAACCGTAGGGACAATAAAAAAAAAGTCCCGGAACTATCCTTTAAACCAAAAAGGCATGCAAGGACAACAATATACCACAGCAATAAGACCTACCTGAAAGACTCAAAGCGGGCCGGCATCAGTGAAGTAACTCGATCGCATTTGCCCACCAAGCACAACGCGCCCCTGCCAAGAAGGCAGGATGGCGAACACACCTGCATTAAAAACAAGGCAGAAACCTCCCGTTGGTCACACCTGGGAACCGCAGAGAAGGATACCTGAGTCCCAACTGCTGGGTGGCGTCCCCGTGGAACCAGGTGAGCGTAGCAGAGCGACATCCTAAGACCGCAAACAATAGCTAGCTAGCCTGTGTTGCAACAGATGTCAACGGTACACAAGACCCTCCTCTGCTGATTACCAAGCCACAGAGAGACGCTTGTGTCGGAGGTACCAACCAACCTTGACTACAAAGAGAAAGAAAGCCAAGTGGTTAATAACAGCTGGTGGCTCGTGGGGAGAGTCCATAAGAAACAGAACTGTGTTGAACGAAGAGTAGCAAACGGCTCATTTTAACTGTGAAAGGCTTAAAAAGCTATTGATGAGAAAAGGGGGGAAACAAGCAACAGAGGAGTCCGGCACCACGTGGGTGCTTAAGCAGGAAACTCTGGGCAATTACCTAATGGTAGAAACTATTGTAACCAGAAGGCCTTGAGAAAAGGCAAAGAAGGAAGTGGCCATACAGTAGTCTTGTAAAATCCTCTGTACATTTGAAAGTCTTTGGCCGACAGATGATTGTGAAGTTAAGGGAAATTAGCCCTGCATGACAAGAGATGAATGAGAAAGACAAGATTGCCAAGCATGAACCCGCCAGAGAGTAGTCTACAGTGAACTGTTTAGTAAAAGTTGGCAAGAGTGAACCGGGCAGAGGGAGGCTGACAAAAAGGGGCAAAGCCGGATGAACTGTTTAATAAGACAATAAGATTTGTGAATGCAAGAAGTATTGTAAGACCAGGGTAAGTGGATTGTCCCCCTTGGTATTGGGATCCACGTCCAGCAGAGGGAGATCCCGAAAGAAAGGCCTGAGCCCGATTGAGGGAAGCCTAGGGGTCAGAGCCCGAGAGAGGGAGATCCAAGGGGTGGAAAGTTATCACCCCAACATTCATTTGGAAAGTGGCTTTTTGTTTTGTTGAATACACCAGGCCCTCGAATGCAAGAGACTTTTATTGAAAATAGACTTTACTATAGGAGAACCTGATGGCTGGTACAAAACTGTGGACTTGTGCTGGGAAAGCTGTTTTTCTTTAATTTTTTTTTTTTAGCATATGCCTTTTTCTTCTTTGACAAGCACGCCACAAGGACTGCCTTATTTTTCATTTGAGTGGTCAAAGCTTGCTCCCATGTTAGATAAGGTTTAGGTTAGGCGTTTTTTTCACCCTGCATTTACAGTTTATTAAACACCCTTCCACTGTGATCAGTCCTTACTGTTGCCACCATGAGTTCCGTACACTGTATAGACCTGACTGGTAGCTATTTTGGTTGTTTTTTAATGGCAGGTAGATTCCTGGCATCCTTAAACTTTGTACCTGCTTTTGTAGGGTTATTGCCATCTTCAAAATGTAATTTTGTGAAGTGTGAAATGTGCATAATTAACAAGGAAGTGTAGTTTTTTTCTAAACAGGTCAAACTATACTTTTATAGGGAATTTGATGTTGACTGTGAAAATGCAACCTTATTCACATCACATGTTGGAAGGGCTGTAGGGTCGTTAGAGGGTGGAGGTAAAGTACAAAAATACATAAAATCACATAATTATGCTTATAACTTTATAAAGTTCTTGAATGCATGCTCTTGTTTAGGCCCTTTGTACTTACTGTTGTCTTAGAGGTCAGTCCTAATACCTATTATTTTAGGGGAGAACCATTGACTTAATTGGTATGTGGCAGGTTTTGGAGGATACGACGAGTCTTAACTAGCTCTTATGTTTACGTAATGCACAAGGTGTCCTCCTTTATATTGCAAACATTCTTTAACACTTTTGATGTTTAATGACTAGTTGTACTCTGGCCGCAATAGCTCGTCTTTGCACTTGGATGTCTGTTACAATAGCATAATTTATATGTGTCATACTTGCTTATATCAGACATTTGCCTATAGTAGTGGAGTTGAGTTTGCATGAAAGATAAATGATGCCAATACATCAGCTCTGCATCTCACAGTAGTGGATTTGCCCTCATGAAAAGGCCTTGCATGTATGGCTCTTACAGGGTGGTTTCTTTTCTGCCTTTTCCTCTATTATTCCCTTTCTCCTATTGTGGTTCCCTGCATTCAGCTTTTTACACACTGTCCTTGGCTCTGTCACGTCTGTTTGGCATTCCAAGATTACACATCTGGGATTTGCACTGGGCGCCTAAAGGTTCTACCTGACAATGAAGCTTGCCTATGCTTACAGCGCAGGTAGTCTTGATTCTATTAAAGGGGGTTAATATAAGGGCACCTGGCAGGGTCCTGACATACCCAGGAGGGTACATATATAAATATCAAAAGAATCAGGATCCTACAGACAAGGTGTGTGGTGCTGAACAAATCCATTTATTTCAAGAACACATGTTTTCTTCTTAGTTAGTTTACACAACCTTCGATGAGCACGAAAGCGAATGACAACGGACAGGTGTGATTGTATACAGTGGGAATACAAGGTAAGTATCAGCCTCTTGGATGTTGAGGTCAAAAGCTTTACAGGTAGTGAGGAGTCAGACAAATTGCTCCAAGTTAAAAAGAGGGTGCTGGTGACCTTACTCGATCTCTATTGCTGAATGGGGCAACCATCCGGCAAGAGGACGCGGTGGTAGGTGGTTTCAAAACTTGGAGCAATTTGTCTGACTCTTCACTACCTATAATGTATCTTTCCTCAGATTAGGGACCCTCCAGGCCCTGCCAAAAGCCCCCCGGTATCCTGACACAAACTTGGACATCGGGAACCCACGGCTCATTCATAGTGCATTTCTGCACCAACAATCCAAGGATTGGCCACATATAGCATCACCACTGCTATCACAGCAGCAGGTAAGCTGTATTTCGAGATGGCTCCACTATGCCTTTATTTATTAAATCCATAAATTATGCAATTATATCCCGAGATCCTGACAAGCCTCATTTATCCACAGATATTACGGACAGCACCACCATTGGTGTCAATCCTGATGAAGGCCAACATCTAACCAGGCTACAATCCAGCCTTCCATGGCCGAAACACACCCGTGTCGATCCCCTGTGACACAACTACAAAAACCTTTCTTTATGTATGTCTTGTAGATAGTGTTGTGTACACCCTGTGTTAACTACGCCCTGGACCACTTTCTGTCCTGGGTGCACTTTTGTTGAAGTATAAGTCTTCCAGACTGTCATATGTGTCTGTGCACTTAGGTGGAGCTTTTGACCTCAACATCCAAGAGGCTGGTACTTACCTTGTATTCCCACTGTATACAATCACACCTGTCCATTGTCATTCACTTTCGTGCTTATTGAAAGTTGTGTAAACTAACTAAGAAGAAAACATGTGTTCTTGAAATAAATTGATTTGTTCAGAACCACACACCTTGTATGTAGGATCTCTCATCCTGATTCTTTTGATATTTATATATTGATTCTATTAAAGACATGGAGGCGATCATTATACTTTACTTTCTTTATTGCTGCAACATCAACACTTTAAAACTTAGAACATTTAAACTGGGTATTTATAGTTTTACTCGCAAAACGCTGAGGAAAAAGTAAATCCAATGGTTTAAAGAGTTCAAGACAAACAACATTTTTCTCTTATACTGGCACTACAAGCCCCATGAGCCTCTAGTCCCGAGGCGCCTCTCAGGCTCCTCTCTTCCACCTATTGGGAGTCCGGCTCTGGTGTAAGAGGCCCCTTCCTAGGTCCCTTCCTCTTTCTTTTTGCAGTGAACTGTGCTTCCTTTTCGAACGTAGAACTTGCTCCTTGCAAACTTCTCAGACTCTCGGATCTCCCAAATGTTCTTTCGGTCTCATGGTCGCTGTGGAACAACGTGCGCACTTCCTGACCATACTTTTTGCATTCCTCTCAATACTTCTGAAGCCGCTTTCTGGTTTTCTCCTACAAGGAATGGAGAAGAAACCATGAGGGAGGGGATGCTCTAAAGCTCTTCGACAGTGTGCACATACATGCTGAATTCAAGACTTTTGCCATCTTGGGTGGGATATAATGCTTGCCTCTGTGTCTTTAATAGAATTAAGACTACCTGTGCTGTAAGCATGGGCAATCTTCATTCTATGTCAAGACAGGAGGCGAGCATTATGCTTTTTTTTTTTTCAACATGGTAGTTTATTGGCATTTGTGAATAATAGTAGCTTTATCATGCTTTATGACCTACTGTTAAGAACATAATAAGACAAATATAACGGTAACATCGCCTCGACTGAGGCTAACCTAAACATAAGGGGAGGGTGTTCTGCAGTGGACCGGAGGGGTTTCAATCGACTCATTTCAGTGTTACAGGGCCTCAGTTCACTGGTCGCGGTTGGAGGGACCGCCGTGTGTCCGGGGCGACCCCAGCCTGTTAGTCCATCTCAGTCAGCGATCTGAGTGATGGTGGTTGTCTGGCTATACCTGGAAATTTCTGTACAAAGTCAAACAATGGATCCCAGGTGTTGTGGAACTTGTTCCTGTTTCCCTGGCGGATGGCAGTGATTTTCTCGGCTGCGGCAATGTCCTAACATTTTACCCACCACACCGGGATTGCTGGGCCTTCAGGAAGTTTCCATAGTTTGGCAATCGAGATTTTGGCTGCCGTTAGTAGGTGCGGCAGAGGATTGCCAAATTTCTGGTCAAAGGAAATTGTCCTTCTCCTGTGTCTCCCAGTAAGATAATGCCTGGGTCCCAGGGGATTGATAGGCCTGTGATCTGTCGGATCTGTTCCAGGACCTCCCTCCAGAATTTTTCCGCTTTCGGGCATGTCCAGAGGAGGTGGAACAGTGAGCCTGTGTCTGCGCAGCCTCGCCAGCATTGGGGTGGAATAGTGGGGTTGCATTTGTGTAACATTTCGGGGGTCATGTACCACCTGCAGCAGACCATAATGGCTCCTTCTTTGTTCATTATACATCTGTAGGTCTTTTGAGTTCTAGCCCAGATACGGGTCCAGCTGGTTAAGTCCAGTTCCCTGCCCAGGTCTCTCTCCCACTGCTTCATATAGGGTTCCTTGGATTCTGGGTTTGTTCTGTCCAGTAGCCTGTACAGGGTCGCAGGCTTCTTTGGGCGGGGTTGTCGTTAATGTGTGTTCCAGTGCAGTGAGTCCTCTGTTTCCGTGCGTCCTCATCATGTCATGTGACAACCAGTGTCGGAGCTGGGCATATCAGAACCTCTCAGTCTCTGGTATCTGGAATTTCCTTTTGCAGTCCTCAAAAGTAAGTAGTGAGTCCCCTTTGTAAAAGTCTGACATGTGCTTCAGCCCCCGCGCCTTCCATCTGGGGTTAAGTCCAGGTTCTCCCAGACTGCTGAGAGCGGACCTGTCGTACCTCTGCACTTCCACTTCCTTGCTGCCTGCTTCCAGCTGTTTACTGTGTTCCTCGTGGTTGATAGTGGCCCTGCGTTTGGGGGATATGTAGGCCATTTGATATGTGGGAGGGATTCCAGTGGGTGTTGGCTCCAGTCCTCTTCCAGCTTCAGCCAGTGAGGTTTATCGTCTCTCTGTTGCCACATGAATGCCGCTGAGAGCTGAGCGGACAGGCAGTACCTCTCGACCTCGGGGACTCCCATGCCTCCAGACCCAGGGCTTCTGAGCAGGACCTTCCTGGTTACTTGGGCTTTCTTGCCCCCCCAGACGAATTTTAGCATATTTGCCTGCAGCTTTTGTTTGCCTTTTTTGGGGAGTGTTACTGGGAGTGCCTGACAGTGATATAACAGTCTGGGGATCAGATTCATTTTGAGCGTTGAGATCCTCCCCAACCAGGATATCTCTTGATCTTGCCAACGGGCCATGTCTGCTTGTAGGTCTTTCAGTAGGGCCGGGAAGTTCAGCTTGTAGGTGCGTTCTGCGTGTTAGGGTAGGCAGACGCCTAGGTAGTTCAGGTGTGATTTGGCCCATGGGATCGGGAGGTGACCTGCTAAAGAGACCAGAGTTTCTTTTGGGATGTTGATACCCAGTGCTACAGACTTTTTAGGATTGATTGAGAACCCCGAGGTCTCTTTGAAGTGTCTCAGCTCTTCCCATAGTGCTGTTAGGGATGTGTCTGGGTGCTCTAGTGTTAACAACACATCGTCGGCGTACAGGGCCGCTTTATAATTGTCATTCTTCAACTTGAGACCCTGGATTGTAGTGTTTTGTCGACTCCTGGCTGCAAAGGGTTCCATTGATGGGGCAAACATGAGGGGTTATGGGGGGCAGCCGTGGCGGGTGCCTCTGGTGATTTCGATCCTAGGGGACATGGTTCCGTTGATTCTAAGGTTTGTGGGGGGTGCTGATAATTTGCCATTGTCCATTTCGGGAATCTTGGCCCCAGCCCATAGTGTTTTTGTTTCTTCTATATATCCCCAGTCTAGCATGTCAAACACCTTGTGTGCGTCAAGCGATACTATTGCTAGTTCCCTTCCAGTTCTGTTGGCCGTCTCGATGATGTTCAAGGTACGTCTGATGTTGTCCATGGTGTTACGTCCTGGGATAAATCCTGTCTGGTCCGGGTGAATAAGGTCTGGGAGAATTCTGGCGAGCCTGCTTGCTAGCAGTTTCAAGAAGATTTTAGAGTCCACGTTCATTAGGGTAATGGGGCGGTATGACGAACATAGTTCTGGGTTCGCGCCGGGCTTCGGAATCAGGATTGTGATTGATTCTTTCATTGAGGGAGTAGTGGATCCCATTTCCAGAAACAAATTGAAGAGTGAGGCCAAGTGGGGGGCCAGGATGTGGCTAAATTCTTTGTAGAATGGTGCCGGTAGTCTGTCGGGGCCAGGGGCTGTGTTCTTCAATGAATGGATCACTACCGCTACCTCTTCCGGTGTTATGGGGTCTTCCAGGGAGTCGATCTGCGGATGGCGTGTCGGGCTTGGGACCTTACTCAGGAAGGCGATGTATGCAACTACCTCTGTGGGATTCCCCGACACCACGTTTCTGTGGTATTCAGTCATGATCGCCAATTTTTCTGGGTCTGAGCAGTGGGGGGGTCCCATCTCAATCCTGTAGAGATGTGATGTTGTTTCTGGTGTGAACTTTCTTAAGCTTGTATACCAGCAGTCAGTTGGCCTTGTTGCTGTTCTGATAGTAGTACTGCTTTGTGTATGTTAGCGCTCGGGCCATTCGGTCTGCCAAGTGCATTTCCAGGGTTACTTTAGCTTTGCGAAGCTCGTTCCTGACCTTGTCGATGGGCGTTTTTTGTGGTTTGATTCTTTCAGAGCCACGTCCGCTCCCAGAACCTCTAGTTTGCGCTGGTGCCTGCGCTTGTGCGCCGCTGCACAGTTCATGGCTACGTCCTGGACCACCGGGTTCATGGCGTCCCAAACTGTGGCCTCTGCGGGTCCTTTACCCAGGTTCTCCACAAAATAGTTGGTTAAAGTTTCTGCTAGTTCCTGGCTATCTGCCATGTCCGCGAGGAGGTAGTCTTGCAGTTTCCAGTATCGTGGTGCTGGTAGGCCCTCTGTTTGGAGTTGTGCTACTACTGGGGCATGGTTTACCCTTAACCCAATGTGGATGCCGGCAATGCAGGGTAATAGTACGCTTGATATGAGTAGAAGGTCTATCCTGGAAAAGCCTCTATGGACATGAGAGAAGGTGTAGTCGCAAGCTTTATCATGGGACAGCCTCCAGGCATCTACTGTTCCCGTCTCTCTCAAAAACTCTGCGAATCCCAGTGCTTTCGAAAAGTCTGTTCCAGAGGGTGGAAGGGTTTTGTCCATAGATGGATCCGGGGTGAGGTTGAAGTCACCTCCGATTAGCAGTTTGCCTTCCGCAAAAGATGTTATCACTGGGAGAATCCTGCGTAGGAGGCGTTGCTGGGCTTCATTCGGGCAGTAGATCGCTATGATGGTTATTGGGAGATCAACCAGGAGGACTTTGATTAGCAAGAACTGTCCCTCACGGTTCTGCTTAACTGTGACCCTTGATAGGATCGCTGATTGACTGAGCATGATCGCTACTCCTCCTCTCTTCTGACCAGAGGATGCAAAATATTTCTTCGGGAATCTTTGGTATTTGATGCGATGCTCATCCGTTGCCAGGTGGTGGGTCTCTTGTAGGCAGACTATGTCTGCCTCTAGCTGGGCTAGGCGGTGTTCCACAGACTTCCGTTTTCTGGGAGAGTTTAGACCCTGGACGTTCCAGGTGGTCATAGTTAATTTTTTTATGGTTGAATCCATTTAGGGATGATCTGGATGCAGATGGTGAGTGCTGTTAAACTTTGTCTGTCCCCGGTCCTTGTTTGCTTTGGGTTCTGTGCTGATGAGTTATGCCCCCTTCAGTGTCCACCTCATTTCCCCCCCACATAGAACCGAGTTTGGTCGCCTGGGCCAGCCTTCGACCAACGGGGACTCAGGCTGGGCCAATGCATCTTGCTGCAAGTGGGGCCCTTGGGCCTCTGCTGTCTGGCGGTGATAAATGCCTGAAGCCTTGGTGTGTTACTTTGCTTCTGGGGAACTATATGTAATTTGCGGTCGCAGCTCTCAGCTAAAGTTTGGAGGTGCTTGTATGGCTCTTTAGCCGACTTTCCCTGGGTGTCTACGTTTGAGTGGAGGGCCCCTGATTCTCCTGCGCCGCCTCTCAGCGTGTGACCATGAATGGTTGGGCTCCTGTGGTTCTTCCTGTTCTGAGAGGTCGTCTTCATTGTTACTTCCCTTACTCGCTCCTGGGTTCAGTAGTTCCTCTGCTTCATGCACTTTGCATATGTGGTGGACACTCCGTTCCAGGTGAAAATTAAAGCTGTGGGGAAGCCCAAGTGGTATGGTGTGCCTTTCTCCCTTAACCATTCCGTGACTGGCTTTGGTGCTTTCCTTTTCAGATGTGTGCTGGAAGCGAGATCCTGGTATAGGGAAATAGAGGCGTCTTGGAAAAGAATTCACGGGGAGCTTCTTGCTTCTCGCATAATTTCTTCCTTGACCTTGAAATAGTGTAGTCTGGCTAAGACATCTAGCAGGGTTGAGGAGTTGGCCCTGGCTCTGGTGCGGTGGACTCTGTCGAGCATGATAGGGGAGTCATCCAGTAGCGTTGGAATAAAGTGGAAGAGGTCGCTTACGCACTGCTCCAATTCTGCTTCTGGTATGGATGTGGGGATACCTCTCGGGCGTATATTATTACAGTAGGAGCAGTTTTCTGCGTCTTCCTGTTTGAGTTCCAGGACGTCGCACCTTGCTTCTAACATTGCTAGCCTGTCCGCTCCTTTTTCAATCTCATAGCCGTGTTCGCACACAGATGTTTCGATCTCTGCTGTCCTGGTTTCCAGCTCTCCCACTCTCCCTTCAAGGAGCGTGATGGTGCTCTTCACTTCTTAGGTGCCCTTTTGGAATTCCTTAGTTAAAGCTGTCGGGAGGTCCTGAAGGGCCGCTTTCGTGACCGACTGGCTTGGGGCCTCCCGATGTGATTCTGCTTGTGTGTTCTCGGCGGTCGTTTCGCCTAACTCTTGGTGGTCTCTTCTGGACTTGTCTGGTGCGGGGTTGGCCAGCAGGGTTGCGATGTTGGCTTGCTTTGTCGCTTTTTTGGCCATGGTAGTGACTGGGTAGCCGTGCGTGCAATCGCTAGGTTGGGGCGCTGCGTTGCATCCGTGTGTGCCACGGGCCAGGGCTCACTGGTGTTGAGGGGTTACCTCTGGGAGAAGACTGAGTGGGGCGCTTGCCCCTATCTGTAGTGCTGACTCTGATACTCTGGACTTGCGGCCGTTGGCCGGTGGTGTGCTTTCCAGACTCTAGTTCAGTTCGAAGCGTCTAGGGCTTCATGTTGCCTCCGTGAGTTTGATTGATGGTGGCCCCGGGACCTTTCCGGGCTTGGATTGCCTATTGTTTAATGTTGTCCTGGGAGCTTGGGTGGGGATCCAAGGCGCTAAACCTCTTGTATAGTAGGGCCCCCCCCCCATGCGGCATTCATGGACATCCGGCTTCCCGGGGCCCTCCCACCAGGTTCCCCTGCCCTTGCTAGATGGGGATAGGGATGCCGTTGCAGTGAGGAACTAGGCTGCGCCAGCTACTGCGTCTAACCTCTCCCGGAGTGCCGGATAGGCGTTGTTGTAACGGCTTACCTCGCCATGTCCCGCCCGTGCTAGTGTGCACCGTCTGGGTGGGGCCTAGGGCTGTTGTGGTCACTCTTGAGGGGTGTCGCGCAGGCTCTCGGGGCTTTGCCACCTGCCGGCAGCAAGGATTGCTGCTTCCCTGGTGGATGGGAGTGGGGATTGTTCGTTGCCTCCGCTGTCACTACAGTCCGGCTCCGCTTCTGCGTTGGTGAGGGGTAGGCTCCCCAGGTCACTCCTACTACCCATCGGCTGCATGCATCCACGGATAGGGCCTCAGGTAGGGGGAATGCTCGGCCCAGCTCGAAGCCGCTTGCCTCACTGCCGCTCACTTTGTGCTGGGTACCGTTAGCTCACAGGGGATGCCGGAATGGGAGATTGACGCCGGCCGCTTTCTCGGTTTTACCCCCGGGGCCTCCGCAGCGCCACAATTCATTGCTGTGGGACCCCGCTTCCCGGGGGCACTCAGTGTATCTCCGACTTGGGCACGGTGGCTTCCCCAACACGCTGGGGCTCGGACGGGCCAGAGTGCTCCTTGTGCCAGGGCTCAGCGTTGAGGTGCAGAAGGGAGGTGCTGTCACGGTAGATGCCGTGACTGGGCTGTTCGTGGCTGGCTCCTTCCTCTGCTCAAAGGTGATGAGCTGCCGGGTGTTGATTCAGTCACCCTGGAGACTGCTTAAGGTTCAGTGTACCTCCGTTGCTGCTGGGTGGGTTTTGTAGAGCTGCCCGCCATTTTGAGAGCAGCACTCAGCCCCCCGGTGTTGCTTCGGACCGGGTACGCACACCATTCCAGGCGTCTGGCAGTGCCCCGAATCAGATCATCTTGTGCAGGACTGCTTCCGTTATCGGGAACCTCGTCCGGTTATGCTATATAGTATTTATCACCGGGGCATTATGTTTGGATTCGTGGCGTAAGCCGGGAGCTCTTATGGAGCTGAACTGACCGTCATGGCTCCAAGCCACGCCCCCAGAATTATGCTTGTTTAAAGTTTGCTATCACCCTACTAGTTATTTCTGATACAGGTTTGAAATAAAATGTTTTAAACGTTGATTCAGAAGACCAATCTGCTGATTTCATTATGTATTGTAATGACACTCCTGCTGAGAAAGCCCTAGAAGCCATCGCTCCTTTAACTGAATGCATGCCAAATAAGGAAAAGTCTATGCCAGCCCACTACATCACTTCTCTAACCCATCTTGCTATTGTCGCTGTAGCTACCTACGCACTATGAGCAATTGCGTTACGCCTTACGGTCTAAGGTGCGCCGTTGCTTCTTCATAATCTTTTATGCACTGCGCTACGCATATTTTCTTACTGGCTGCAAAATAAGGGTTGGAAATGAACTTTGAGTCACATTTCGTTTTCTTAGCTATGCTAAATGACATACCTTTTGGGTAAAATATTTTTCTATTTATTCCTAACGCCTTGACATCTGACACTCTTTGACATGCTGCTAAACAAAGCAGCATCGCTAGCTTCCCTGAAAGCTGTGAGCGAGAAAGGTGGCTATTCTCTGGCCATCTGAGAAAGAGATGGAATGCGTCCCAGACGTCCCATAGCACTGCAAACTTAGGCTCTGGTGGTTCCTTAGCTTTATTCCTTTGAGTTGGCACACAACCGCTGGGTGCACTCCCACTGGCCTTTCTTCCACTTTATTGTGGCCTGCTGACACTGCTGATCTATAGACCCCTAGTGTCCTATAGGCGCAGCCGTCGTGAAACCTATCTGCTAGGAAGTTGAGGACGTGTACTACATGGGCTGAAACGGGATCCATACTATGTTCCACGCACTATTGGGCCCAATGGACCCATGCGGTACCATAGCTCTGTATGGTGCCCAGGAGTCTCTAATACAGACTGCAGCTAGTTGCAAAATGTCTGGCAATTCCCATCTCTTCCTGAAACCCTGCAGGCTATTAAGTTTATCGTGCCTGCTTCATACATCAGGTGCGACAGACCGGTAAGGGCCGAGAAGAAGGTCTTGCCAATGAGGAACGATCCTCCGGAAATCCAAAGAAAGTTCCATCGCTATTTGAAACCAGGCCTGAGACTTCCAAAACATTATTATCATCATCACAAGCTCAGCTGCCTCTCTGCGGGCTTTCGCTAGGGCTCTCGTCAACATGATGAACGGGAAGGCGCATTGCACTGCCCCGCTCCATGGGTGTAAGAAGGCATTGTCGCGACCCTCGCCCAAAACCCCCCTGGCAAACCCATTGGCCAGGTGGAGTCGGGACTCGGGCCTTTAGAGCCTGGCATCCTCTTCAAAAGCCCTCATGGGGCCAGTCCTGGCGCCTATGTCGCCAGGCTCATACACCATGAAAAACAATGTGCTTGGGAACTACTTTATTGTATTGCCAGCCAACATGGAGGCATCCACATAGCTTGGTTCTTAAGAACCAAGCTATGCGCTGTAGTGTTTTGGGTGTGGTAGCCTAGGGACTGGTTTACCTGGACTATTTTGTTGGGGCTATTTAAACCACACCTGAGCAAGACAACACGCTTTGCGTTACTTTGCAGCTCACAACGTGACGCTCACCGTGTCCAGCTATTCCCTCGAACCTCGGAGAAGCAGAACCTGCAAGGAGACAAAAGGAACATCATTAGCAGCAGCATCTTACCTGCAGTCTTCATCTTTAAACACTCGCAGCTACTGAGAACAGCTTCCTCGAATCTGCACGCCTCCCAGAAAGAACGACCTGAAAGAGGAAGATAGAGGCAGCATTAAAGAAAGCAGTAGAGACATTTACAAATTACGAACTGCTCAAAAGGCTTACCTGGCTGGTCGCCTCTCGGCTGGCACCACTCCGAACATTCCACTTGCGCTGAAGAACACTGCAACCTACAAGGAAGGAAAACGCAGGTTAGCAAAGGCAAGACTTTGCAGCGCTGCGCATAGCGTTTACTTACCACATCATAGCGCTCTTAATGCGCCATCATTTACCAGCGGGGCTCAACCAAGCCAGTTCGCTGCGCTGAAGCTCCACATACCTAATGGTGAAAAAAGAGACATTTTAAACAAAGAAAGGCATGCAGGATAGCAACAAAACAAAAGAACAGCAATAAGACTTACCTGAACAATATCAAACGGGCCGGCGTCAGTGAAGTAACTGGACCGCACTCGCCCAAGAAAGACAACATGCCCCTGCAAAGAAGGCAGGACGGAGAGCACGCCTAATTCTACCATAAGGCAGAACCTTCCCCGCAGACCACATCAGGGCAAAGCTGAGAAGCATACCAGCGAGTAACCCGGCTGGGTGGCGTCCCTGTGGATACCAGGTGAGCGTAAAGGGCATCCATCCCCATTTCCCCCGGATCTATCGTCCAACTGAAGTACTTGGGCGTCTGCACGTTCAATCTGGACACAAATAGATTGGTGTTTAGTGGTCCCCAAATCCCTTGCAACTGATTGAACACTTGGGATGTAGTCTCCAGTCGCTGGAGTCTACGAGATATCATGAATTCCAGTGTGCTATGCTGTTTTTTGCACCTGATAAGTATTCTGCTGACATGTAATCTGGTGCTGTAGGCAGCAATGCCAGAAATCTTACGTTAGTTCTGCAAGCATCCTGGATCTGGTTCCTCCTAGCTTGTTTATGTAGCGTACGGCTGAAATGTTGTCCATCTGGAGTAAAATGCAACATTTGACCTTGTCTTTGGTAAAAGTGTGCACCGCGAAAGATCCTGCTAGAAGTTTCGAGACAGTTTGTGTAACTTCAATTCTTCTGACCATTTCCCTCCTGTCTCTGGCTCCCCAGCCGGCTGTGCTTACATCGGACTCGATCACTAAGTCTGGCACGTTGCCGAATATCGCTTGTCCGTTCCAGGCTTCCATATTCTGTAACCACCAATGAAGCTCGGTTAGTGCTTCTTGATCTAGGGTCACTAGCTGATGATGTCCTACTCTGCCCTGCAAGTGCCTCATCTTGAGTCTCTGTAACGCTCTGTAATGTAGACGCCCGGGGAACATCGCAGTCTAGCCAGAATAGTGGTGCTGCTAGCAGCCTCGATTCAGGTGAAGCGAAATAGTCTTCTTCGCTATGACTGCTCTCAGCTCCTTCTTGATGGCCTTCACTTTGTGCGTCAGGAGCCAGAGTACTGCTTTTGTGGCATCTATCGTGAAACCCAAGAACTCTATCCTCTGGACTGATTGAAGCTGAGACTTGTCTAGGTTCACTAAGAATCCCAGAGAGGACACTATGGTGAAAACCCAACGTACGTTCTCCTGCAGAGCCACTTTGTCTTGGCCCAAAATGAGAATATCGTCTAGATAGATTATGATTTGTATTCCTCTCTCCCTTATGGCCACGGCTACCGGCCTCATTAGCTTTGTAAATGCCCACAGGGCGGATGCTAGACAGAATGGAAGACATGTGAAGCGCCAGGTCTCTCCGTTCCACCGAAAGCAAAGAAATCTCTGATGTGCTGTCGCTATCGGGAATGTAAGATGGCAAGCTTTGCAACCCAGCTCTCACGACAGCACGTCAACATTGTATCAAGGGGAAGCCATTGAAGCGACCTAAGCAAGACACTGCAAGATGTCCTCCACAAGGAATAAACCCAAGTCGACAACAATACTGGACTCCTTCACGGTGGAAAGACCCAAGCAACAACCCCACCATGAGACTAACACACAGACAGAGTCACCCCCACCTGAAGATGATCCCAAGGATACACAGGTACTGCAGGCCATCGTACCACTCAACATTTATTGATACTAAAATATATGAAGTCAAAGCTGACATGAAGCTCATGTGCCAAGATGCCCGCAACCTCGCAGAAAGAGTGACCAAGGTGGAAGCAAACATACAGGATACTACAGAGACCACCTCGGACTTCAATACTAAAGTCCACGAACTTGAAAGGCAGGTTGCAAGACTAGAAGCAAGATCAGAGGAGGTGGAGGGGAGGGCCTGACGTAATAATATACGTATACTGGGAATTCCAGTGGACATGGAGGGAACCAACCCGACTGAATACATGGAATCAATGATACTACAGGAAATCGGGCCCGGCAAACTCTCTCAGGGATTCTCAGTCGAGAGAGCCCACAGATCTCTACAAAAAAGGCC
The DNA here is from genome assembly GCF_040938575.1 of Ambystoma mexicanum. Classification (NCBI taxonomy): domain Eukaryota; kingdom Metazoa; phylum Chordata; class Amphibia; order Caudata; family Ambystomatidae; genus Ambystoma; species Ambystoma mexicanum. Next base: position 1,217,511,470 of record NC_090931.1, read on the forward strand.
CCAACCAGGATCATACCCGCGACCAATGATCGCGAAGATCCTAAATTTTCGAGACAGAGAAACAATACTCAAGTTCTCAAGAGAGGGAGGTGAGATCAAACGGAATGACTCCAAGATCGTCATGTATCCTGTTTATACTCCCAATGTAAACCTGCTAGAAACTCATTCATGCCAATCAAAGCTAGACTACGAAAACTCAATCTCAAATACATGCTGCTATACCCCTCACGCCTCAAGATACACTACAAGGGAAAAACGGTCTTCCTGGAAACCCCGGCTGCAGCCAACATGTGGCTGGAGCACAATAACTTGGCCGAAGGCGATGAACGCACCTTAAGGACTGAAGGGCTAAGCATGAATCACTGATCCCACAAATCCGGCAACTTTAAGATCCGACACCATGGCATTGAACTTAAAAGACAACCCCCCGCTACGACGATAGATTACGCCACCACAGACGGGAGCTCATGCGACCACACATTGCTATAACCCACCTCATCGAAACCAGTGCCGGCCTGTTGCCAGCACTACATCCGCATCAAACGACCTGGATAGGCCCACGAGATGCGGGAAACCCCGAGCGTTGCCCCCCAATGCAACTGCTGGGGGCAGTTCACAGTTGTTTTACTTTGTTAAACCACTCACCAGAGTGGAAGCTGAAACAGTTAAAAATGTCTCAGAGATCTAAAGCAGTACTTTCAGCGAGGACACGGAGGAGAGAGGAGGGTGAATTGGCACTAGGCTACCTGGAGGGGAGGCGTCCAAGCTCCCCGACTACTAAGCAAGAGAAGAGGGGCAACAGGGAGCAAACACTTGAATTCTTCCCCAAACTAACATGGCCACATGTATCAAGGTTTTAACCTGGAATGTGAGGGTACTGGGTACCTACCTTTGCCGAAATAGGATTAAATCCTACCTGCATAGGAAGAGGGTCGGACTGGCCCTATTGCAGGAAACCCATCTAACGAAGGAATCTACCGCAACGCTACAAACGCACTGGGGTGCGCAGGGATTCGGGGCCACATACTCCAAATATGCCAGAGGGGTGTTCACATGGATCAGGCCTCAAATCCACTTCCAACTAACCAGGACTGAATCAGATCCAGAGGGAAGGTATGTGATATTGTGGGGCCATATTGAGCAAACTGAAATATGCATTGTGAACTCATACCTCCCCAACAACAACATACCAGCACGCTTAAACCTGATGTACGCCAAGGTCACACAATATAGGCACGGATTCTTCATCTGGGGGGTTGATTTCAATTGCGTTAGCAACCCAGAACTCGACAAGTCCACACCGCTCCCCGGCGGCCCGCCAGCCTCCACCATGGCGCTGAATACCATGCTGAACCGCCTAGACCTAGTGGACGTATGGCGAGAGCTACACCCAGATGACCGGGGCTACTCCTTTTACTCATCTCCACACAACCTCCACACTAGGATTGACTACATGTTCACTGGTAGAGAAAACCTGCCCCAGATCGAAACGGCACAATACCTGGGTCGGACCATCTCTGACCACTCACCATTAACGGTGGAATGGAGCATCACAGGACCCAGACCCCCAATACCCACATGGAGAATGCCCACTGAAGTGTTAAAAGACCCAGCATTCAGGGACGACCTCAGCGATTCCCTAGAGATATAGCAGATAACATGGGCAGTGTGGATCACCTAAGCACGTTATGGGATGCCCTGAAGGTAGTTATTCGAGGAGAAATCGTAGCAAAGGCTGGAGGCATCAGGAAACATCTCTGAACTGAGCTGGAGCAGCAGGAAAAGAAAATTGAACAGCTGGAATCCGACACCCAGGGCACCCAGCAAGAGGAAGACAAACTCAAGGAAATCGGAACCGAATGCAAAAAGGCTTGGGACAGACTAGCCAAGTTTGACTACACCAGCAGAACCAATAGGGCGCACACCGCAGCAGACAAACCCAGCAGATTAGTAGCCTGGCTGTGCAAAAAAGAACACCCAAAGCACCTAACCACAGCCCTGAAAAGTACAGATGGCACACTGCATCAAACCCAACAGCTCATCAATGACACTTTTAAACAATTCTACGCTCCGCTGTATTCCCACGACACCCAGGTACCCCCGGACGAGATCTCGGACACACTAGAGGAGAGTGAAGCCCTAGATGCAGCCATTACCACGGAAGACATATCTGAAGCAATTAAGTCCCTGGCTACATGCAAGGCCCCAGGTAGTGATGGGCTACTTATGAACCAATTCTAACCCCGCTACTGCACAAGGTCTTTCAGGAGGCATACGAACTGGGGATTTTGTCTGGGAGTATGCGCGAAACGCTGGTGATCCCGATGCTTAAACCCAACAAACCTGTAGATGATTGCGACTCCTACCGCCTACTTGCAATGCTCAACTACGACGTCAAAATATTGACCACGATCCTAGCCAAGCGGCTCTCTAGGGTAATAGGAGAAATAGTGCACCCAGATCAAAATGGCTTTGTGCCAGGCCGTAACACCACCGCTAATATTCGCAGACTCCAGCACGTCATGTCCCAGGCTAATCGAGACGGAGGATCCTACGCCCTCCTATCCTTGGATGCTATCAAGGCGTTCAATTCCATCTTCTGGGAATGGCTATTAGCGGTCCTCCGGGAAATCAGCTTTGGGGAGAAATTCATCAGATGGGTCAAAGTACTCTACACCAAACCAAAGGCACGAGTAAAATCGGGACGGCTTGTCTCTGCTGTGCGTGGGACATAGAGGGGCACTAGGCAAGGTTGCCCACTTTCCCCGATGCTTTACATACTTGGGCTTGAACCTATTGCCATCTACTTCAGAAAACAATTCTTCGATGCAGGTATACGACTGGACGGGGTAGATCACATAATCTCCCTGTACGCAGATGATGTCCTCCTCTATATAAGAGACCCGCACCAGAACGTTCCGACCATGCTGGAGGTCCTCTGCAATTTTGCCAAAGTTTCAGGAATACTATTCAGCAGACACAAATCCTGCCTCTTGCCATTGGCTGGCCTCAAAGACAAACACATTGATGACCTACCTTCATTGGAAGTGCAATGGCAACTGACCTCATTTCGCTACCTCGGAGTCAACATACTGCACACACTGGAGCTCATGCTCGAAAATAACACTGTGGCGGCACTGGCCCTCTACGCAAATCAATAGGGTTCTGGTCACGACTCCCCCTGTCCATGATGGGAAGAGCGTCCATCATCAAAATGATTGTTCTTCCCAGGTTCCTCTACGGATTCCAAAATGTGTACTACTGTATCAAAGCCCCCTTCTTTCGCTTACTCGAGACGATACTCAAGGACTTCCTATGGGGCAAAGGCAGACACAAGATGGCGCTAACCACATTAACTCTCCCGCACAAACAGGGCGGCATTCAATTTCCTGACATGGAGAAATATTATCTGGCAGCCCAGCTCAGCTTTATAGCCAAATGGTTGGCTGATGACGTCACTTCGGAAGCAGCACTACTGCAGCACCCAATCGCACCAATCCGGCTGAAGGAACTCATTTGGGCACCCCAACATCTCCCAAGCGAAACACCCTTACTGGCTAACCTGGGAAGGCAGGTGTGGCACAGAACAAAGTCACTTCTCTACCTGAAGCATGCATATGCTCCTGACATGCCGCTCCTCTCGGACCTGTGCCAGAACAGCGTCGACCTAGCAACCATCAGGTACTGGGAGAAGCGGGGGGTGTACACGTGGGCAGACCTGTACAACAAGGGCTCCTTCCGTGACTTCTCCTCACTGCAATCCGAGGACGACATACCCAGCGCCCAGTTCCTGTGGTATCAAAAATGCGAAAGCTAGCGCGAGCCAAGTGGGACACATTGCCGGAGGAGCCCGAGCCCAACCCCTTCTTAACACTACTGTACAATTTGGTAGAGGGCTGGAGACCGGTGTCTCAAATATACAGCCATCTAATAGACAGGCCTAATCCCCGTGGCTCTGATCTAAAACTCAAATGGGACAGGGACCTGGGGCGAGAAATGACTGACGGGGAATTGGAGAGAGCTCTGGCGTTCCCCAAGGAGGTATCCAGGAACTCCAGATTAAGATTGATCCAGCTGAACTCACTATACCGCTCCTATCTAACACTGCATAGAATAGCGAAGTTCAGCAAACAACCCCATCTGAACTGCCCATGGTGCAACAGGGACAAAGTGGATCTACTGCATATGTTCTGGGAATGCACCAAGACCCAGCAGCTCTCGGCCGAGGTGGAGCAAACCTGCAGGAGGGCAGGCATGACCAGGTACAAATGGACCCCTAGCGAGTGCCTCCTGGGACATACCCCGATTAGCCAAAATCAAGCACACTGTAAAGCTCATGGACATGGCATGCATCCTAACCAAGAGGACCATCGCAATGGCATGGAAGTGGCCGGGCGGCCCACGATTCCAAGCATGGCATAGTGAACTGCAACGCTGGGTCGGGCAGAAACCTCAGCCTGGGAAGACAGCGTCGCTAAATCCCCAGAGGATGCAAGTCAGGCACTGGACGCTTGGAAGGCCCTGACATGGGCACTGTTCCACCCTTCCAATGATGAAAAGCCCCCTTGAACGATCTACCCCCATGTTAACCACAAAGTCACTTAAACAGACAATCGCCAGAAACAGAACTGATCCTTCTACCCCTCCCACCCCCCTGGCCCTCGCCCTCCCCACCCCACCCCCTGCTAACTCTCCCAAGCTGAACTATCCATCAACCACAAGGAGACAATCACTGTTCCTGTTAAACGTGTTATGTTAAAGTTGTTTATTATTTGATTTAACGTCTGGCTTCATGTTGATGTGCACACACTATGCCGCAGTTGGCAACTACTGTCACACTGCTGTTGTAACTAAAACAAATGCCAATAAAGAATTTAAAAATAAAAATCGGGAATGTGAGATGCGCATCTTTGAGATCTAAGCGTGCTAGCCAATCTCTTGTGCATAGGAGGTCTTAAAGTAGGCAAATCCTCTCCATCTTGAAATGTTTTTAGGTGAGCCATTCGTTTAGGCCTTTTAAGTTTATCACTGGCCTTATCTTTTCTCCCCTGTGCACTAAGAACATATTGCTGAGGCATCCTGCACCCCTTTGCATATTGCACTCTTGCCTATTAGCTTGTGCAGTTTGTCTTGCAATAGCGATTAACTCTTCTTGCGGCATGTGTATCGGTTGAGGCTCTACCATCTGTATCGGAGCGCCGGCAAACTCTAGATGCCACTGTGCTACCGCTTGGAGCACCCATGCATCGTTGTATAATGCTCTCTGTTCGCGCAAAAAAAGGAATCCTTCCTCCCACTGTCAAAGCATGCCTGCTTGGTGTACTCACTAACTGAAGCACTCGGCTGTCTGTACGAGCCGCTTCCACTATGACCTCTGGGAAATCTGTTCCCGGCCGGGAAGAACGTGTCTTGTTATCTTCCCCCCCAATATTGGGCTCAAGGCCCTTTGGGTCTGCGGTGAAAGCTGAAGCGACCGGACGACCGACCCCAGCAAAAACGTGCCTTGGGAAGATCTTCCTAATGGAGCTTTGGGTCTTCTCCAATGATGAGTAAGTTCCAACAAACTGCACCATCTCCTTGGCAAAGGCTTCCCTGAAGAGTAGCCCTTTGGCTCCCTCTCCTGCTTCATAGGAAGCCAAGTCACTGAGCTTACAGTCGATATTAATAACACTCCTCTCCTTCTTTCTGAGGAGAGCGCGCAGTTATGATATGACATTTTAAACGCGCCTATACACAAGTGTTTCAAAGCGTGACAATATGCCTAGGAGGCATACTCCGTGCTGTGCCAAGTTACCCAGCGCCTGGGCATCTACTGGCGTTCCAGTGTCTTTGGCTTTCTCTGCCAAATCTATTATTTTGGCCAACGGCCCAGCCAGGTCCAGAAGCTTATCCTGACGCACTCTCCAGGTGCGGTCGACACCCTTCCTGATATCTCTGGCTGCTTTGGTCACAAACGTGACCATCTTTGGATCAAGGTCCGGGGTGTCTGCTAATTTGCTAGGTAGCTCTGGCCAAGGACACTCCGACCTCATTCTTGAGCGCACTTCCCTGTCTAGGGGTTTTCTAATGTGCTGCGCCATGTATAGCGAAACTCTTGGTGATGGCACCCATTCTGATGATTTTGGGTGTCTGATGGATTCCGGGTCAAACATGTCCCCCATATTATCGTCTTCTACTGGGACTGCACTCTCATCAATGTGCTCTTTGAGGGTAACTTCCTCCTCCTCTTCTTCGTCATCGGGTGAATAGCACTCATCATGGTCCCCTAAATTGTTCACCCCTGGGGTAAGGGGTCAATTGTGGTGTCTTGCAGACTTCAACAGCAAGGCTTTCTTTAGTCTGGCGACAGGGTCGTCCACTCCTCTGGGAACAGCGTTTACCCTTTGAACTTGTCTCGGGGGGAGGGGAGGTCACACAGGTCAGCCTCTTCCAAGCTTTTTTACACCCCTTCTTGGGGGTGTCCTTCTGACATCCCTTGTCCAGGGCTATCTGCCCATCTTTTCCTAGAAGCTAGATGCTCTCTCTGCTCTGCCATTATAGCTTCTATCATGTCTAGCCGTTGCGCTATGGGTTGTACACCCTGATAGACGGCTTGAGACAGAGAGTCCCCTAGAACCTTCTTAAAGCTGAGGGGCAGTCTCTTGATCCATGGGCTCCTCCAACCCACTCTTCTTCACTCCACTCTGGTGAGGTTGACTGAGATCTTCTAGGATCTTCATAATGAGCCATGGATGTGTGTGGCTGGCAGGGCCAGCTTCTGTACAGTCAGCGTAGAAAAGGCTCCACAGCAGAGCAGATGTCCATTTGCAACACCCTGTACCTCCCGTTAGTTATATCTGTAAATATTATGACCTTTTCTTTTTTTTTTGTTTGAAATATCTAATGCGCCTGTAATTCGTTCACTCGCTGCATTCCGTGTTTCGGGGAACGATTGAATGATTGCGGCGGTTAGGAAAGCCCAGGGGATGCTGGAAAGCCTAAAGACCTCCTGCTCCCCTGGGTCCTACCAACCACTGTGTTCGCCGGCGCGATAGCGGACCGGGATGTGAGGGACATGCTCTGAACGGGGCCGGCTGCCTACTGCGAGCGCGTTCGCTCGCGGCTACGGCCCCGCCTCCCAGGTAATGCCACTCGCACTATATTTATAAATCTGTTAGAGAGAAACCGTTGTACGCGCATCAGCCCCCTATGTGGGTCCCAACCCACACAACCCTCAGTGACACAAGCGCGCGGCTGCGCTGCTATATGAACATAATACATGAAAATGATATATGCAAATGATATATGACAACAATCACTCTAAACAAATATGGCAAATGTTATGAGAAATGTGAAGTCACTTATCTGAGTGCTGCTAAAAGAAAGAGGAAAGGACCTAGGGCAGGGGCCTCTTATACCAGAGCCGGACACCTGATGGGTGGAAGCGAGGAGCCTCAGGACTACCAGGGACTAGAGGCTCATGGGGCTTGTAGTGCCAGTTTAAGAGAACAAATGTTTGTCTTGAACTCTTTAAACCATTGGGTTTATTTCTTCCTCAGACTTTTGCGAGTAAACATAAAATACACAGTTTAAATATTCAAAGTTTTAAACTGCTGATGTTGCAGCAATAAAAAAAAGTAAAGCATGATGCTCGGCTCCTGTCTTGACATAGAATTGTGGACTTCGTTCTTGAATGACTTCCCAAGCGCACCTCTGGGGGCCACTAAACAACTATGCTTTCGCTATTTCTAGTACTTATACTATTGAATTTGCTTCGTACTATGAGTTTTCTTATCGTCTCTTTCTAGATCAGCATTCAGTCTGATTCACTTACCATTAAACACACACACACTCCTACTTTATACAGTCATATTTCATCTACTGCAATCCCTTTGTATCGTCCCACTTTTACTACTGTGCATCTGTCTCTTTCCGGTTTCCTCCCAACCCACTTTTTACTGTTCTACTTTTTTCTTCCTCTACAGACCTTGGTCTGATCAACCCATGTGATGGCACAATATTACATTTTTTCTCAGGCAAGTTACTAGCCCTGTAAGGCACAGCTATGGTCGCTATTGGCCTAGCAGAAAAGCTTTAAAGCTTTATAGCATTACATAAGAAGTGTGCATAGTTTAAAAAATGTCTGAAAGATTTTTGGTCCTTTTCTGCAGAGTACTTGGGTGTACCAATGATGATAGATTCGGATGGTGTCATACTTGGAACAATATTGGTGGAAATATCTCTCGTTGCACCCACCCTTCCCTGCTTTGACGGGCTATTCTCTCCCTTCTCGGGATAATACAATTGTATCCCTTCACTTCTCTGTGCTCTTCTTTACCTCTATTTATTTCCTTAGCCAACTGATCATCTAGATGCTTAAATTTACCCTCTGCATCTTCCACCACCGTTACCTATAGCTGTACCTATCTTGCATTCAGAGGTGCTCTGAAGTGCATGTTACTTTTGTAACGGATTTTAGGACACGGCACACTCCAGCCAAGGACTCTTTCCACTGACAATGAATGCGTCACACAATGAAAACGCTTTCTATCTTTATTTATCCTCGGATTCTACTTTGAGAAGTCACCCAACCCGTCTGACATCCACCTTAACAAATACCCCGTGTTGCAATGGACTATGAACCAGGCCGGTGTGTAACAATAAAATATTTATACATTTTCATAATTCAAATAAAATCCAGCAAATCAAAATTTAGGACAGCAGTCACCACTACTGTGGCTATACAATGAAAACATCATACAGCACAATTATTACAAATTCCTAACATCATCTACATAAACCTTTAATAGAAAGCCGGAGCAAAATTACTTTTCTTCAAAATAGCAGATGGCACACAGGTCATGCACTCCCCCTGCAACACTTCCACCAAACACCTACTAACAAAATTCTTTGTGGATGGAAAGTAGTGGCAAGGAGTCAGTATAAAGAAGAAAAAATCAATTTTAAATTCAACCCACCACCCCAGGATGGGAGGCCAGAAACTAATTGAAAACCCTAAAAAGGAGCAAAATGGCATACCTGGATTTTACTGGTTACTTGTATTTCAGTTTACAATTGCATTGGGAAAGCTAGGACAGAAATTTGTGTGGCTGTACTTAAGCGACAAGGACGCTTACAGACTACTGAACAGACCACCAAAGCAACATGACACATGTAAAAAAATCAGTTTTGAGAGGAACACCATGCAGAATAAAAACACACGCGGCAGAATTGCAATTTCTCTTTTTACACAGGCTTTAAAATGACAAGCAGCTAAGAAAATGGGCTTAGCTGGCAAAATCGGAAATCTGTTTTTGGGATGGGAGACCAAGGCACAGAACGGAAAGGATACTGAGGGGAAGGGATGACTCTTTTATAGGATGATGGTATGGGTTTTTTCTATGGGAAATACCAGTCATATTTTAAAGAAAAGCTAAATACATGGGCAAATTTGGTTTTGGTTGCACAATGACAGGTTCTACTGAGGCTATATTTTAATGACTATATTTATTAAAGAAAGGCATTTGACATGAGGTGGTTGAGTTCGAATTGCAACCAGCTCATCGTGATTCTCTTTATAGGGGAATTAATGTAATTAAAATGATACTAGGTTTTATACAGATAACTGAAAGAATTGGAAAAGGAATATGGTAACAGATATGGACTAACACAGATTCTTCTATGGAAAATGTGAACGGATAATACTAGCAATCTGGGATTTGCAATAGGATTTGAATAGGAGCAAGGGTAAAAGAGTGGGATATGCAGTTTTTGGGTACTGGGTGATATGATACTTACAAGATAAGCTTGAGTTTGGTGATTTGGAGAGCCAGCAAGGTCTCTGGACAGCGGGGCCAAGGATCTGGTCACTGGGACAGCAGGGTCAAGAGATCTGGTCACTGGGACAGCTGGGCTCTCTTGGATGGGAACAGCTGGGCAAGGTCTGGTCACTGGACAGCAGGATGGATCAGCTGGGGAAGGTCTAGTCGCTGGGCTCTCCTAAATGGGATCAGCTGCCTTTCCTCCTTTCTCCCTGGATGCTTGGGTATGGCTGGATCTGGACGGGTGGTTTGGCCTGGATGGGATCAGCTGCCTCTGGATCTGGTTTTTTAATCTGTCCCCCGTCTCCTGCTTATATAGTCAGAGTGACATCATAGAATTTTACAATCTGGGTGGAAGTACTCTGGAGTTGTCCCTCGGCTGGGATAGGCCAAGCTACTTGTGTCCCCTCCTCTGTCTGGGCTGATTCGTTCAGGGGAATTGACATCATTTTAGGTGTGTGATTTTATGACTTCCTTTGTCTCCCAAGAGTTTGTTATTACAAAAATAAGTTATGGAGCACAACTTCAAATCCATCCTAGTCTCCATCATAAGAAACAGATATGCAGATTCCATATTTCACAGGGAATCAGACAGTCTGACCGGCAACTCTGTGCGAGGTAGCATCGCTTTTTGGCACAATTTCATCATTTTTAGGAGACAAATAATATTTAAAATTCTGTATCATTTATACTTCATCCAGAAATGCATTTTTCCTGCCATTCCAGTTCCCCAAGTGCTAGGAACAAATGGTTAGTCTCATTGTGCTTGTTTAAAAATCACATGAAAACTGGCATACTATCACATTGCTGCTTATTCAGATTGTGGGGAAAGATGCCTTAAAGAATAAATGTCCCTTATTGTCAATGGGCTAGATTTGTCACGGATGTGTGCGGTGCTACAAACCCCCAAAGCAACTGTCTTCCCCACGGCCATTCTGAACAAATGGTTTCCATGACGCTCTTTGAAACCTGGAAATTGTGCTGGGGAGGGGTGTCAAAGGAAATCACACATCTTGGTGAAATGCTAGTTCCTCTTGTGTCCATTATTCTTTTGGGTAGGGATGCCGGGCATTCTGACAAGGCTGCAAACTCCCAGACTTTGGCCCTTTCATGTGCCCATGGGGGCTGGTTCACTTGTGGAGGTAATTCTTTTCCCATGGAAGGCAGGGCACCTTTGAAGGAACTGCCTGGGCAAAACCTGTTCTGCTGATTTCATAGTATTTTTTTTTCTTTCTTTCAACAGAAACCAAGTCTTTTTGGGAATAAATATAATGTACATTTCAGGTTGCTATGTCACTGCAACCCCCCTACATATACAATAATGTTTCTGTGCGAGCAACACTGTCATTTGTCAGTTCACTTTTAAACCGCATTTCCTTGATTTTTAGAAGAGTAAATTCACACGTGTTTATTTCAGTTCATTTTGAGCTTACCAATGTGGTTTTTGCAGCACACGGTTTCTGGTTAATTAACCTTCTGGAGTGCTTTCACAGATGAGGCCAGCTTCTGGACACAGAGATATATACTGCCAAGCATTTCTTTGGAATTGACATGAGAAAAAGAAACACTGCGTTATTTTTTTCATTTACTGCAGTTTGTGCGTATGGTTTATAGAAGAAAAAAAAACACAAGCTGTGTTTACATGGCAAACCGAATTCTTTGCCTTTCAAGTGATTTTCCAGTACATCAGCTGTTCTGGAATTGTATTGCCTCACATCTTGGTACTTAGCAGAAGTAAAGCATGCCAGGGTGGGTTTCCATGAAGGGCACAACTTTGTGATGTTTGAAAAGGAAATCAAGAGCAAATTGCAAAGCCGTTGTTGATGTCATGTGTGCAGCTTTAGTATCCAGAAAACAGAACAGCAAATGTGGTGCCGTCCTGCATGCAGGTCATTTTCAGATGATTTCAAATGGAGGTAAAACAATGCAGAGCACATTCTTTTGGTGGCATTTTTGTGTTTAGTGCTCGCCACATATATGTGCCATGGAAAGTAAAGCGCAGCTGTTTTTCCGCATTATTTCCATGCGGTTTTTGTTTTAAGGGAATTTGTGCAAGGGCCTTAAATGTACCCCACACTTTAAAGCCTACTTCAAGATATTCTACTCTATTTTTCAGAAGCGTGTTGGGATAAAGGGTCATGGTGTGAAAAACGGGTCTATCCCCCCAGAACCAGTATTTGTCCACCAAATGCATGACTGTCATGTGGTGATCTGATCGGCCAGGACTACGGAGTCCTAGCTAATACGTGCTGCTCGGACTGTGACCATATTTCGTAAGTCCTGGCCATTCAGAGGACCTATTTTCTTTCTGTCCTAAGCCACACGAGGAAAGCTCTACTGGGAGAAAGAAAGCCTTCCAAAGCAGGCAGGTGAGGACAACTAGGTGCAGTGCTCTATTTGTCTTGGGCCCTTTCTTCTTTCAGGCAGCTGCTTTGAGAGGCTGTCTTTACAATCTTGTAAAGTGAGAATGTTTCTTAGACTTTCTGTGTCGGAGCACTCATTGCACAATTGGTCTCTGGTCGAGAAAAGGTCCTTTTATTTGCCTAGCCATGTTCAACTGGTATCTGAGGTGGGCCCATGTATGCATGATGGTTAAATAATGCTTAAATACACGTCCTTCTTCTTGTCTCTTACCACACTTTTAAGGCTAGATTAGAGTCTCTCCACTTTGCCCTATGAGGAAGCATTTAACTGGGACTTTGATCCGAGTTTAAAAGTCATAGTTGTCTAGTTTTGTATGCTAAAACTGTTTTATGGGGTAAAGTGAAACTTATACAAATTTGCTGACAATGACGAGTACCTAAATATTATCCTGTTGTACTAAGTCTCAGTGAGAAACCTTTTTGAGAAAACATTCCAAAAGAGAAAAGTTAAATAATTAACTATGCAGCGAAGGCATACATTGGAAAGTAGTCTTTCTCTAGTTTTTAACACAGAATGCCTTCTGTATATAATTGTAAACATCTCGACTTTCTTTTCTTTGCAGATGTATGATAGCTGATGAAGTAAGTATTTTTTCTATGTTCTCTCTTTTTTCTGTACAGATGACATAAGTTGCATTTAAAAAATATGCTCCTAGCTTTTTTATTTAGACATCTTTTCAGTGCAATTGCTAAGATCCAGAGAGAATATATTCAATTGATCCATTATCTGATCCATACTGTTGGCTAATGGCCGGATAGTGCTTTGTGGGTTGTCACTGGGGGTTGCCACAATGCTGTCTGTGCTTTGTGGGATCCTTGGAGACAGATTGTGTATCTGATATTACAAACCTCGCAGCACAGGGGTGGGAAAGAAGTATAAATGTGTTGCGCCTGTTTTTAGACACAAGACCTTCCTGATGACTAAAGACCTTCCTGTCATGGCACTTGTGCCGCATGTGCAGAGGAAGTGGATGGAGATTAGGTTGGTGCCCGCTTACCTCATTACGTGGATCCCTTGGCAACATGGCATAATGCCGCCCTGCGCCCCTGCCATTAGCTAGGGATGCCACAGTACTTTGCCTTGAGTGGCTGTAGTGTACAATACACATCTTCAAAGTGGTGCACGCTCTTATAGTGCGTCTCTTGTACACTCAGATAAAAATTGATGTGACTCGCAAACAACAAAAATGCAGTGAATGGCTACTCCGCTTTCGCCAGGCAAAATCCTAATCAAAATCAGCACTTTAATAGCAAAACACAGGTTTATAACTGAGTAACGGTTTAACCTAAAGATATGTGCCCTTATAATCTCATACATGTATAAGCAAAACGTGGCAAGCAGAGGAATTGTTTATTAGGAGTGTTTCAGTACCTGGTAATTCTCAATAATTTTATTTTTAAAGCAAGTGAAAAAAGTAAATTGCTCTCTGACGCAAAAACCTCTTGTTATAATGAGCGATTTGATTCAAGTGTAAAGACTGCAGTAGTTTCATCTACCTAAGCCTTTATTCTAAACTTGATGTTTATGGAGATTGTCTGAGGTGTGCTGAAAGTGCTGAAATGCTTTATTTATGTGTGCTCACTTGATGCTTGATAAAACCGGCATGTGAACTTGCTTGATGCCAGAAAAAGAAAACTGTTGTCCAAAAGATAATGAGTAAATAGCCTTTCCTTGTGGCAAATCATGGAACCTGTTGTTCTGAACTTATTTTATTGAGCTTTAATTTTGCTGCAGTTCACAGTAATCCGTACTTTCTCTCTGGGAATGTACGTTTTAATTTAGTTGTATTTTATTGAACTTTGCAAATGTCCAGCATTACTTTGAGAAGTCCTGACCAGGGGCCTGTTGGCCAAAACCGGTATCTTAATTTATTTGCAATGATTCAGTATGGAAATCAATTAAATATGTGATGTTCACCATTCATGGAGCGTGGTTTACTTGACCAAAAAACATGTACTGCTATTGGGATTTGCAGCGGATTAGATGAGTGGATTTCTTCGTTATTTTTCAGACCTATTTTCATCTAGCCTTTCAATCACCATGCTGTGTGATTGATCATTTTCCAAAATTGTTGCAAATCTATTTGGCTATTTTCAAGGTCCATGTCCACATGTTAAGGTATAAACCCAAACCTCTAACTTCATATACATGATCAAATGCCAATGTGACATTTACTATGTGGGTCAATCCAAGCGACAAGCTAAAAAACTCTGAAATGAGTAACAATATGCATATGAAGACCTGGGTCTTAAACTTGTTCAATGAGAAAAATATTGGATTGACCATCTAGACGCAATGACACCTGACAGAATTAACAAAGAAATTGATTTCATGTGCTTTATCTGACCAAAATGCAGGGAATCTGAGTCTATGTACAAATTTGCGATAGATCGGCGGCTGTTCTGGACAAAACCATGATTTGTTGCTGCCTTATTTCAACAGTTTATTTAAATTGATAGATATCCATCCATAGAGGTTCATCACTGTGAGTGCTGACAACTCAATTTCTACTAACACTGTTAGAGCACAATTTCTTTAGAAATACTGTTAATTTTTGCCTTTTGGTGAGACTATAGACACTCTGTAAGCTGTACCCAAAGGGCCAGTCGGGCACTTCCAAGATTGAATTCTTTATATTTGGTCGAGATTGTACACGTACTGGAAGCTGTATCTAAGGGGTCACTTTTGCACTGCCATGTGATATATTGAACGTCCATTAGTGAATGTTTTATATTTGGGCTCTTAACGTGACGGTGTATTTTGATTTTACTCGGGTTACTCATGTTCCACCATAGAGTGGCATTATGTGCACATTATGTGGTCCTAATGTGGTTTTCATAAGCATTTATTTGTTACACTTAAGAGTTAGACTTGATCCACACAGCCGCCTTCCAATCATTAGAGGACACATGTAAATACATGAGTACTTCACATTAGAGCGCCAACCCCGACATGGCGGGGGATCATTACACCCAATCACAAGATGGCCGGCCTCCCTTGGACGCGAGGCGAGGCCGTTGAGCGTCGCTGAGCATCGCCAAGCAACACCGGCCTGCGCTCCTCGCAATTACTTGCTTGCCACAACAATGCATGCGCCTTGGCAGCAGGTAAATGATTCCAGACAACATGCACGCAAGGGAATACGAGAATCAAGGTTATTATCCCATACCTAATGCTTATATTTCGCCACCAGGTACGGGGCCATTCAAGAATTTCGGCATTAACGGCATGACACTTCATGTTCCAATTACTAGCGCTGCTGCCACTGTTTGCAGTTAGATCGATGCACTTTACATAATAACAGGACCGTTAGACAAGATGTAATAATACTGAATTATAATTTATTCTTTGAATACAGATTGCAGGCTCTTTACACCAGGTAATCAGTTCTTTGCTACGGTGTGCAATGTATTGATGTTTACAAAGATATTACCTTACGTTATGATTTTTTTATATGTCCTCTGTATGTTTGTCTTCCTGTTGATTTATATCTACAATTGCTCCTGGTCAATATGAAATTCGAACCTAACAACATCATGGGTTTGTGCGGATGCTAATTGACATCCAGATTAAATTCATGATATGGATATCTCTGTGTATATTACCAATTGGTCACAGGTGTTTGGCGGCCCGATGGGATAAAACTGTTTATTGTATTAAGGAAATGTGGTGCACATCCCTGACGATGGAAAAATAAACCGAAATGCTGTGCCACGCTGTTGATCTGGAAATGCACACTGCTTTCTGAATTAAAATTGGAAACTGTTTTATGCAACTCATTTGTGAGTTGATGTTGAATTTGGCTCTTGGATAAAAAGAAAAAAGCTATTATTGAAACTTGATGTAGTTCTCATACCAAGAGCACTTGATTCAGATTCTGCCCTATGGGAAGCGGGCCTACTATTACTATTGTGATCTGAAGCAGACGAGTCACGTTGGGTCACTTGAGTCTTGAGTTCTTCAATAACCTATATTTCCAGAATACTAGCATCCTGACGATCCCTTTCTTCCGATCTTTTTCTAGGGCTGTTTAAGAAATCTCCAATGCCCTTGTTCTTGGTACTAGAATCCTTCCCCTTTTTAATAGAGATTTCCTTCCAGATACTATTGTTGGCTCCTCAGATTAGAGCTGAAATGTATTATCATTGGTTATGATAAGAGTCATTTGGGGCCTTGCTGACGAGCAGCACCTCCTTGGGCGGGCTGAGTTTCTGAAGATTTAGGACCACTGGATTTCACTTTTGTAGCATTGTCCTGATTATTTTTGAGTTTTTTTGCTTAGTTTTATTTTCTTAGGATGTGGGCTATATAGTTGTACCACAATGGGATTGCTTTCTCGATAAAGTGAAACCCAGCCATCAATTTTCAATGATTCTTCTGGTAACGCTACATGTCCTTGAACATCTTGCATAGCCAGTTGTTCTTGCATAATCTTGTGGGCATGTGTTAGGGAGAATTCTCTGTTTAGGCTGAATTTCCCTACCTAGTGAGTCCCCCAGCAGCTTTGCTGGATTTCTAGGGTTTCTTTTTTTTCTCCTGCCAAGAGTGAGACTCTTTTACCCTCACTCTTGGACATGTTGAAGTGTGTTTTCTTGGTTAAAACTTGTGTTGAATGGGCTATGGGGTCTTTTACTCCATAGGGCCTCATGTATTTTTGTGATGTGGGTTACACAGCACCCTCTGTGCCGTGACCCAGGGGTGTCCTAGGGACTCCCCAACATACACACCATACCCTGGGACTGACTACTGTCTCCCAGGGCATGTAAAGTCACCAAAGACTTTGCTAGTCTTGAATCCTGAACAGAACCAGTACAAACCATCATATTGTGGACGTACTGGCTGGGGCAATTCGATTGCCCCAGGGTCTGTTAGTCGAGGGGGCACGTCTCCGTCCCCCCTGATCGAGTTTTGGCTGGTGGCAGTGGAAACTACTTTTTATATTCGACTGCGAATATTTCCCTATGGGATTTCCCATTGTTTTAGGCTAACACATTTAATTATTTATTTACGGTAGCCTTAAACATACCGCCGGTTTATATATTTATTCTTATAACTCCGGTTGGGACTTTTTGCCAAAACTTGATTCTAAAATGGCGTTGGCGTTCGCCTCTGTAACTCTGACCCAAAGTGGAGCCCTTTGTTCCACTTTTGGCAGGCTTCTCCACAGAAGCCCTCCAAAGTGGTGCCACTCTGTCTGGGGTACTTAGGAGGGGTGGAGGGGGATTTAGGCACCCTGGACTGAGTTACCTTGGTAACTCAAGTCGCACTCCGTCCTGATTGGCCCAAGTGGTGAGCCGGCCGGCTCACCACTTAGCATGTTTGAGTGACAGCTAGGCTGGGTGAATGGGGGTTTGCTGCATAAAAGCAGGGCTTTGGGGACTGGAACTTCAGAAGTCGCCACAGGACCAAGAATCCGACGAGGGAAGAGCTGAGCCGACCTGCTTCGACGACACCACCCGGTGGAGCCCTGCTGAACCGTCTCACCACTTTTCCCGACGACCGAGGAGAACTCTTAACGGAGTGGCTCCTTCCCTTGACTGGTGGGGACAACCAGTTTTCACCTTCTTTTCGCTTCTCGAGGTATCTCGTGGCCGCCTTGCCAGTGCCAAGCACCCCGGCAACCGGAACCCCACCACTTTTACCCCATCCACGAAAGTCGGTACAACCCTTTAACCGGAGGACTCCGCGGCTGGTTTCTTCCCGGGCAGTGCAACGACCCTCTTCTTCTGCTCTTCAGCGAGAACTTCTTCTCCCCTGACCGACGTCGAGCCTTGCTGCCACTGCCTGGAACAACTGCCACCGCTGGAGGATCCTTTCCGCTTAAGGTACCGTGTTCCGCCTGGCTTCCCTTGCCACCGACTGTACGGGGTAGATTTAGCCCCCGGCTTTCGAACCTGGGAGTGCCTGGAACACCCTGGCTAAACTTTCTAAGCCACTCTAAACGCTTTCTAACTCTTTGCAAAACTTTGAATCCCTAATAACAGTGTGATCTTGGGCACATTTTCGCTCCGGCTACTCTAAGAGTGGGCCCTGCCTAGTGACTTTTGCTCACCTGTGACTTTGTGCTTCTTTGAGCCTATTGCAAGTGTTCTGGACCTTAGAGTGGTGTGTTTAACCCATTTCTGTTTCTTTTTATTCCCTTTCTTGAACCTACTAGAGTGTCATCTAACGTTAAGCGCTCACCTCTGTTTTAATTATGTGGTGTTAACCTAGAGTTGTCTAGATAGGAGTAAGGGTTGAAACTGCTTTCATTATAACTGTGTTTGAAGTGTTTTTACTATATTTTGCTAGAGTGATTTCAACTTATGTGTGTTTAAATAAATAACTATATACTTTCGAAACCAAGCTCTGGTCAGTGTTTGCTTGTGCTATTGTATTTGAGTACCTATTGTGTATACTTTACATACTGCCTAACTCTTCTTGAGGGAAGTCTGACTGCTCAGCCACAGCTACCAGGTAAATCTGGGTGGTGCGGACTGCTACCAAGTGGGTTTACTGCTATACCTGTAGTCTTAAATCTTTTGCAGTGTTCCCTAAGGGAACTGCACAGGTTTCTGCCTAACACTGGTGGCAGCGGTGGGATTTGTATTAAGTATACATTTTAGTGTGCTTTAGATACCTTAGTGCAACTAACCACAAAGCTTAGCACTATAAAAGTAAACCTCTAACATGTCAGATATAGAAAGCTATAGTCAAGAGTCCCTTGCAGCCAAAACTGCTGATTGTTTAAGAGTGCTCTGTAAACATAAAGACCTCCTGACTAAGGGCAAGAAAATGGAGCTGATTGAAAGATTGTTAGCTAACCAAAGTCTGGGTGAGGGTTCAGAGGAACCTACCACTCCAGCAACTGTAGATGACAGTATTGAAATTAACATGGAGCAAAATGTTGATGATTCTGAGGAAGAGTCAGAGGAGGAGGGTGAGGCTGTTGTGACTGTCCCCCCTAGGCCTCTGCCTGCTCTACCTGCTGTACCTACTGGGCCTTTACCAGGTCCCACATTTGGTCCTCAGTACTTTGAACTGGAGAAAATGAAACTAGAATTGGAGTATAAGAAACTGAATGCTCAAACTGACAAAGAACTAAGGCTAAGGGAAATGGAGCTCAAGTATGAGCTAGAAATGAAGAAATTATCTGTTGAGAATGCTTCTCTCTCCGGCTCCTCTAGAAGTTCCAGTCCTAAAAGACCCCGGATGCCTAAAGAATTGGTTGATATGTATGAGCCTAAGTTGGATGTGTTGGATTGGTTGTCTCTGTTTGAATATAATCATGGGCTCCAGAACATCACAGGAAATGACTTACTCACCTGGTTGTTCTCTAGGCTTCCCCCTGTTGCAACTGATGTGGTAATGGAGATGGGGGAGGAGGATAAGAAGGACTATGAATGTGTGAAACTAGCTTTGATAGCTAGGTTTGGGAAGACCCCTTCCCAGTATCTTAAGAGGTTTAGGAGCCTCAAAAAGCATGATGGTACCCCTTGGGCTACCTGGGTGAGTGAAGGGTTGAAAAACTTAGAGGGATGGATTAAGGGTTACAAGGTGAACACTTATGAAGGTATGAAGAATTTGTTTATGTTGGAGACTATTTATGATGCCTGCTCTCCTGAGCTCAGACAACACTTGGCTGATTCCAAGGAATTAGATTCCCGGAAACTAGCTAGGGCTGCTGACTTGTGGGTTGCCAACAGGGCCACTCACAAGGATTCTGGGGTAACTCAGAAAAAGGATGGGGAGAGACAGCCTAAAAAGGACTCCAAAGAGAATTCAAATACTACAAATTCCAAAGAGGGCCCCAAACAAAACTATAAGGGTAAGCCACAAGGGAAACCGAATCAGGCTAGTGTACCTTCTGGTCCCAGACCAGAAGGAGGTCAGAACAAGCCTCCATTCCAGCGAGCCTTTGGCTCATGCTTTGTTTGTAAGGCTACTGACCATGTGAAAGGAGATCCCAGGTGTAAGGGTAAACCTTCAGGGGTCCAACTTGCCTCCTTAGCCTTCGCTCCAGAAGAGGAAGTACATATGGCAAGTGGAAACTTTCTATTACTGGCTGATGAACCCACTGGAGTCTCAGCTAGTGTTTCTTTAGTCTCTCTGGGGTTGTGGGAACAACAGAATTTAGATGTATATAACTCTATCCCAGATAATACTAAAGAGTATTATAAGGACAGTGTCCAAGTGAATGGCCAGGAGACTCCTGCCATTAGGGACACTGGGGCCAGCATAACTGTGGTGGATGAATCATTTTTCAAGGCAGAGGATGTTGCTAAGGCACCCAAATGCCTCACCAAGTTAGCTGGAGGGCCTGTGCAGATGTGTCCCCAGTTACCAGTTCTCATCCAATGTAATGATATGGCTGTAAAAATACCTGTCAGTGTACAATGTGAAGTGCCAGGTAGGGTTCTGTTGGGTAATGACCTCAAAGCTCTTGGAGTTGTATCTCATACCCCCAGACCCCCTAGCAAAAGGTTACAGGAGCTCACAAAACCTGCAAGAGAGAAAACCCTGAGAGGGTTATCTCAGGAGATGATGACAGAAATCACTCCTCTCCCACTGGAACAACTTACTGCAGTAACAACCAGATCAGGAGCAAAGGGGAAACCCAAGACTCCTAGGAAAAAGCCAGCAGCAAGCACTCCAGTGCTTCCAACAAGGACTTCCCCTAGGTTGTCCAAAGTTACACCTGTAACTCCACCTCCAGCTGAGGCTGAGAGGGAGGTACAACCCTGTGTGGTTGAGCTAGACTCTGAGGAAGAGCTAGAGGGAGGCCCAAACCTTATTGGAGATTTGGACCCTGAGGACCATCCTGAGCTGCAGTCTTTACTGGCAGAAGGTGGGCCTAGCAGGGCTGCTTTCGTAAGGGGCAAAGAGAATGTCCAACTCTGGAAGGTCTCCGCCACCAGGCAGCTTCTCAAGCTGATGGGCAAGAGCCTGGGAAGTATAGGTTGCACTGGGAAGATGGCCTCTTCTACAGTGAACCCACTGAGTCTGAACCTGGAGACTACAAACGCCTTGTAGTCCCACAAGAGAACAGACAACAGTTCTTACAACTAGCCCATGAGATACCTTTGGCTGGCCACTTGAGTTTCAAGAAGACCAAGGAAAGGCTCTCACTCTACTTTTATTGGCCAAAGATGGGGGCTGAAGTAGATAGATATTGTAAGAGCTGCCATACCTGCCAGACTTCTGGTAAGGTTGGTTCCAAGAATGTGGCACCTTTAGTGCCTCTCCCAGTTGTGGGAGTCCCATTTGAGAGGGTAGGGATTGACATTGTTGGTCCCCTTGATCCTCCAACCTCCTCAGGTAACAGGTTTATACTTGTTGTAGTAGACCATGCTACTAGGTACCCTGACGCAATTCCTATGAGGACTGTTACAGCTCCGGCTGTGGCTAAGGCCCTCCTTGGTATTTTCACCAGGGTTGGGTTTCCTAAGGAAGTAATCTCTGACAGGGGATCAAACTTTATGTCCCACTACATGAAAGCCATGTGGAAAACCTGTGGAGTTACTTACAAGTTCTCAACAGCCTACCACCCTCAGACAAACGGGTTGGTTGAAAGGTTTAACAGAACCATGAAGAGCATGATAGGTGCTTTAGAGGAACCCCTTAAGAAAAAATGGGACCTTCTACTGCCATGCCTGCTCTTTGCTTATAGAGAAGTCCCTCAGGAGGGAGTAGGTTATTCTCCCTTTGAGCTTCTCTATGGCCATCCGGTCAGAGGTCCATTGGCCCTGATTAAGGAGGGGTTGGAAGGTGCTCCTCCCCTCAAGCCAGTCAGAGTGACTGACTATGTGATAGGTCTCCGGAGGAGAATGTCACACATGATGGCAGAAGCAAGTGACAACTTGAAAGCTGGTCAAGCTCTGGTCAAACATTGGCATGACCAGAAGGCTAACATGGTTGAGTTTACTCAAGACCAGCTAGTTCTAGTTATGCTCCCAACAAGGCAGAGGGCCTTGCAAGACAAGTGGATGGGACCCTTCAAGATTGTGGGAAAGCTTGGAGAGGTCAACTATCTGGTGGATCTGGGCAGACCCAGGGAAGCTCCTAGAGTCTTCCACACCAACAGACTAAAAGCATACATCTCCAGACCTGACGTAGGAGCCTTGCTCCTAGCTTCAGCTGCAGAGGAGGAAGAGAGTGAATCTCTCCCTGATCTCCTCAGAGGGGTGCCTTTAGATGAAAAAGTCGAAGGAGTTAATCTCTCTTCAGACCTGACACCTGAGCAACAAGAGGAGTGCAAATCTATGTTAAATCAGTTTGCCTCCCTGTTCTCACTGTCACCAGGCTTGACCCCTTGGGGCCAGCATGAGATCCTCACTGGTGACTGTCTGCCAGTCAAAAGCAGAGGGTACAGAATGTCAGAACATATCAGAACCCACATCAAAGGAGAGGTCAAGAAGATGCTTGATCTCGGGGTAATAGAACCCTCTACTAGCCCATGGTCTAGCCCAGTTGTGTTAGTACCAAAGGCAGGATCCAAAGACTTGAGATTCTGTGTGGACTATAGAGCTCTAAATGCAGTCACCAAGACTGATGCCCACCCTTTGCCCAGGACAGATGAGTTGGTGGATAAACTTGGTGCAGCCAAGTACCTCAGCACATTTGACCTTACGTCAGGCTATTGGCAAATAGCCCTGACAGACCATGCCAAGGAGAAGACTGCATTTTCAACCCCAGCACCTGCCACATTCCAAAGGATGGTGAACCAAGTTCTGGCTGGGATGGAAGATTTCTGCATGGCATACTTGGATGACATTGCAGTCTTCAGCCACTCCTGGGAAGAACATGTGAACCACCTAGGACAGGTGTTGCAGGCTCTGGAACAGGCCCATTTGACAATCAAAGCCAGTAAGTGCCAGATTGGTCAAAGTAAAGTGGTCTACCTTGGGCATGAGGTAGGAGGTGGAGAAATAAGGCCTTTGCTCAGCAAGATTGAAGCTGTGCAAAGTTGGACAACACCAACTACTCAAACCCAAGTGAGAGCCTTCCTAGGCCTCACTGGGTATTACAGGAATTTCATTGAGAACTATGGGACCATAGCTTCTCCACTGAATGTAATCTCCTCTCCTAAATTCCCTAAAAAGGTAAAATGGAATGAGGAGTGCAATCAGGCCTTTGAAAAACTGAAGAGAGCTCTTTGCCAAGCTCCAGTATTGAGAGCTCCTGACTACCACCAAACTTTCATTGTACAAACTGATGCTTCCAATGTAGGTATAGGTGCAGTTCTAAGCCAACTGGATAAGAAGGGTAGGGAGCACCCCATTTGCTTCATCAGTAGAAAACTGAAGGATCCTGAGACAAGGTGGGCAACAATCGAAAGAGAATGCTTTGCTATTGTGTGGGCACTGAAGAAGTTTAGGCCATACTTGTATGGTTCTACTTTTGTTATTCAGACTGACCACCAACCCTTGAGATGGTTAATGCAAATGAAAGGGGAAAATCCAAAACTATTGAGATGGTCAATCTGCCTGCAAGGGTTTGATTTCACCATTGAGCACAGGTCAGGGTGTCACCATCAAAATGCTGATGGACTCTCTAGGATGTATATCACCGACTAGAGGTATGAGGTTCATCCAGGAGTGGATTAAATCCTCCTGTCCCTTAGTCTGGGGGGGGCGAGTGTTAGGGAGAATTCTCTGTTTAGGCTGAATTTCCCTACCTAGTGAGTCCCCCAGCAGCTTTGCTGGATTTCTAGGGTTTCTTTTTTTTCTCCTGCCAAGAGTGAGACTCTTTTACCCTCACTCTTGGACATGTTGAAGTGTGTTTTCTTGGTTAAACCTTGTGTTGAATGGGCTATGGGGTCTTTTACTCCATAGGGCCTCATGTATTTTTGTGATGTGGGTTACACAGCACCCTCTGTGCCGTGACCCAGGGGTGTCCTAGGGACTCCCCAACATAGACTCCATACCCTGGGACTGACTACTGTCTCCCAGGGCATGTAAAGTCACCAAAGACTTTGCTAGTCTTGAATCCTGAACAGAACCAGTACAAACCATCATATTGTGGACGTACTGGCTGGGGCAATTCGATTGCCCCA
This sequence comes from Ambystoma mexicanum, assembly GCF_040938575.1. NCBI lineage: Eukaryota > Metazoa > Chordata > Amphibia > Caudata > Ambystomatidae > Ambystoma > Ambystoma mexicanum. Next base: position 1,217,535,728 of record NC_090931.1, read on the forward strand.
GGGTCTGTTAGTCGAGGGGGCACGTCTCCGTCCCCCCTGATCGAGTTTTGGCTGGTGGCAGTGGAAACTACTTTTTATATTCGACCGCGAATATTTCCCTATGGGATTTCCCATTGTTTTAGGCTAACACATTTAATTATTTATTTACGGTAGCCTTAAACATACCGCCGGTTTATATATTTATTCTTATAACTCCGGTTGGGACTTTTTGCCAAAACTTGATTCTAAAATGGCGTTGGCGTTCGCCTCTGTAACTCTGACCCAAAGTGGAGCCCTTTGTTCCACTTTTGGCGGGCTTCTCCACAGAAGCCCTCCAAAGTGGTGCCACTCTGTCTGGGGTACTTAGGAGGGGTGGAGGGGGATTTAGGCACCCTGGACTGAGTTACCTTGGTAACTCAAGTCGCACTCCGTCCTGATTGGCCCAAGTGGTGAGCCGGCCGGCTCACCACTTAGCATGTGTGAGTGACAGCTAGGCTGGGTGAATGGGGGTTTGCTGCATAAAAGCAGGGCTTTGGGGACTGGAACTTCAGAAGTCGCCACAGGACCAAGAATCCGACGAGGGAAGAGCTGAGCCGACCTGCTTCGACGACACCACCCGGTGGAGCCCTGCTGAACCGTCTCACCACTTTTCCCGACGACCGAGGAGAACTCTTAACGGAGTGGCTCCTTCCCTTGACTGGTGGGGACAACCAGTTTTCACCTTCTTTTCGCTTCTCGAGGTATCTCGTGGCCGCCTTGCCAGTGCCAAGCACCCCGGCAACCGGAACCCCACCACTTTTACCCCATCCACGAAAGTCGGTACAACCCTTTAACCGGAGGACTCCGCGGCTGGTTTCTTTCCGGGCAGTGCAACGACCCTCTTCTTCTGCTCTTCAGCGAGAACTTCTTCTCCCCTGACCGACGTCGAGCCTTGCTGCCACTGCCTGGAACAACTGCCACCGCTGGAGGATCCTTTCCGCTTAAGGTACCGTGTTCCGCCTGGCTTCCCTTGCCACCGACTGTACGGGGTAGATTTAGCCCCCGGCTTTCGAACCTGGGAGTGCCTGGAACACCCTGGCTAAACTTTCTAAGCCACTCTAAACGCTTTCTAACTCTTTGCAAAACTTTGAATCCCTAATAACAGTGTGATCTTGGGCACATTTTCACTCCGGCTACTCTAAGAGTGGGCCCTGCCTAGTGACTTTTGCTCACCTGTGACTTTGTGCTTCTTTGAGCCTATTGCAAGTGTTCTGGACCTTAGAGTGGTGTGTTTAACCCATTTCTGTTTCTTTTTATTCCCTTTCTTGAACCTACTAGAGTGTCATCTAACGTTAAGCGCTCACCTCTGTTTTAATTATGTGGTGTTAACCTAGAGTTGTCTAGATAGGAGTAAGGGTTGAAACTGCTTTCATTATAACTGTGTTTGAAGTGTTTTTACTATATTTTGCTAGAGTGATTTCAACTTATGTGTGTTTAAATAAATAACTATATACTTTCGAAACCAAGCTCTGGTCAGTGTTTGCTTGTGCTATTGTATTTGAGTACCTATTGTGTATACTTTACATACTGCCTAACTCTTCTTGAGGGAAGTCTGACTGCTCAGCCACAGCTACCAGGTAAATCTGGGTGGTGCGGACTGCTACCAAGTGGGTTTACTGCTATACCTGTAGTCTTAAATCTTTTGCAGTGTTCCCTAAGGGAACTGCACAGGTTTCTGCCTAACAGCATGTGGTCTTGGAGGCAACACCTCATGCTCAAGCATAGGTTGGCAGAGGCTGCTTGATTAAATGTGTTTCCTTTAGAGACACCCGCTCTGTTTACCCCTTATGAAGCATATCCTAATTTCTTCACAGGTTATTGTAAAGGTTCCAATTAAAGCTGCATTAGTTTGGACCCGATTTAGCAAACTATCATACAGTTTTACCAAAGACTGCAAAACCATATGCATTGCACCCAATGAGACTGGCGCTGGAGTTGAGTTTTTAGATAGGGGTTCTGCAGATTGTGTTAGAGAGGGGCGCAGTGTCGATGTTAATATAAATTGCGGTACATCTGACTAATTCAGCCCCTCTTCAATAATTTACTTGTGATCATGTACAGGCTTGTACATATGTAAGCCTTTCTTTGTGTGCAATACTGTTTGATTTTTCTTTCCAGACTCAGATACTCCTGGACATTCATATGTGACTTGTTATCATTCAAGTTGGAATAGAATTCCTGGGATCTAGGGTCTACCCTGCGTGTGAGATTTTGGGGACTTGTTCAACAAGGAGGAAGATGGTTTAAAATATGGGGCGAATTTTAAAAGTTTTTTTTATTCACCTCGTTCCAAATTAACTTTAGCACCCTCACCCTCAATTGAGAAAGAACCGTTTTATTTGGCCCTCTTCCCATGTAAATTTGAGCCCTTAAAAACAAAACAAAATATGTCAAGTAGTTTGCAGTTTACTGCGGCTGGAAGAACTAAATATTTACACAAGTTAATTCAGGAGCACAATGCTTGTGCCAGTGTAACTACTACAAGTGCGTTGACTGCAGCACTTGCTTGCCGCACTTCACGCTGCCTTACTGTAGAAGAAAAGCGGCAGCTCCTTCAAACATCATGCTCCAGTAAACACTAAAAGTGCAGAACCTTCCTTTTCCAAGCACACCATGTGCTCCTTTGCACTGACTGTTGCACCTTGCTACCGCACTTGGGGCATTATTCAAGTTCTAGATCTGTTAAAAAGTGAGAGGTTTCAGGAAAGTCCAGAACCAACCCATATTGTGGTCCAGGAGCATGTCTCAATTTAAATACTGTGGCGGGCTGGATACAATGTGGGCCTTTTTAGGTTTCTTTTATTCAAATAATAAAGGTAAGGCCCCTCTCGCCCTATCGCTATAGGGAAAGTCCCTACCTAACTAACTGAAAACTAAGGATTCTTGTCTATCGTTGGAATGTCAAAACCAAAAGAATGTTGTCGGTCCAAAACCTAAATCTACTGCAACCTACCACTAATAAACACTAAACTCGTGCCAAAAGAATGTGTCTCCAGTGCTCCAGATTTTGAAGTCTAGTATTTTCCTCCCAATTTTTCAAGGTTTCGTTGAAGAATAGAGGCAAGGAGGACGTTGCTATGGGGTTCGTTTGATGCTCTCTATGATTGATTTGCTCATTCATGGAACATTTTGGTGGCAGGCGGAGATTGGTATAAGGTGTTTTTTTTTTTGTTTTTTTGTCTCATTTACTTCCCTTCTCCTTGTGATGTTGTGTTTTGTCTTCGTGGTGTTTTGTGTGTGTAGGGCTAGACATTTGGTGAGGTTCATTTAGCTGAGTTTTACATAGTTGATTTTATTGCAAGATTTGGTTTAATTTGTTTGTTCGTGTTTTCATTTGAATTGAGTGCTTTGTTTGTTTCAGCCTATGTGGAACTGATGTATTGTAAACCTAATAAACAGAAGTAAAAAAAAAAAAACAAGTTGTGAGTAAACAGATTTTTTAGGGAGTAAAAATGTAAGTCTAATTCTCAATGGGAGTATTTTATAAGCGAGTACAAATGTTTTAACTGGGAAACGGAAATGTTTTTGGAATCATTTTTTCTTTGCCACTTATTAGTCATACACATTAAAGATACATGTTCACTTCTTCCGATCAGGCAGTAATAGCAATTAGTACCTGTGGTACTGCGTGCACTGCCGGTCCAAACTTCTCCATGGAGCTGTGTGGGTGAAAGAAGGGGCATATGTGTTCATGCTGCAACATTTGGTGCTGTGGGCTTAGAAAATCCAAGATGGCCAAAAAGCCCACAAGTGCGCCAGAATCCAGGAGAACCACGCAGTTTGTGCGCACACCCAAAATGGTTACCTAACTTGCCACCCACTAGTGTAAAGAAAGGTCTTTGTTAACAAAATCTACTGTTACTGATGTCAAAAAGTTGCTGAAATCGTGACTCATTGGACCACTTTAAAGATTCAACCCTTTTGTGGGGTTCCACATAACCATTTTACTGTAAGGAGACCCATCAAAACAATGTTAAGCAAGGATTTACTACCATGTAAGAACCATTCCTGTTTAGAATGCATTAATCCAAGAAAGATCCCAAAATTGCATGCAGTACCAACAAAATCCTCAAGGCGGTGCTAGCGGTCTAAACTCTGACAGGAGAACTGAGTGCAGTTGCTGACAAAGGGATTTGACTCAGCTGACTTCAAAGGCTGCATTTTAATTAAAAATTAGCCACATGCTGTTCCCAGAGGCCTGAAGCCTGGGAAACCCTCTCACCTCCAGAGCTTCACACCAGGAGTTAGAATCTCACATGACCTCTTGATTGATAGAAGGCAGACTGGCTGGGAGCCTCCTGGAGACCACACAATAGGCTCTTGCAATTGAATAGGATATGTTGATTTTGACTGTTTCCTGTCAACAAAGGCCTGCCTGCCAGAAGACACATGTGACTGACCCACCCAAGTCTTGGAGGCGGACTCCAACACTCTGAGAACTGAATTGAAAGCAACATATATATTTTACAGAAACACTGATAACTCTGTGTAATCAAATGACAGAAATGTATAACTTTGAGAGCCTTAATTTAAAAAATGTACCTTCAATTCAAGCCCAAACTCCAATTTGTGTGATGTTCTGGGGGCAAACTAGCAGTTAAGAGGGTATTACTTAAAATGTATGCATGTTAAAAATCTGACACTTCATCACTTAATGTCCATACTCCTTGCGCACATGTGAGTAAATTTGGGTTAATGTCCGATATTACGAAACCAGTTAAAAAGTGAAATATGTTGCCATTTCTGAATGCAAGCTCCCAGGAAGAGCAGAGTTGGAACAGGGGATACCTCCTGTGATATGTGATGGGTGCATGTAATTTTAAACAAATGTGTACCTGTGCAAATATGTCTTTTGGGTCAAAATATAGATTGTGTGTAATTTGACAGGGGTGGGTTCTCTGTACCATAAACAGACCTCATCATGATGACACTTCATTTCATTCCCCCAATCAAGGGGAAGCGGATGAAGTGGCCAATGACAAGTGGAGAGGGGTAGAGCCTAGTGATGCTGCACACACGCCCATTTTCAAAACACATAAAAGCAGACAGTCAGGACAGATAGGGACCTTCAAATCCATTTGCTGCGGGACGCTCTGCCGGGAAAATCCATACTTTACCTCCATCAATCTCTAGAGAAAGCTGTGCAGAAAGATCCAGACTTTAAATCCATCAATCTCCAGAATCCAGAGAGAGAGCAGACCCAGACCAGACCGCTGTTAGCAGAACCAGAGAGAGCTGATCCAGACCGCTGTTAGCAGAACCAGAGAGCTGAACCGGAGTCCAGTCGAAAACCTGACCAGATCCGGGGCGAGGCCCATTCTATTTCTAAATATATTGTGAGTACATAGTAGAACTGTGCAGAACCAATCTCTTAGTTAAAATAATGTAATTCAATCTATTTTACTCTAACCAGAACTGTCTCCTAGAAGTTGTACCTTGTCATTTTGCAAAACTGTCACTTGTCACTTTGAACTTTAAAGTTGCAAATCCGAAAAACAACCTTCACAAAATCGCTCATATCTCCGCGACCGTCTGTCCTAGAGACATGCAGTAACTTTCTCCTGAAAGCTTAGAATCAAACAAACCCAGAACCGCATTCCTAGTCTTTATAGTTTTGCCGCAATCGCGAAAGACGCATTCGCGAATTTTGCCGCGATTTGAAAATTTCTCCACTTGCAAAAAGATAGCTGCTTTTGCTTTCCTCTAAAAAAAATCGTTTGCCTCATAAAAACGATCCCTGCATCACTGCTAGAGTGAGCCTGAGCTAATATTAACTAGATACCACTCACCTGAACCTCTAGAGGGAATTAAAAGCATTTTAGCATTTTTTTTACTTCATTGCCAGCACATATAAAAGCATTTTGGGCCTGTGTTTTAAACTACTGTAGTCTAAGCTTGCTGGGGGGAACTGAATTACAGTTGATTGCATTTCTGAGAACTGTGTGCTTTCCTTCCATTTCCTTGCATTGCATAAAAGGGGGGGGTGAATTGTCCAAGAAAGTGATTACATTGTCTTTTGCTGAAATCCTATCAAGTTATTTTCTGTACTGCATTTCATTCCACATTGCATCCATTTGAAACCATAAAAGTATTGTTGCTATCTTATCCATTTCATGTCGACTCCTTAGTGATTATAAAGTAGTGTGCTAGTGCCAGATTCTCCGTTGTTAATCTTTATCATATCAGATTAAGTGTGATATTCAATTATTAATTTATTATAAAGTGTGATATATATATCTATATGGTTTAAATTCTCAAATAAACCTTTTAACTTGCAAAACAGAACTACTTCTTGGCTCAGTGGGGTCAGGAGGATTCCAACAGAGGGGTGTTATATAGGGGTAGTCATCCAGAACGCATGAACTGGACATAAAGATATATCAATAAGGGTTTCCATTCAGTATCCCAGACTAGGCATTGACTTAGCTGTAGTGTTGAATTGAATCCTCTTACACTTCACATAAGACTTTTGGGTTTCATTTAAGAGTTCTTCTAGCTCTTTCCAACTGTTCATGTGTCTTGTCTTCCAGACCATAGGAGCCTTATTATCACTCTCCTCGAGATAGTCTTTCAAAGATCTTCCTTTCACTTTAGAGGGTTCGCTGGTTTTGTCAGCCGGAACACTTCACTATCGCCTTGTATATTTCCCTTGGTACTTTGAACTCACAACATGTTCTACAGCTTCTCATTAAGTGGTTTCCCCACTCTTTGGCAGTTGTCTTGCTCCCAATTATCTCCTGGGATTCCCTCTCTTTCCCATTGTCCTTGTCTCCGCTTCTTTAAAAACTCAGTTATTCTTATCCTTCAGATTCTTGAACACTTAATGAAATGCTTCCTTACACTTCTCGTTGTTAGGCAGAATTATATGCAGTACCCCTTGGGAACACCACACACAATTAAGACTACAAGTGACAGTACAAATTCACCTTTGGTACAAGCCTGTACTACACAGTTAAAGTGGTAGTGATGGTGGGCAGCCAGACCTATCTCAAGAGTAAGTGGGCAGTATGAAATAGTTACACAAAGGACAGCAATTACTATGATTCAAACAAACACTGACTCAGGGTTTTCAAGTAAAAGAATATACATTTATTTACTCTTCAGTTGTATAACATTTCACTATCCTAAAGCAGTTTAAAAATCACACTCTTAATACACCACACCGCTCCCAATAAGTTTCAGACAAGTTAAGCTCACAAAATTAAGTGGGAGCAAAATGGCACTCCAGCAATTTAAAAGGGAGGGAAAGACAAAATTAATAGAAATTGAACCACACCAACAGGTAAGTACTCAGGGCAATTGAGCAAGAGGAACTACAGTGATATAATCAGGTAAAAAAGGCTTAGGGCCAAAGTCACTAGGTCAAAAGTCTTTTGCTCAAGATCACACGGTTCAAGGTAGTTCGCGGTAAAGTTCGTGCCACGGGTTCCGGACGGAGTTGGTCAGCAGAAAAGTTAGCTCACAGAGTAGAGAAGGACAAGCCCTCAGATTGGAGAAAGATTTCACACACTTTCCCCGCGGCTGAATGAAACGAACAACCGGGTTTGCACAGTACCTTAAAACGGAGAGGAAGCTGTAGCTGAGGCGGATATTCCTGGTAGTTCCTGCAGGCTCACTGTTCCTGAAGCGACTGTTGGACTGACAAGAAGTAGGAAGACTGGAGGTTCCTGCACTACCCAGGGAAGAAACCAGCAGCAGAGCAAAGCAACGAATAAAAGGTGGGCTCCTTAAAACCCAAGCAGGGTCTGACCTTCCTGGCTATCCGGCCCACTGTAGCTCTGTACAGCGAAATTTGACTAGAGGAGGGGTCCTGGCTTGAAGTTTGGGCAAACTGGTTGGTCCCACCAGCTGAAGGGAAGAAGACTCCTGGAGGATCCTCTCTGTCGTCGGATTCTGAAGATTCTGACCTGCAGCAGGGCTTCAGCGGGCGGTTCAGTCGTTGAAGGGGTCCTCTTCTGTCAGCTCCTCGTCGGTTCTTTCGTTCCAGTGGCAACTCTGCCTTTCCAGCCCCACAGACCTGCTGTTTTTTTCCCCCCCCCATTCACACAGCCTGGCTGTCAATCACACAGCAGGGTGGCTGTCCTGGCAAGGACAGTCACCCAGCCAATCAAATAGGAGTGTGACTTGGGTTACCAAGGGAACCCATAGCAGGGGTCTTCAGACCTCTCCCTCACATCCTGCCTACCCAGACCTGCAGGTGCCTTAAGGAGAGCTTCTGTGCAGAAGCCTGCAAAAAGACGGCAAACAAAGGGACCAAACCTGGTTTGGCGCGCCGATTAAAACACGAGAACGACTAACAAAAAGAAATGGCGATTAAACCCAGCCGGAGCCGAAATAAAATATATTTGGTCAAGCGGGTTTATGTTCGAGGCTAATAAAATAGCCTAAAACAATACCATGGTTATATAAGATAACCGCGGTATGAAAAATAGGGTAGTTACCACTGCCACCAGCCAAGTCTTGATGAAAAGGGAGCGAAACAGTGCTCCAAGAGAAACAGAAAAAGGGATAAGAATTAACCCTTTCAAATACTCCATGTAAGATGGGGTGTACTGGGTCTGTGGTTTAAAGAGACTACATAAAGTTAATGGCAACTTTACATGTTTCGGGGAGACAGTAGTCAGTCCCAGAAAAATTGAGTCAGTGGGAAGTCTGAAAGACAACCCGGTGTCGCTGCACTGAAGGTGCTGTGTGACACACAAAAAAAAGATTCCCATGGAGTAGGTGAGGCTCCAGGGCCCAATATTACACAATTGGTAAGAACACACACAGCAAAACACATGTAAGAGTGGGAAAAAGGCTCACGCTCTTACCAGGTGAAAAAAAGAAAACCTAGAAATCCAGCAAAGCTGCTGAGGGACTCAGTAGGTAAGGGAAATTAGCCATTTTGGAGAATTCTCCCTAACACTTGTTATCGCTCTTGTGCCGCACATATTCTCAACTTGTTATCACATGTTTGCCCGGCGGCCTCCTGCTACTCACGCCAACCCTGGTACCTGTATTTGTCATGTGGGACTTGCGGGGCTCGACACGCACTTGGGTAATCTGTTCTGGTCTCTCGCTGCTTCGTTCTGGACTTCTGGTTCATTCTACTCTCGCCGTCCGTGATATTTGCCACGTTCTGCGGATGGGAGCTTTCCACTCCCCCAGTCTTCCCGGTTTCGGCATTGTTGTGCAGGCGCCCGGCCCACCTCGCACCTCTATGGTCACGCCACCATGCCGGACTGTTGCCTGTTTCTCATAATGACAACAGCTTCTCCGTTGTCTGCTTCACCAGGTCTCGGGCATCTGATATGCTTCATCTGCTTCTCGGAGGACTGCAGGTTCCACGGCTGCTTCCCCTGCGTACCGTTCTCTCTCCTCTGTTCTGACTTCCTTGTCACATTTCCATAGGAACTCCTTCTTAAATAGATTCTCCTTTTCTTCATACAACATGTTGGAGTCACCATTGCCTATAGCAAAACAGCAGGCGGACAGTGTTTTGCCTAAAAGGCAGTCCCATGTATGGTGATAAACATGTCCTGCATAAGGAGATCCAATACCATATTTGCATTCATGCGAGTACCTGCGATGAGGTTCAATCTGTCATCCTTATGTTTGGCTAAAGGCAACCAAATGGCTATACCAAGTAAAAGAAGACATCGCTTTAAAAGGAGACGTGTACATAACTGGGATGAGTAGCTCTTGTAAAGAGAGAGAGAGAGAACGTATGGCACGCAGGGAAAGCCCTCTGATGTGATTATGCCTTGGAGAGGCATAGCAGTACGGAGTCGCGGAGGTCCACGACTTTTGGGAAAGCGAGGAATGCCAGAGTGTTGCCAAAGAGCCACTAATCCTCCATCAGGAGAACCGTTGTTTGTATGGGAAGCTGAGACCTGTGCAAGGTGTGGCGTCACCACAGCTGCTTCGTGGTGGGTGAGACGCCCAACTAACAACGCCAAGGCCACTGGAGAAGCAAATACTGCCAGCCTGCTGCCCATGTATGTAGATGGCACCCTACATCAGAGGAGCCGAGAATGCTACGCCGGCAGAGGCAGACACAGAGAAGAGCAACCGACAAGTCGAATACCCGAGTGTGATGAGCCCAGCAAGGTTGCCCCGCAAGGTTGCCCTGCGTGGCAAAAGGTCCTGGGGAGAGACAGGAGGCTGCCGTGGCAACGTAAGTCACAAGTGTGAAAGTCGAACATTAAATTAGCAGAATTGTAGATATCTGAAACCAATACAGAGCCCGACTAAGAACGCTATTTGGGTAATAGATAAAAAGTGGAAGTGAATACTCTGACAAGAAGGGAGAAGCCCCAGCTACTAAGGCTTGAAGAGAGGAGAGAGCCCATGGCAAATAAGTATTATGAAATCAGACTGTCAAGGGAACAGATTAAAGAAAGAGACAATGCAATCTCTCAGGACAGGGGGGGCTCCTAACGTGGATAATGTTATACAAAACCTAGGGAGTGTTACCCCTCAAGAATATAAGAGATACACAAGTAAAAACTAGAATGTGAGAAAGTATTTCAAGGAAAAGTGTTGTGACGCTGGTTTTAATGAGAATGCAAGGCCCACAAGCATATAGGAATAGCTACATGAGCTCATGAAGGAACCCTTCAAGAGACTAACAGGGAAGATAACTTAAAGAAACCTATATTTTAAAGAGCGACATTTGTATATCAATAACCACAGGAGATGAGATACAGACTCAAAGAGAAAACCGCTGTGAAGAAAGCGAGAATAAAGACATTCTCTTGGCCTCTTGAGTTATTCATGTTGGTAGTAGGGTCAGCTAGAGTTTGATTTGGCACTGAGGACAAATTATATGACTGACGAGCACCTTTTAGTTAATTTAGATAGGCAGCATAATCCCTTTAGTAATGGGAGAGCAGTATTTTTCCTTTTCTTTTCCATGAAAAAAGGTACCTAACATGCCTTCGATATCTCAGACTCCTCCTTCTGACCTGCCACAGTGGCCAGGACATCCCCTTGTTCCCTGGCCGTCCGCATTGGCCCTCTGGAGCGGGCCATTGCCTCCTAGACCTCGTTGCTAGTCTCTGGGTTACCCTGCACATGCTGCCCCAGGTAGGGGCGTTAATTTACCCAGGCCGCACCCCACATGTGATCTGGGCCTTCGGATCATGCTGGGCTGCATCTGGCATTTGCAGCCCGGACAGCCACCTTCATGGCCATGGCCCCCCAGGGAGCATAACGTTTCTTTCTTCACTTCTCTCTTCTTCTGTCTTATTTCTCCCTGTCTTCTTAACTGTACTCCTTCCAACTGTCACTTCTAACTGTCTGTTTCTTCCGTGATGTACATGGGATCAAAACAATAACAAGATGTGCGGCCAGCAGGTGACAGGTGCAAGGGTAAGTACAGACAGCAGGTGTCCAAACGTGCAGGTAGAAGGACTGTAGGGTTACAGATACAGACCCAGGTGCAAGGGCTGCTGGGAGGCAGTGCGAGTGTGCAACTGTGCGTGTAGAGACCTGGGCCCGAAATCAAAGGGTAGCCCGCCGGTGACCAGTGCAGTATCGGACAGGAAATCAGCAGGGGAGAGGAAGAGAGAAGGCAAAAGCAAAGAGGAAGGTCTTGAGGTGCTTCTGGAACTGGAGATGGTTCTCCTCGAGTTTCGGAGAGGCAGGGAGGCTGTTCCAGAGGGAGGCCCCAGCCGAAGAAAGAGAGCTACATGAATTTTAGGGTTGGTACATTGAAGGTGGCAGGGTTCACAATGGCATGGGCCGAGGGGAACTTGAGACAATGTCTGTTATGTAACAATTCCCAGGAATCTGTGATCCATTTTATGTTTTTCTGTTCAGCGAGTTGTGACCTTAGAAGCTTATGAAGTTGTGTAAAAGAAAACTGAAGATCCAGGAAGAGTAGGTAAAGTGGCAAAGTATATTTTTCGTGTCTGGCATCTTAGGATAAAAAAAAAAAGAAAACCCCCAACTCCAATCCCCGAGATTTAAAAAAAACATTATTTTATTTTATTGCATTTGTTGAAGGGGGCTGCTACTAATTGGCTCTTTCATGCCTCTCCCCCAATAACAGTGAAATGTTTTTAGTTAAATCTTTTATTATGTGCTTTTTATTGATCTTTGAAGGTCCGCTGTATTTATTTAATTTTTTTGAATTTGTATGTGATTTTTTTTTTTTTTTTTAATGTTTATTGGTTTAAAAAGATACAAAATAAGTAAACTTTATCACAGAAAAGTTTTACAAATTTAAAAATTAACCATTTACATAATTTATTCTTAATTCCTCCTATCTTTTAGTCACAGGTCCTTAGTTCTTTTCAATACATATAGTTAATAAAGAAAAACATACATTCATATGTTCTCATCCTCATATCCAGTCTTTCCTTCAACTAGATCCATTTGCTCGATTTTTCTCAAAATGACTTCTATCAGTTTTAGCATCTCTATGCAGGCAGTTATACGTTCTCCCGTTAGAACTCTGTCCCACCAGTTTTGATCTAAATTAACACAATTCAGTTGCTGGGTTTTTGGCAGATGTTTAGTTCGTAGGTGTCTCAATATAGGGCACTTCATCTCCCAGTGGGACAGAGATTCTGCCGATTCAGCATCTTCACAGAAGCGACATCTTGAGCTCTCCTGAGTAATCCTCTTTCTAATGCGATTTAATTAGTTGGCAAAATATTCAGTCTCACGCGAATCAGCAGATCTCACTAATAAAACGAGGGACATTTTTTTCAAGTAATTAGGAATGTTATTGGAGCCCCTTTTCTCTAATTCTTTTGCAGGTCTTAGACGACCACTATTTCTCTCATCTACTGTCCTAATCCAGTCATTATCCATTATTTGCCTTTTAATCTTCATGGGATTACTAATCAGCTCTTCCTTACTTAAATTCTGATCATAGATTATATCTGAGATTTTGTAATACCAATTTTGAGTTGTTTTGTATTTTCCTTGTTTGTCTTGAAGAATATCTAACGGTGAGCTTTTCGCTTGAAGTAATGATTTTCTATATAAAGCAATGGAGTTCCATAGTACCATACTTTCTAAGGACTGTAGCTTTAGTTCTTCATGGATCACTGCTATTTTTAGACATTTGGGAAGGTTTAAACGGTTCTTCCAAAACAGGCCTTCCAATAGTGGCCAAATAGTCCATGGCAGACAAACCATACCTTCCGCACCATATGTGAGTATGCCAGTTACTTTTTGTCGATAAAAGGTTAGTAATGGAATCACAGAAAATTTTCCGTATTGCTGGTAGAGTCTCCTTCCTTGTGCCGCCAAGTTCTTAGTTTTACTTCTTAAGGAATAGTAGTGACCAGCATCGTTGAAGTTGAGGTTTCTATTAATGGTTACTCCCAAGTAGACCATTGTATTGACAATTTCCAATTTTTCATTATTGATCCACCAATTTTGATTTCTTAAGTTTGGTAGTTCGGCAGAAATTAGTTGTAAGAGTTTTGACTTGGAAGTATTCATTTTCATTTAATTTCCACAGAGATATTCGTAGAAGCATTGAATTCGCTGCTGCAGGCCTATTGGTGTAAGGTCGATAAAAACAATGTCATCTGCATAGAGAATCAAAGGAATTGATTTGCCATTTATTCTCGAGGAAATGCATGAATTAAGCTTTGAATTTCCTAAATCAGAGATATACAGCCTAAATAAGAATGCAGCTATTGCACAGCCCTGTTTTAGTCTGAGATTAGTTGGAATTTCTTTTTTACAGAGCTACCGTGTTGGTCAATCGTATTCGGATCGAGATATTCGAGTAGAGGGCTTGCATGGCCTCGATTAAATCGCACGGGCAATTCCAGTTCTTAAGCTTCTTCCAAAGCTTATCTCGATTCACACAATCAAAAGCTTTTTCAAGATCTAGGAAAGCTGTTTTTATTCTGGTGTTACTTTCAAGGGCTTGGATTTTTTTAAATTCCCAATAGGAAGATATTTAGATAAGTTCCTATCCCTTTAATAAAACCTGTTTGATGTTCATCGAGGATATGTGTGCTATTTGCCCAAGCTGTTAAATCTCGCAACAAAATTGTGGCGAATATTTTTCCCATCGAATCAAGAAGCGCAATAGGACGGTAATTATTGGGGTCCGCTCGATCTCCTTTTTTATGTATTGGTACTACCAAGGCTTCACGCCAAGAATCTGGTAAACATTTGGTTGTTAATACTTGCTGGAATATCCGGAATATCAACCTGCTCCATTCTTCAGGAATTTTTTTTAGGAGAAAGTTTGAGACCCCATCAGGTCCTGCTACCCTAGATGAGCTTAGTTGACTTAGTCTTAACCTGATGTCATCTTGGTCAATGTTTATCTTCCAAGTAGTTGATAATTTGGTAATTTGGCTATTTCTTCCCTCTGATAGTAATTCCCGATTTTGGATGTCAGAATTCTGCTTCATAGTTAGTGAATATTTTGTTGTGAACAGGCTGTTAAAATGTTCGCAACAATCCTTGTTCGCTTAAAAGGCTTATCCTGGGGTCTGATTTAAAGGTGCCTCCTTTGTTTAACAGGGTCCATATATCTCTAGTATTGTTTTCAATAATTGCTTTTAGCATTCCTTCAGCTTCTGTTTGTAATCTCTGTGCTCAAGTGGCAATTAGCCAGTTTTTGTATTTCTGTCTTCTAAGTCGTCTTAGTTCTCGCCAGTTATCAGGTCTTTCTTTATTTAGTTTTTGGATTTCCACCACCATTTCTTTTTACTGTTTAAAATCAAAAGAGTCGCTGCATTTTATTCCTTTTATTCCTCTCGTTTTGCATAGTTTCATAAAATCCTTTAATATCCATGAGTATTCGACCTGATTTGGATTCTTGTTTAAAGATTGTTTGAAAATATTGTCAGTCATCACAATTTCATCTATGTTAATTTTCAGCCGATTCTTAGACGAAGTGATGTTGACCCTGCTCATATATTCTCTTTTAGATTTTGTATAGTTAGTCATCAGCATTACACCAAGTAGATCATGGTCACTAAAGCATTGCTTTTCTATTATTAAAGATTTGACTCGGTTCTTCAAGGCATTAGAGACGAAAATATTGTCGAGGCAATAATTTTGTACGCCATTGCACCAGGTACATAACCCTGGAGTATTTCCTGTAGATTGACCATTTAGCATATGCAGATCATGGAGATTTGCTTCATGATGCCAGTAATGTGCTTTATTATCAAGGGCATATTCCATTTTTGGGTATCCATTTTGATCTAGTAAATGCAAAGTAAAGTCTCCACATAATATTATCAATGCTTTAGGCCAGTCAAGTTTGAGCTTACCAAGCTCTTTACTAAGACTATTCAATGGATCCATCTCTTGCGATAGGTTAATTTCCTATAGAGGTTAATTAGGATTATCTTTTCAATTATCTTCTTAGTTTTCGAATGTAAAATCAGAATCTGTATGTACTGGCTAGGACAGATATGAGAGATTACTTGATAACTGGACTCTATTTTCACCAAGGTAAGTAGGTGTTACATTCACCTAGCTCCCACATGGGCGTCGGTCGGACCCAGACTGCTGCGGCCTCCACCCACGTGATGCGTAGTGCAGCGATGACTGACTGGATCTGCCCTCCTAATCTTGTCTGCTTTGCCTGTAGAAATATTCTCCTGCAAGTGGAGAGATAGATTTAGACACTTGTGGATTCAAGCGATAGCACCCCCACTGTCCTCCCCACTAATCACCTCTGAAGCGCCCTCCCAGCAATCTAACCTTATATTCTTGAAGGATGAGCCCTCCATCCTGCGAAGCACGCAGGGGAGTGTTGATGACCAGTTACTTCACTGGCCTGAAGATATTGAAGAGTTGTAGACGAATCCTGACTCCAAAAGGTCCTGGCAAAGAGCCGTAAGTATATAGTTCATAAGAGTTCAAAATGTCTGGAATTCACTCCTGTCCAATTCCTCTTTTATCTTGTAGCTTTGACCCAATAAGAGGATTGACAGCTGAAAGCGCTCCGGTAAAAGTCTGTGTTACCCAAAACTGTCCGGTAAATAATGCCAAGGGTTAAACTTGCTGATTTCTCCTTATCTTACAGGTGCAGCATTAGAAGATGTGGCGTGCTGATGAATTATACCTCCGGCGGTAAATTCAGTTAAGCACATGGCGGCTAAAGAGATTGTCTCTGTCTGTTCTCTCTGCTCATCTTGTTGTTTCTTGTCCCCCTTAGGTGCCGGGATTCGGCGATGTAAAGATGGAGACAGCGCCAGATCGAAGAGATGCTGCGTGGAACGGTGAGTATGGTGCGGCGCTGCTGCTGGCGATGCGACGCGTTTAAAACAAAGTCTTTCCTCTGGTTTGAAGATGCGAAGAATCCGGAATCAGGTAAGAAATCAGGTAATACTCTTGTTCTAACCTTTGCTTCTTTCCTTCTTTCTAGGTGCTCCAGGTTCGAGGCGGGCGTGGCAGAAGGCTGGATGCTGCTGCTGGCACGGTGAGCGTTACGCTGCTGGATGCAGAATATCGCGAAGTATGTGCTGCTCTTCGGGCGTGGTTTAAATAGCCTCCAAAGTAGTCCCAGGTAGGTATTCCTCCCCGACCACACCCGAGTAACAAAATAGTCCCTGAGGTAAATTAGTCCCTTCCAGGCCTCACATGGGCTTGGATCATCTTGCAGCATGGTCTGCATCAGCTAAGTGTGCACCTATGAGCCTGGTGTCTATGGCGCCAGGACTGATGTCCCATATGAGCCTGGCGCCATAGGTGCCAGGACTGAACCCAGACAGCCCCTAGCAGGGGTTGCTGGGTTTTCTCAAGGTGACGTGATGCCTGCTCCCGGGGCTGATGGACGTGGTCTGGATGCCCAGGGGTATGCATCATGACAGTAGGCCCGAAAAGGGTCGTCCAAATATACCTTTCCCTGGCGGGTTCAAGAATGACTCATAGCCATCACATGTAGGGGTATTACAGAGCCACATCTCTTGCAAGCAGATTATTTCATATTTTATGAGGCTTTGGTTCTTCTCGCGTAATAAATTCCTAAATCCTCTTGTGTTCCAGCTTTCAATGAGTTCTTCTGAGGATGTATCCAAGTTGATATTCTATTGTTCAGATCGCTTTGCTAGAGCTTCGGCTGCCCAGTTCCATGATTTTCCATTATCGTTGCTCATGGATGCATGACAGTTCTTTATATTTTTTACTGTGAACGAAATTTTACGAAGATCTTCAGTCTTGTTTCAGTCATGCTGATTTCTTGTAGATTATTCTTTGATGTATTTATCTTGGAATTTCTTATTCCGTCTGGGATTTAACAATTGCTTGTTTTTCAAGGCAACTGGTTTTTCTAAATATCTTTCTTGGATCTTCCTTTGGTTCTCGATCTTTGTTGATCTTTGTTTAGATCTGAATAGTGTTCTCGAAAATTAAATCAGAGTTTGTTCAAATAGATTTTTTTGCTCTAGGATATTAGATTTTGCTTTCCACGAGATCATATGTAGTATAACAATATCTGTGGATTTTTCATAGGGGATTTCAACGATCTTAAGATCATCTGTAGCCAAATTTCTTAGTTCAAGAATTTGTTGGAATAGTTTTCTTATTGTTTGTCGGTTTAAGATGGGAGCATTTTGGTCTTTATTTAGTCTGTTCAATTGCAGTGTAAAAGTGGATTTTTTTTCCCTTCTCTCTTTTTCTCTCTTAGGGCTTCGACTTGCAGATCTTTGTTTATTAAATCGAGAGGAATTAGGCTCCTTAGTGTAAAGTGATTCATGATTCCTTGTGTTTGTGGCATTTATTTCCTATCTATTCGTTTGCCTTAGGCTTCTACTCCTAGGCCTCCGTTTATCGTATCTAGGTAGAGAGGATTCTTTGATGTAGGTAGACTTATGGTTTCTTGAGTTTGAATCCATTTGGCTTCTTTTATTTTTATATAATTCTTGGTTTAGATTAGCTAAATTCTCTCTTTTTTGTTCTAAAGTCTTGAATTTGATAGAATTCTTAGGTTCTTTTCTCGCAGGATAGATTGTTGTTTTAACTTCTTTATCAGCTTTACTTTTAGAATGGTCAGTAATTTCTGCTGTCAGATTTTCAATTTCGGCCCACTCAGTTTCTGATAAATTATTCCAGTTAGAGTCATCTTTTTCCTGATCTATAATTTCCACTAAGTCGCGTAGTGTAGAAGATTGATTCACATTCTCGTCAGGATCCTCTTCTATAAAAGAATATTTAGGGAACATACTTAATTTCTCACTTTTTTTTATAGTGTCGAGCACATTTAATGTGAGTTCAATTCTTGGTTTTATTCCGCAGGTTGTTCCAGAACTAGTTTTGGGGGAGTATGTAAATTCCTTAGAAATGCTCGTGATCCATTTCCTTTGTGTTTTTTTTGTTTATTGATTGGTTCTTTGATTTCTTTATCTCTAGACTATTAGTCAGATGTGCAGATTCCTCCAGGTTTATATCTGACTCCATATATTTTGATTTCATATTAGGTTGCAGGGTTCTTAGTGAATGATTTAAGGATATGCTACCTTCCATTTCAGCTAGCCTATTCTCTATACTGGC
Organism: Ambystoma mexicanum; assembly: GCF_040938575.1. NCBI lineage: Eukaryota > Metazoa > Chordata > Amphibia > Caudata > Ambystomatidae > Ambystoma > Ambystoma mexicanum. The sequence continues at coordinate 1,217,554,217 of NC_090931.1, forward strand.
CAGACTTAATCTTTTCTGTGCCGATATTTTTTCTGCCAGTAGAGTCAAGTCTTTCATTAATTGACCTGCCATTTCAGAGTTCTTTGTAGATCTTGGATGGTTATCTCTCGACAAATTGTTCACAATTGGGGTCGCTTGCCCATCGTCGAGGTTACGTCCTGTTGGTTGAAGCTTTTTATCATTTTTATCTAGGTTATCCTTTCCACTTTCCTGATAATCCTCCTTCTTAATGGGGTTATCGTCAGGCAAGTCTACTGATGGAATAAAGACTTCATCCACAGGATCTGTTTCTAAGATATTCTCACAGCCATCTTGTATATTTACTACAAGTGATTTTTCAGCTTTTTGGAGTGTCTGTTTCACATGGTGTAGAAGCATTTAGTGTGGTCGGTTGAGAAACAGTTTGTGGGTTTTGCTTTGAATTCCCTTCAAGTTGATTGTCCATACTTAGTAGTGCTTCTCGCTCAAAGAGATAAGAGCTAATTTTTAATGGCTGGTTCTGGATTAAAGGGACAATGCATCTACTAGAGTTTTTATCAACAAAACGTTCTATAATGGCATCTTTCGTTTGCCGTGTTTTCATAGTATCAGTGATTCGGGCTTTAAATTCAGTAAGTTGTTCACACCAGTGCACAATAAGTCCAACAATCCACACTAAACCGAAGAGCCTCCGGGGAGATCAAAGGGCAATCCCTGCAGTTTCCCCACAGCTTCTGTTAGAATTTATACTTCCCACATCAAAAGCGCATACTCACGTGATTCTTTTCAGAGTTACAGTCTGTAATGTAGCGCAGTTTGTAGATCGTATGCAGGACGTAATGTCGGTTCTGCGGGGGTCAAGGCAGACGATGGAAAGGCTGCTAATTTGCTTATCATAAGCGAAAATAAGGCACAATAAATAGTCATATAGCGCCTCCCCAGCCGAACTGCCAAACTGCTTCACTTAGCCCCACTGTCATGATCTCTGCTTCCAAAAGGTCAGGGTTTTCCCAACTCCCTTGGAAGCAGATCCATAACCCAGGTTCCGAGTGCCAACCAGTTCCAATTGGGACCTTTTGGACCCAGTCCTGGCGCCAGTGGCACCAGGCTCATAAATATGCCCAGTCCCAGCGCTGGAAGCGCCGGGCTCATAATGCTTGGGTGGACTTACCTTCAGCAGACCATGCTGCTTACTTGCCTGCCAGTTGAGCCTCTGATCCTCTTCTGTTTGGAACTACTTTTCCTGTTGGGTGGGGCTGGAGCCACTCCCTAGATTCAGAACACTGGAACTCTTCTGGAAGGCAGGAACTCTTTTCTTACCAGGAACTCTTTTCTTACTTAGGCGTGGCTGTGGAAGGAGACACCTAAGCACTACAGGAGGCTATTTAAACCACACCCGGTGGATGAATCTTGCTTTGCGTTATTCTGCAACCTCTGCAGCAGAACGCTCATCGTGTCTTCTGCATCCGGTCCTGGGCCTAAGGAAAAAGGCTTACCATCCTGAATCCAGTCTTCAGCAACACCTATAAAGACAAGAAAGAACAGGTTAGCATTCCGGCATCTGAAAGGCAAAATCTTACCTACTCTTCGTGCGCTCCGGAGGTCTTCACACTGCATTCCGGCATCTGAAAGACAAAAGCTTACCAACTCTTCGCACGCTCCGGAGGCCTTCGGCGCTGCATCCCGCATCTGAAAGACAAAACAAGGTGCGTTTAAAGACATTGGGGAACTTTAATACTCACGTGCCATTACTCCTTTCCACATCTAATCCAGTGGGTATTCCGGCACCCTGCAGCCGCTCTGAACTCGTACCTGCAAAATAAAAAGACAGTTAGAGCGCATCGTGAAGCAGGCAACAAGCGCTTACTTACGTGCTTCCAGGCGCTTCTATTCATCACACGGGCTCCATCTTCAACTCACTTCAGCCTGTCATCCGCCATCGCCGGAACCCTGCAAAACAAGAGACATCATTACTAAAGACTTTAAAGACATTTGAATGACTCGAAACTTACCGTTCGTGCAGTAAACAACGGACAGCAGTCCTCTGAAGTCAAGAGGCCTGCGCTACCTATCCAGTGAAGAAACTGGTTACAGCACCCTGCCCCGAGGCAGATGGAGAGCTCGGCATTCACTTACCTAACGTGAGAGCGTTAACCTTTGGGGCTCTACAGGAGAGGAGAAGAGGAAAGAGATAGGGACACCCCAATAACCCCAGTTCATTAACCCCATATTTTCTATCTGCAGACATCTTACTCTACACGTCAGGCATACAGTGCACAGAGGTCCAGCCCAAAGAGCCAACCGGGTGCTACACATCACCTTTGAAGATACGGTAGTCGCCCAGTCAAGACCGGCGCCTCTGCGAGAATCAGGTGAGCGTTACACCCACTTTGCTCGGCTTCGTGGGGTTTCCGGTTTTTGAAGGCGCGGGAAGCCGCGCTCGCAGTGTAAGAGGGGCTTGGCTTCCGCAGCGTTCATAGAGAATTAAAGGTGCGGAGGCATCCAAATGAGGCATAAACCACACGTAGAATAAAAGAATGTCCTCTGGGATTTCAAAAGAGGCAGTGACAATAAGGACCTGCCAAACTGCTTCACTTAGCCCCACTTTGCTCTGCTTCATGTGGTTTCGGGTTTTTGAAGGCGCGGGAAGCCGGGCTTGCAGTGTAGAAAGGGGCTTGGCTTCCGCAGCGTTCGTGGAGAATTAAAGGTGCAGAGGCATCCAAATGAGGTAGAAACCGCACGTAGAATAAAAGAATGTCCTCGGGGATTTCAAAAGAGGCAGTGACAATAAGGACCTGCCAAACTGCTTCACTTAGCCCCACTTCCCCAATTCGTATGTAATTTTATTTTAGTGTGATCAAATTTTAATCCCTCTATTTTTTTATCCATGTATTCTGTGTACTGTTTTATATTGCAATGTGATGATCTCCTTTAATGTCTTTGTGCTGAATAAATGTTATTATTGATTCATGTGCTACCGAACAATGAGGCCTGCATCCTGATGGCTTTTCCGAATAATTTTTGTACAACTCTTTGCAATCCACCGCCGGAAGAGTCTCTGCGTATATGGCGGAGTCAGGGGCTTCCATACTCTTGAAGCCCAGGAAAGACGCAACAGATTGTGGCTCTTATATGGATATCGCTTTGCTTAATTGTGATGCAAACAATCGATACCAAGATTCTGGCCAATAGGCTCTCTGCACTGGTGCCTGCTCTTATTGATAGTTATCAGAGATTTGGGGACGGTCCACTTTTGCTAATATTAGACGAGTGATCGGCTTAATTGAACTGAGTGCTTGCACAGGCTAAAAGGCGGTGGCACTTTCACTAGATGTGAACACGCCCTATGATAGCCTGCTCTGGCCAAAAATGGAGATGGTCTTGGTGACATATGGGATGGGTGTGGGGTCTGTTAGGATAATCCTAGGTAGCTTTCACTGCCCTATGACTAGAATAAAGATGAACAAGGGATACACAAGCCCAATCGAGATCAAATGGGGTACCAGACAGGGATGCCCTCTGGCCCCTTTGTTTGCCTTGGCAATGGAGCTTCTTGCGCAGAAAATTAAGGTGAATGATCGGGTGGAGGGTATTGTTACAAGAACTGGTCAGCACAAAATAGCATTATATGCGGATGATGTGCTTTTGCTCCTTATCAACGCAAACAAATCCATACATAGCGCCTTGGGAATCCTAGAAGAATTGGTAGGCCTTCTGGTTCCACTATGAACTATACTAAACCCACAGGAATTAATATTTCAGAATCTGACCAAACTATAGCAGATTTACGAGCGTCAACGGTACTCTTTTGGACCCGGAATAAGTGTAATCTATCTAGGGGTTGTCTTAACCCTGCACTCTGAGGGACTATACAAGGTGAATTTCCAGGCCTTGTTTAAAGAATGCAAACATGACCTCTAACGGTGGGAGAACCAGCAGATTTCCTGGCTGGGTAGGGTAACTGTGGTGAAGATGTCCATTGTGCCCACACTGTTACATGGCTTTCATTCTCTCCCAGTGAAACTACCTGCTGGCCCTTCATTACTCGTTTACAAGGAGCAGTCTTGAAATTTATTTGGGGGCCGTGGGGGTGGTGGTCTCCACTGATTAATAGGCAAACCCTATTGTGATCACTGTGGCAGGGTGGTTTGGGAGTCCTATCACTAAAACGGTACTTAGTGGCCGCCCAAATCAGAGCTGTATTTGATTGGTACAGCAGTACAAGCCCCAAAAAAATAGGTGCAGCTACAACGACCATTCCACTAAAGTACCATTCTTGTCTCCCCGTAGTTGGGAAGGAGGCAGTCAACTCTTGAGCACTATGAAGGCTTCTCTCAACTATAGGGAGATGGGGAAATGCATGGTTAGGATTCCGGAAGGAGTAGGGTCCCAGCCCCCGTTTTGTTGAATATAGACTTTAGCACTGGAGTGCTGATCGCCTTTAAAGACTGGGAATCTGGTGGGACATTTAGGTTGGGACATTTATACACAAACTCAGAGCCTCTCTCATTTCGAAGAATGCAAGACTTAGTTCAATCTGGGGGAGAGGGAAATGTTTTGCTACATCCAAATCAACAGGGAGATGAAGAAAAGGTGCATGAGGTTTTGAATTAACCTTCTCAGAGGACTTAGCCAAGAATCGCACATCCAAATGTTACAGACCCCTCGATCCGACAGAGGACACAGAACCTGTACTGTGTATGCAAAAGTCAGAAGAGGGTCTGGAGTGGAAATCCCGCTTTCATCTTGGAGACACGTTTGGGAAAGGACACACAGGGTTTCTTGTTGCACTGGTCTTAAAGAATGTGTATACAAACTCCTATGCTGCTGGTACATGACCCCAAACGTACTCCATGGTATAAATGCTAGTGTTCCAGATTCTTGTTGGAGGGGATGCAGAGAAAATGGTACTATGGGGCATTTATGGTCCAAATGTAGAGGCTCACTGGTTTATTGGAAGGAGATAATTTCCCATATCAGAGACCTCACAGGGGTATTAACCCCATGGACTCTAGGGTGGTGATACTAGGCGACACAGATGAAGAAGGGCATTACCCCATGGAAGACCCGAAAGGTTGCGTTCTCACCCAACTTCTCCTGGCGACTAGACTCACCTTGGAGGCAGTTTTGAAGGGACCAGAAGGCCCAATGATGGCACACTGGTGGGTGAGAATCTGGTCTCTTGTGGCTATGGTAAAGATCACTGCTATTCTGAACAGCACCTTTCAAACCTTCTGTCAGACCCGGTTACTGGTTATTGATTACTTAATTGACCACAAACATCAACCCATAAACCCCAGATGTTTTACAACTTTGATCTTTTATGAATCTAACCATGTTATTTTGCTGGGATAGTGTTTTTTTCTTTTCTTGGTTTTCCTTTCCTTTGTTTTATTGTTCGATTATGTATTGTTTTTTTTTTTTGTTTGGCTGAATTGCTTCAACCTTTCAAATTTCATCCATCATTACAAAATCATGTATATACAATTATTTCATAGCTTCCTATCTATATAAAAACGCAAAACTTTACATAAGTTTTACACATAGAACTTATTAACTAACAAACGTACATATAGTTCATTTCATGTTTTCTTGTCACATACTTTGATCAAATTTAAAACTAATCTGGCAATACCTGATTTAAAAAATGAACAATTGTTTTCCGCATAGCAAACTTTGTGCTGCAAAAGACACGCCGCCAAATGTTCTTATGATCAGTTGGTGTGAATATACATAATATATTTGAGAAAAACAAATTTCGCTGTACTTCTAAATTAGGACAAGAGATAATAAGATGTTCTAAAGTCTCTTTGTGGGTAAGATTCTTACAAAACCGACAGAAGTTTGAACTCTTTAGAATTTGTTTTCTCTTGGCCAAGATATCATTTGTCGGCCATAGTTTAATCTAAATCTTAAATATTTATTTCTTACATATGGAGAAGGACATTGAACAAAGTAATCTGACATCTGGCGATATCTCTTGTGACCAAATAATACAATTGAAAAGTCCTTGAAAAGTCCTTGTAAGCAATGCACCTTTCTGTGTTCGTAATCCAGTAAAACAGGTATAATTTCCTTTTTGCTTCAATTGGATTTTCTAGTAAGAAATGAAAAGTAATACAAGCATCTGACATAATCTTGTATACCTCTTGTCGCCACTTTTGCGGAAATACGTGCATTGAAGAAATCAAATAATGAGCCACTACCCCCAGGATGTTATCTAGTTGTAAACTCAACAAACATTTACGAAAAAAGGCACATTTCTTCCACATTACATGGGCTACTAAAGGAACTAAGCCCAATTCATGTTGCAAAATGGGCATCGGTGTGCACGAGGGTAATCTCAAGACCTTCCTCCAAAATCTAGCTTCAAGAACATGCCAAGCGGGTTGTTGATTATTGATGCCATAAGTCAAAACCGGTACAACTTTCTGCTTGTAAAAAACCATAATATGTTTGTATGAAAATTTACCAAATTTGTGTACCAAGATTTTCGCTTGAGAAATCAGCGTGGTTGTTTTATTATCTAGATTATGCAAATGTGTCGCGTATGATAAAGAATTTTGAACATAAATACCTAAGTATTTGTACTCCGGAACAGAACGTAAAACATCATGTTGAAAATGCCAGATGTACTTATAAATCTATTTGGAGTCCGTCTTTTAAATGCCAGTATCTGCTCTTTGTCTTGATTTACAGATAGATGATTTGACTCTGTATACTGTGCCAAGCCATCTAGTAGTTTTTGTAGACCTAACGGAGTGCGAGACAACAATACCAGGTCATCCGCATACAGCAACCACGGTATTCGCTGATTTCCTAATTTTGGTGGATCTGCTGCAATAGAAAGAAAAACTTCACCAATATCTAATATATAGAAAATAAAAAGTGTGGACGCCAATATGCAGCCTTGTTTCAGACCATGGTTCGTTTTGATTGAGGATGTTAATTGGCCCTCTGTGTTCATTCGGACTTGCAATTGTGTGTTAGTGTGTAGATACCTTATAAGCGCAATTAAGGAAGGAGGGCATCCATAACGGTACAATTTTGTGTTTAGCAAATTCCGATCTATGGAATCGAAGGCCATCTTGAGGTCCACAAAGGACGTATATAACGCCTGATTTTCTGCTGCACTTTGGGATTTGAGCACGTTTAGAGTCATCATATTTGGAATAGTGGCTATAGCTGACACAAAACCAGACTATAAGAGATCACAATTGAAGTTAACTAGGGACCAGTTGTTAAATTCACGTAAAACAATCCGCGCAAATATTTTACCAGGTGCATCTAGCAAAGATATCGGACGATAATTTGCTGGATTGTTTCGATCCCCTTTTTTATAAATCGGAATAATATGAGCACATTTCCATGACTCGAGTATCTTTTGCATTTGATTGATGTTATTGAACATGTCAAATAAGATATTAGACCATGTCTCTGGATTTTGTTTCAACATGAAATTTGAAAGCTGATCTGGCCCCGGGGCTTTGGATTTGCTAGCTTTGTATATAAAATATCTTCCCAGTCAAAATGTAAATAGAAAGACCCAATCAAAGTGGGACTAGGATCAATATTTAGATCTGCTTGTTGTGTGTAGATCTTTGAAAAATATTCAACCCACGTTTGTTCACTAATGCAGTTTGACTGTATGGCCACTTGATTTCCCGCGGATGAATGGTTTAGCAAGGACCAAATTTGTTTAGTATTTTTACTGCTTAACATTCGTAAAATGGTAACACCATCAATCTGGAATAAGTTGTGCTTCCTCGTCCTCAACCAGTTTTTATATTTGGTTTTAATCTGTGTTACGGCCTTAGTTCTTGAAGCTAATGATAATTGTAATGCCTGACGTTTTTCATGTCTAAATTGAATTTTCCTGTCTTTGACTTCCTTACTAAAGTTGTGAAAATGTGGGGCTTGTTTCTGCGTGTGTGATCTTAAAATAGGTTGGAACTTCTGCATGGCATCAGCATAAGTTACTACCTCCAACTTTTGATTTCAATTTGTTTGACCAAGTAACCATGCATAATTTTCCCCAAATGCTTTAAGCGAGTTGTTGTTCCACGAAAGTCTATTTCGGGCCGTATTCACAATTACGTTGCCTTGCATATATTCAGGAGGTGCTTTATTTACCAGATTATGGACTACCCATTCCATGCACAACATGTTATGATCACTCAGAGTATTTTGGCACACTTGAAAAGACCTGATTTGTGACATGATGTTCTCGTCCAGATAAATGTAATCGATTATGCCAGCACTATTTCCTCTTTGCCAAGTCACTTTAGGAGGATTGTCAGAAGGAAAGGAGCCATTCAAAACGAATAGATTTCTTGTTTTTGCCAAATACAGCCATTTCGACAGGCGCCTGCTATGATGAATATGTTGCTGAGAAAAACAGTGTAGATTGAAGTCGCCTGCAATAATGGTGTAGCATATGTAGGGATCGAACACGGTCATATCAAGTACACCCATAAGGTCCTCCAAGAATTGATCGTCTGAGATAGCCTCAGGATTCCAGTACAAGTTGATCAGAGCAAAGAATTTTAAATTGTGTTCAGCTCTGACCAACTTAATGTACGGATTTGGTGAAGCCCAGTGCTCAATTTTTATGAGTGAACTCTGTTTAACAGCAACCAGAAAACCTGATGAAGGCCTCCCCTGCATAGCCTTGTTAGCTGGAATTACTTGGAGATCAAAACCATTCCACACAGGAGGCTCTACGAGCCACATCTCTTGGAGCATCATTACATCATGTGTGGATAGCTCTGTAGGTTTATTTAAAAGATGTCTAAAACCTCTCGAATTCCAGCTAACCAATGACAGGAGTTGAACTTTCTGGGGTAAACTCTAATGAGAATTGCCTTGCTGCTTACAAACACAGGCTACATTTTTTTTCCCTTGATTTTACCCCATGTCCGCATGGAAGTTGTTAACAGTTGGAGAGGCCAAAACCCCCTTCAACTGTTGTGAAGCATACAGTTCTTTCAAGAGTATAAAACCCAGATTTAATAAATGAGTTTTTTCTACCCAAATCATGTTCCAGATTACTTTGGAATTTATCCATAGTCTTACCTCAGACCCGTCTCCCCTCAAAAGAAATTCTACCTGTTCGATATCAACTGATTTTATGTCATCCAGAGCTGGAATTTCCGAGAGAATCTCTAAGACAGATTTAAGATTAAGTATATACTGGGGAGCCGGACGAGGACAACATTTTAATGTTAAACAAAAGGAAGCGGACTGCTTTATTTTCAAGGCACTTTTATTAGGATCTCTATCTGGTACGACCTGTGAGTTGAGTGCTTGTTGTGACTCCACTTGTCTATTTTGTAAAACCTCTGAGATGGTAGAGGTAATTATCCGTTTCATTTTGAGTGAGATAATCTGGGGCCTAACTTTGGCAATGGTACAGTCTGTAAATGTTCTTTATTACATAATTCTGGGTTGTCAACCGCACCCGGTGTTGCGGAAACACCGCTCATAGTGGCCATCAGATTTTCATTCTCCGGTAAGAAATCTTGTTGTAAGTTTTCTTTGCTTGAATTTGAATTTTGTTCAGAGACATGTTTTAGGGATATTGCTTAGTGTGACTGTGCACCCATGTATTCATCGACTGCACGCCGAATTTCCTGAAAGTGGATGTCACTTTTAGAAATGGATTTAGACTTCTGTGGTATTTGGGGTTTCAGCATATTCTTAGGGTTACCTTTATTCCTTTGAGTGATGTCCTTGAATGGACTGGAGACTTAAACCGCATCAATTAAATCATCCAGCGGTTTATACGAGGGAATAGGAATCGTCCTCTTTAGTAATGTAATCACTTTTTTTTCTGCGTTAGTTGGGCATGTGCTTGATACTTCTTTGTGATTTCTTTAATCTTTTTATTAGTTTCTGGACAAAGTAGCCTTTTAACAAATTGTTTTGTCTGAGATGTAAAATTGGACTTTGCAATTTTTTGATTTTTTGGCTTTTTTTCCAGAATAAAGCTTACCCTTTTGTCCGTCTTTGGAACTTGAGTTTTTAGACTAGCTACTACAAACGTGGGATATAGTGGTTTGGATACAACCAGAGATTTACTAATCACAGATTTAATGTTACCACTACTTCCCACTATTCCGTTTTCGTGTCCGGAACCCAAATCATTTTCCCCCTGTGGGACATCAGTTTTCTCAGTTATGACTTCTGCAAAGTGAGGGAGAACAGATTTACTCAAATCTCATCCTGACTCTTCATCTGCTGAGCCAAGTGTTTGAGTAAATCTGCTTATTTGAGATTTCAAATCTACCTTGACCACATCCTTTGTCAAACTCTCCCTATTTCCCTCCAGATTTAAAGTTAGAGTCTTGCCACAACAGTACATGGTCGATTTGTTTATCTTGAGCAAAAATTTTGAGTTTCATAGTTTCAAAGAGTTTGGCCATTGATTGAATGGCCAAATTCATTGAATCTAAAGTAATCTCCAGCAATCTATTTGGAGATTGCGCCTGAATTGAATTTTCTCTAGGAACATGGTGGGAGGTTTTCCTTGGTGTTGGCATAGCAAACGATAGATTAGAAACAACAGACTGAGAGGTGCTTGGGTAAAGCACCGGAGATGCTGACAAATTATCATTCAATGTTTGTGATGCAAAACTAGATTCATTTAAATCAATATTGATTATCGCTGGATCTTTTAACTGGTGACCCTGAGATTCTTTTTTCTGACTAAGTGTGGAAATTGGTTCAGTCATAACATTGCATAATAACACACTGTCAGACAATGAAACATTCTTTTCAGACACAAACAACGGTGCATGAGTACATTGAGTTACCCGAGACAATAAATTCGGGTCACCCAAGCCCTCAACAGCACTTCCTGGTAGTTCTGTTGACATCATAGCCGCTAAGTCAGATTTACCATGATCCATGGGTTTCCGAGGCGCCAAGCAAACGGCTCTTTGTAACGTATGTGTCCTTTTGCTAAATACAGGTAAAGAAACCTGCGGCAAAAATGTCTGTGTGTCTCACGGGGGTCTCCATTTGTTTTGAATATAATTTAGCAGGCTTGGGAAAGGGCGTGGACACACTCCATGAACGCTTCTTCCTCTGCAAAGGCGTAAGTCCAGAAGAGTGTTCCCATATACCAGCTATAAGGGACCCAGGTGGCATGCCTGAAGTTAATGTACACATGTTAAAATGCGAGAACCCCTTCTAAATTCCCCAAACACCCGAACAAAGCAGTTTTCAAAAGGTTGAATTAAAATACCCAATAAGTACGGCAGGCCGCTTCATCCGCAACAAAAGCGGCCAAGCGGTACTTAGGTTCTTTGCAACGGTGCGCGTGCGTTCAGGAATATATACACGCCTTCCACTAGGCGTGTCGGGTGGCAACAGCACGGTGCCTAATCAACAATAAAACACAAAATAAAGAAACATAACTGAAGCTAGAAGCAATGGAAAGCAATGGAATTTCCTCTGTTGCTGAGTGAGACCCAGTTCAGCTGCTGGTTAATGAAGTCCTGCACGCTGCACATCCAAAAGCAGCAAAGTTAGCAGAATCCAAACTAGGGAGCAGCGTAGAGCAGCGTAGAGCGGCCAAGCGGTACTTAGAAAGGTACTTCGCAACGGTATGTATTGTCTGTTTTTGCTCATGATTGAGATTATTGTGCCTTTGCTTGAAGAAAATGCTAAATAAATCCTGTTACAAAACAAAGTCAGTCGATTTATATGTAATGGGGTCAGCAGTATGATGAGCAATACAGATGTTTTGGTTGCTAAACAGATTCACTCTGGATAATTGCTAGTCTAAACACAATTAGTCATGATTATAGGTCGAATTTCAGGCATAAACAAGGCCAGTCTAGTTATGGAGTTATGTTATGTTAATTGAATTTATAAAGCGTGCACTCCCCAGAGGTATCTTGGCGCTGGAGGAGGGGGGGCAGCCGGAGCAGAACAGAATATGACTAGAATAGATCGGATTTGACAGCCTTTCTAAAGGCAAGGTAATTTGAGTTGTTCTTTATCAGCTGCAGTAGATTGTTCCATAGAACCACTGCGGCCACTGAAAAAGCGCGACCGCCCAACCTAGTCCGCTTAAACTTTGGTACCACTAAACAGGCAGCTAAGGCTGATCGAAGGTTACGGCTTGGGAGGTAGCGGGTGAATTTTGCCTGCAGATATTCAGCCCCCTGACCAGGAAGAGCTCGGTGGACTATACATAGTGCCTTAAATTGAATCCGTTTGGCCACTGGCAGCCAGTGGAGAGTGCGAAGCACTGGAGTGATAGGAACCCCATAAGGGGAGCCAGTAGCAAACCGGGCTGCCAGATTCTGCAGGCGTTGCAGTTGCTGGATCTGGCCCTTGGGTTGAGCCAGATACAGCGAGTTGCAATTATCTAATTGAGATAAAACCATAGCCGCCACCACAGGACGATGTAATGAGGCTAGAATCAAAGGAAGAACCTTTTTGAGAACTCTAAGATGGAAATAACCAGCTTAGCAGACTGCTGTGACCTGTTTGTCCATAGTCAGTGTAGCCGAAAGAATAACTCCCAGGTTTTTTACTTTACTGACAGGAACTGGGAGGGGACCAAAGTCTTGGGCCAGAACGAGTACACCCAGAGTGTGGGGTTAGGGGGACAGCCCACCACCATTACCTCAGTTTTGTCTCCATTTAATTTGAGCCAATTACAGTTCATCCACTCTCCCACGGCTGCCAGACACTCCCGCAGGCACGTCGTTGCCACCTCTGGATCACTATCCAAACGTATTAGGATCCGGGTGTCGTCGGCATACGAGTAGCATCTGACTCCGAACGGAGCGGATCAAACGCACAAGAGCCCAAATATAGATGTTGAATAAAATTGGAGACAGGGAGGAGCCCTGAGGTCCTCCGCAACTGAGGTGACAGGGGGCCGATAGAAATGGCGGCATAGAGAGGGTCTGAGTACGATCCGCCAGGAATTATGTGAACCAAGCCAGCACTTGCCCCGATATTGCAAATTGAGCAAGGTGGGATAATAGGATGGAGTGGTAGGCTGTGTCGAAATCGGGGCGCCCACTCCACCTGCATCCACCAGCCTGGCCATATCATCCTAGACGGCGACCAGTATACTCTCGGTGCCTCTGCACGGGCGAAAGCCAGATTGAACAGGGTCCAAGAGGCTGGATGATTCAAGAAAGGTTGAAAGCAGGGGAGACGCCAGTGATTCCAGAAGTTTAGATAGGAAAGGCAGAAGAGAAATAGGGCGAAAGTTGGACAGAACTGTAGGTTCCAGAGTCTGCATTTTCAGAAGGGGGACCACCCTGACAGTCTTCAGTTCCTGCGGAACCACCCCAGATTGAGAAGAGTCATTGATGGCAGCAGCGATCTCAGTTAGGCGATCCGGGGCGATGTCCTTCATAACCCGTAAAGGTATGTCGTCAGATGCGGAGCACGATTTGATTTTTTTTAATGGCCGCCAAGAACGTCACCTCGGAAAATCTAGGGAAGGTTGACCTCTTATTAGTTCTAGAGTAGGTCGGAATGACCTGAAATGGTTTGAGTACAATAGAGGGAGCTGCTACCGCTATACTGGAAATGTTGTGTCGGACAGTGTCAATCTTAGTAATAAAATACTGTGACAGAGCATCACATAATTCTTGAGTAGGAATTGCCTTGGAGTCAATTTCTCTGAAGAGGACAGAGCATTGACAGCTGAAAAGAGGGCTCTAGGCTGACACAGCGAGGACTCGATTTGAGTAGTATAATATTGATCTGTGGCTGCTTTAATGGCAGTTGAGTAGGCTGTAGAGCAGGATTTATATTCTAGTTTCTTGATAGTCATAATTTTTTTGCCATTTGCGTTCAGCTTGGCGAAGTTGAAGGCGAGCAGCCTTCAATGAGTCCGTAAACCAAGGCTCAGAAGGCATTGAGCGTGGGGCCACCGTATTGGCGGCTTCTGAGAATGACTGATGGAGAGCCGACAATGAGGCCATCGTGGCCATGCCACATTTGGAACCGATAGAAGCGACCATACTTTGGGTAGCAACAGTGCGCCAAGATCGCTGCCAGATTTTACCCGCTAATCTCTTGATAGGTTTACCTCCCACCTCCACCAAACAAAACACCAGGAAGTGGTCTGACCACAACACAGGTTCAATAGATTGGATAGACAAGAAGGAATCTCTGGCAAAGATCAAGTCAAGCATATTACCCAATATATTTGTAGTTTTTTTTATGTGCTGATGAAAATTAAGATCCAATAGGCGATCAGCAAATAATTCAAGAGCCGGGGATCTAGGTGAATCAAATTTCAAATTGAAATCACCCAGTAGAATCAATTGGGTGTATTGAGATTGAAGATTAGCCAGTAAATCTCGGAACCTTTCAAGAAAGGTACCCCCGGGTGCCGGTACACAATCAAAAAATGGCATGTGTTAGTAGCAGAGATAGCTCATCTAAAAAGAAGGGCTTCCATGGGGATAGCATGAGAGCACTCCAATTGAGTGACCTTAAAATCATCTCTGCAGATCACAGCAACCCCACCCCCATGCTGAGGCTTCTGACGGTCTGCATGCAAAATGCAGTAACCAGAAGGAACTGCTTGCACGAGAGAGGGGGCAGAGCTCTCCTGCAACCATGTCTCCGTAAGGCATAGTAGTGTAGGACGGCGGATTTCGAGCAGAGATTTATCTCATCTGCACGGGCTGGGAGCGAGCAGGTATTTAATAGTAATACTGAAAGGGAGTCTGAGCGGGGCAGCTCTTTGATTGGTGACCCAGCGGGAGTTCCAACAGATACAGAGAGACCGCTTCTCCAGCCTGATGGAAATATAGTTTTAGCTGGGGCCAGCGCAGCAATATGAGATCTGGTATAATATATCCGCTCCTGGCCCTCCATGGCCACGACACGGGCACGCTGACGGCGTGCCCGCTGCGCCGACATTGAAGGAGGCACATAAGTGCCCGTAGCTGGAGGGAGGGGAGGCTAAGCCCGCCCCCTCACGAGCTCAATAGAGGACTGCGTGTGATGCGGTCTATCTTAGAATAGATTCCCAGAGGGAATGAGCAGCACAGTAATTCGCAAAGCACACTTCAAACACATAAAAATCATTAAGGTAAAATACAGTATGGTAGTAAAAACCCTGCTGCTAGCAGAGGTCAAATGCTAATCAGAGAGGCTTTAAACTGACAAGCTCTGCTACAAGCTGCCTCACCTCTCTAATCCGAGCGCTGAGAGAAACGGCACTAAATGCCGGTAGCTGGAGGGAGGGGAGTCCGCAGTATAGTCCGATACACAGATGTAGCGGGTGCCAAAGCACAAAGGCTAATTTTAGAAAATTGCTAGTCATGAAGTTTAACGCAATAGGTCAGTCCAAAGATGTTTAGCTAGGAATCAATCTAGCTGTGGGTTATGACGTCCGCAGTATAATTAGCTATACCAATTAAAATTGTTGTGTAGGCTAAAATAATAATTCAATACAGCTCAGTGCTAGGTGCTCGGGTGCAGATATAACCATCTAAATCTTTGTGGCGTGCATCTAATATGATCACAATATAAGTGGCAAAATCACACAATGGCAAAAACTGATATTGGCAATAACTGATAAACTGATGCTGTCCATAATTGATATTAGCCAAGTCTCTCATTGGCAATTCTAACATTAAATCCATCTTGGTGGCAAAGTCTAGCAGTGTGGCAGACTAGTAGTGTTGCAGAAATATCCTTTTGCATAGCCTATCACAATGGCAGAGGATCACCAAGAGACGTTCCTTACATTGGTGTAGCTGTAGCCAGGGGTCAGGGTGCGGTGCACAGCCACTGCGCCTGCCGAACCGGCAAACTGAATGGCACCCTTAGTCTCTGCCCTTTCTCAGCTGCCTGGGCAAGGCTGCCCTAGCCTAACTGTACAAATGGGTCTGGGGGAGGGTTCATGTGACTTCATGTGCCTGGGCCTGTTCGCATTGACACTCCACTGAAACTGCTCTCTGGTCTGTCACCAATTTGCTTTTCACTTCTCTCTTCTAGTTCTTTTTGATCACTCGGCCACGTTTGACATGTTTGACCATGCTTTTCTTCTCTCTTCTCTTGTTGGACTTGGCTTTTGGGACTCTTTTCTCATCTGGTTTATTTCTTACCACTCAGGATACTTTCTCGGTTTGCTGGGCTCGTCACCCTTTTCGTCCCTCACATGGTGTCCACCAAGGCTCAGGCGTTGGCCCTCTTCTTTTTCTGTCTACACCTTACCTCTCAGTTATAGCATCTCCTCTTCATATCCCCCATAGGCGAATGACTAGCAAATCTTTCTATTCTTCACCTCTTTTAATTAATCTATTCACTCTTCCGTGATTGCCTGTCTTCTTGCTATTCAGTCATGAATGTCCTCTCCCTAGCTCAACCTTTCTTCCCTAGTCCTACCATTTCCCCCTCCCCATGCAGTCTCCTTTCAGTCTGTCAGCCTGTGATCTTGGTGTCATTCCTGATTCTTCCCTTTCCTTCTCTACTCATATCTCTTCTATTTCGTGTTCCTGCTGCTATCGGCTGTACAACATTCGTAAAGCTTGCCAGTTCCTTACGTTCTCCTCTACCAAACTCCTTATCTCCTCTCTACTTTTCTCTAGACTATTCTATTGTGCCTCTCTCTCGTTGGTCTCCTGGCGTCTCATCATGCTCCCTTTCGTTCAATCTATCATTCATCTATCCGGGTACTCTGCACTCTTTCCCCCCCAAAACTCTTATTACTTTCGCTCTCCTTTGAAATTCGTTCCCATTTGTCTTTAATCTCTTTTTACTCCCCATCTCGTTTCACTCTGCTCACAATCTGTTTGGATCGAGGACAGACAATTGCATTGCCAGTCCTCGACCTTGCTCTTGCCTGCTCCTCCGACGGTGTCATGTTAACGCCGCAGGACTCCGGGTACCTTTCTACAATGGTACTGCTTGCCCTGGTTCTCCAGGTTGACAGTAAGTGTCCCTTGTTCCATAAAAACACTGTCTTCACAGAGGGGCGTGGCTAACCGCCATGCAGAGCGGACGTGTCTCCTCAGAGCTCTGCGCTGATGTGCCATGATAAGCTGTTTTAAGTGACTTTAAAGTGCTCCGGAACCCTATAAGTTGCACCATCCGTCGCAGAACCTCCTCAGCAACTTTTGCACCGTCTCCCAAGTGAAGAAGAGACGGCTAACACCTCTATCCGGCGTGCGAAGAGGGTTGCCGAGCGGATTCAAAATGGTGGCTCCCGCGCCCTTTGTCCTCGAAAGGCCAGAGCGCAGTCACCACTGGCGACGCTGCCCGCCGGTGGGAGAAGAAGTTCCCGAGCTGCCGACTTGCGACAGACCCGGAGGAGGGGACTGAACAGCTACACTCATCGATCGAGAGGACCGACCTGGACACCCCTCCCGGACCGCGCCCTGTCCACGGCGCGCGACTGAGCGGAGGTGTGCCCTGGATGGTCGCGAGGGCCCCCAGCGTGAGCGGTGGCTGACCGGTACCAAAGGGGTAGGCGGGCGCGGTGGAGGACACCTACATTGGCGGCAGGGTGTGGGTGGCCTGGAGCCGCGCATTATTCTACCCCCTGCGCCTGACTTTGCCGCTGGTGGCAACGCAAGAATTTGGGCTCGCCTCCCTGAGGCGTTGAGACCCTGGCTGTCTTTCTTTCCCCCACGCCTGCTGAACCTTCATCGGGGGGAGGTGTGGGCGAAAACACCTGGCCCCTGCCTGCAGACCGTTGCTCCGACGGACCGTGAGGCCCACTCCTAGGGTCCCCACCACTTCACAGCCGATGGCAAGGGGGGCCGTTCGTGCCTGCTTGAACTGAGATACCTTTTGTTTCCCGAAATTGGCCTGCTACCCTGCAGCCTCTTATCATCGCCCTGTCGGCGCTGCGGCGGAAACGGGAGGCTCCCCTGCTGCTAGCTGCCTCTCGATTGCGCCCCCGGCATTCTCGGTGCGGGGAGGCCCTGTGTTGACGACATGTCCGGCAGGAGCAGCAGGCCCAAGCAGCAGTGCCAGACCACGATGGACACCTTCGCAGCCTGCGAATCCCCAAATTCTGAGGGCACAAACAAAGCGGCCTCGGACGCTCAGTCTAACCCCATGGCAGTTGCGGTTTCGGAGCCTAGTAACACCCAGATACTCTAAGCCATCAAGCTTTTCCAGGCAACGATGGAAAACAAAATAGATGCCGTTGCCACAGACCTGGGCCTCCTGCGTCAAGATGTCCGCTCCCTGGCCGGCAGGACTGAGGTGCTTGAAACACAAGTCCGGGAAAACACTGAATACAAAACTCACCACCTTAGGGACGTCGATGAGCTTCAGCAAAGGGTCAAGAACTTGGAGGACAGAGCCGAGAAGGCGGAAGGGAGGGCTCGCCGGAACAATATACGTCTCCTCGGACTGCCAGAGGGTTCCGAAGGCTCCGACCCCACTAACTACTTAGAGAACCTCCTGCTACAAGAGGTGGGAGCTGGCAAACTCTCCCAGGGCTTCACCATTGAGAGGGCCCACAGATCCCTGGCTAAGAAACCACCGCCGGGATCGTGAAGTTATTCTGGCTTTTTCCCGAGCTGGCGGCCAAATCCAATGGGACTCTGCCAAAATCACCATATACCCTGATTACACCTTTCAGGTCCAAATGAACAGAGCGCAGTTCATACACACCAAGGCCAGATTGAAAGCCGGCGGGTTGCGTTATATGCTCCTGTATCCTTCTAGGCTTAAAGTACTGCATAACAATAAAGCGCACTTGTTCGACACTCCGGCCCAGGCCAGGGACTGGATGGATGGATTACAGATCCCTGATGTTGAGGAAAGGAAATGGAGTCCGAGATAACGATCCTCCTGTCATCCTGGGGGGAACTATACTTGTTTGAACTGCTACACAGCTGATTGGATCCTCCTTGCGGAGACCCGGAGTCCAAGTTCACTCCACCCCCTGATTGTTCCTTTTTTTTTGGGTATATATACCCGCCCGTAGGGCACCTGGAGACCAATGCACGGTCCAATGGAGCAGAAACGGGACAGTCATAAAGAGGGTAACCACGCTGGGCCAGTTCTATGTTTGGAGTTCTTACAGTTAAGGTGGGAGGGTGGGAATAGGGGAGTTTTTGCACAAGTTGGGGACATATACTGGGACATATCGAGACCACGGGAACAATTCACATGAAACGTAGCACCTCCTAGATCCCGAGCTCCACCCGTTACACACAATAAACCACACTACGCCTATGGCTGGCACAATAAGGGTCGTTACTTGGAACGTCAGGGGCCTGAACAGCTTCGTTAAACAACAGCGTGTCCAAACCTACCTGAAAAGATGCAAGGTCGGAACCGCCATGCTGCAAGAAACTCACTTAACTCCCAAGAAACTGGAAGCCCTGGCAAAAACTTGGCGTAGTACCCTAATAGGTTCGACTTGCTCCTCCTACGCCAGAGGGGTTCTGATTTGGATTGCCCCTACTGTTCCTTTCAAACTCACTAACACTAAAACAGATAACGAAGGTAGGATGGTGGTGGTGTGCGGCTCCATCGAGGGCAAAGAGGTATGCCTGGTCAGTACTTACGCGACTGCTTTCTTCCATTCCCTTCACACGCGACTCAGCCCGTATGTGGACAGAATTATGATGTGGGGGGTGACCACAACTGTACCCTTGACCCTCTACTTGACAGATCCGATAACAAACACGATCGACCCTCCCCTCCAGCCAAAATACTTTCCAAACTAATCCAACAGTTGCAACTCAGTGACCTATGGAGGGTCCAGCAACCTGAGCAACGTGAGTATTCCGTCTATTCCCCACCTCACGCCGTACACACCAGGCTGGACTACATCTTTTTCAGCATAATGCAACAGTCCATATTTGTTGATGCGCGCTACCTGCCTAGGATGCTGTCGGATCACTCTCCCCTTCTGGTAACCTGGGAAGTGTTCCCGCCCACACCCCCTATACCCACATGGAATCTGGGGGCTGAGGCCCTACTTGACTCTGCATTCAAGGAACGCATAAAAGATAGCACTGAGGAATACTGGAAAAATAATCTGCGTAGCGTTAGATACTTGAGCACAACTTGGGAAGCATATAAGGTGGTCATGAGGGGCGAGATGATTGCAGCAGTTGGGGGAGCTCAGAGATCCATTAGATCCTCACTCGAGCGCGCAGAAAGGGACCTGAGTACGCTCGAGGGCAGGGCTGACCCATCCCCTGACCACTTACAAAAAATGGCCGAACTTAGACAAACCTGCCTAACTCATTGGGAAACCCTCGGTAAACTGAGTTACGCCAAACACACAGAGAATCCATGCTCTGGGAGACAAGCCCGGGAAACTCTTAGCTTGGCTCTATAAAAGGGAGACCCCCAGGCCACCCATCTGCCACATACTCACCCCTGACGGCACAGCTGTACATACCCAACAAGAAATCAATTCGGTCTTTACCGACTTCTAACCGAAGCCCCGCCCCCCTCTGACACCAGAATTGAAGACGCCCTTGATGTCATCGACCTACCTAAATTAGACTCACAATTGGCTGAGACTCTTGATGAGCCCGTCACCCCCGACGAGGTCAGGGTGGTAATTAGATCGCTACCAGCTGGGAAAACCCCAGGTTCGGATGGGCTCCCGTGGGAATTTTACAAGACCCATGAGGAAACACTTGCCCCAATATTGGCCCAGGTCTTTAATGAGGCCTTTGAGCCTGGTACCCTCCTGGACTCCATGAATGAGGCGTGATTATACCCCTTCTTAAACCGGGGAGGGACGGGGCAGATTGTGGTTCATACAGGCCCCTCTCTATGCTTAATGTTGACTGTAAGATCCTTACTTCCCTGCTTGTGAATAGACTGCGCAGAGTTATCCCTCTGTTGATCCGTCAAGACCAAACGGGATACGTCCCGGGGCGCTCCATCACCGAGAACCTGAGCAGGTTACATCATGTCATCTATAGCACTGAGGGAAGGCCGCAGAAAGTTGCAGTGGCGTCACTTGACGCCATCAAAGCTTTTGATTCTGTGAGGTGGGACTGGCTGTATGCCACCATGGCCAAAATGGGTATAGGCCCTGTATTCCTAAAGTGGACCCAGCTTATGCTAGCCCCACTGCGAGAGTACACACCAACAAAACCTATTCCGCTAAATGGTCCCTACACAGGGGCACCGCCAGCGGTGCCCTCTGTCCCCCATGTTATACATACTTGCCGCTGAACCAGTGGCGGCCTACCTGAGACAGGAATATGGGGAGGGTAGTATTAAGATAGACGGGGTGACCCACCTCATTTCTATGTACGCTGACGACATCCTATTGTACCTATGAGACCCTGAGCACCTCCTTCCCTACATCCTGGAAACCCTGGACTGCTTCCACAAGCTCACCGGAATCCAGATTAATAGGAGCAAATCTTGCCTTTACCCCCTCGCAGCACTTTACACCAATGAATATAGATCCCTCCCCCATCTAGATCTCGAATGGCAGGCAACTTCTTTCAAATACCTGGGGATAACCATACACCGCAACCCAGGCACGGAACACATCCTTAATACCGTAAGGGCCAAAGACTCTCTCACGAAATCCATGGAGTTCTGGGGCCGGCTCCCGCTTTCGATGGCCGGGAGGGCTGGTCTCCTTAAAATGGTCGCCCTTCCCCGCCTACTACATAACTTCACCAACGTTCCCTTCAAAATTCCCCCCTCATTCTTCAAAGAACTCAACAAACTCTGTAGGGGCTTCCTCTGGCAGGGAGGTAGGCACAGGGTGGTGTTGGAGACTCCCCAAAGACCATACGAAAGGGACGGACATAAGATCCCCAACTTTGAGCTGTACTTCCTCGCCAGCCAACTGAGACATGTCACGCAATGGATGGCCGATGAGAGCACGGCGGACACTCGCCTCCTCCAACCGGCCCTTTCCCGGTTGTTACTCAGAGACATACTGTGGGCTGGGGAGGATGCTACGAGACACTGCCCTTACCTCGCCAAGCTCGGGATCCGGCTTTGGAAAAGGGCCTGCAAACTGGTTGGGTCGGACGACCCGTTCTCCCCTAGAATCCCTATCGCTGCACTTATGGTTAATCATTCTTGGGGGCAAGTCGAAACACGTACACAATGGGAGCCCCTCGGGGTGGCCACGCTCGGGGACTTGATTCAAGAACAGGAAATCCTAACTTTTTCAGAACTCTGTGAGACCACTGGCCTCCCGGCAGGCCAGTTCCTGTTGCACAGGGTGGTCGTACAGGCCTTGTGCAGGAGATGGCCGGTCGCTGCCGACCTGACTGAGGAGAATGAATGCATCGAAATGATACTGAACTCCGCTGAGGGGGGCCATGAAAGCTCACGAATCTACGAGGCCCTGTTGTGGGGTATGACCAGGGGAGACCTCAAATGCAGGAGTAAGTGGGACACTGAACTGGGCCTTGTTTTTGAATACAAAGATTGGGGTGATATAACCCACTACCATAAGAAGGTTTCCAGGAACGCCTGCTTGCAGCTTATTCAACTGTACATCACCGTGCTGGAACCCAATCATGCCCCAAATGCAGTGAACCCAGGGCGGGAATGACTCGCATGTTCTGGGGCTGCCCAGTAATCAGGGAGTTCTGGTCACAGGTGAAGGACAGAGTGGCTGGCGCAGACATCGTAGTAGAGGTGGATGAGCCTACGGCCTGCATCCTGGGCAGATATAGGCGAAACAGGAAGAACAAACCCCTATCCAAGCTCACTGACCTTATATACATTACAGCCAAAAGACGCATTGCCATGGGGTGGAAAATCCCCAGAGGTCCACACATGCCCCTATGGTGGGGAGACCTTACAAAGTGGATCATAGCTGAAACCGCGGCATGGGAAACGGCTATCCATGTGCAAAGACTAGATTCCAGCGAGGAACTACACCGTTGGGTTGCCCTGACGGTGCCCTTGCTCCACCCTGAGGCGGATGATACGGAGCGGAGTGGAGAGAGTTGCCCGGATACGGGCACGGACTAGAGAGGAACAGTGAACTAACCGTGGTCTTGGGGGGGGGGGGGATGTGGGGGGGGCTTGGGTGGGGAGTTTGGGTTGGTTTCTTGATTTGCTTGATCAATCACCAATGATGTTTGTTTCACTCTTTGTTTATCTCATTTTATTAAACCAATAAACAAATAAAAATTAAAAAAAACTCTGTCTTCACAAGGGCGTTGATGACGCAAGTCATGTGACTTGTGGTATTTTAATGGTGTCCTTTCCTCTAATGTGTCATCGTCGAGCCTGGACCAGGCTATAAAGCGCTGCCGTTCTCACAATGGTTGCATATTATGAAGACCCGAATCCATGCATCCAGTACTTTCTGGTATTTATTAGTAGGTAATGTGAGGAACCTGAGGGCATCCTCACCTCCTTTTCCCCAATAGCCTCTGCTCAGGTGGCCAGGGAAAGGCCATCGCTTTTGAATCCCGACCCTGTGGATAAGCGACGAAGGAACACCTGAATAGAGGGTACTTGGGGAGTGCAAGGAGGATGTCCTTCAGTGAGACACGGTAACCCCATGTCCATTTCACAATGAGCCTTCAGTCCCAGCAGCCTTTATGGGATATTGTCATCCTTTTCCTTTTTCTGCCTTTCAAAAGTATCCACAAAAATGCCCTCAATGTATTTACGCTAGAAACAGGCTAAATAGGAGGACATTTTCTTACTCAGGGAGGGGGGGAATCAACACATATCCCCCCCCCCCAAATGTTGTTTCAGGAAAACATCAGGTCAAAAGAACTTAAACAACCAAGATTTGTACATAATTGTCATGGTCCATACCCCCAAGCATCAGGTACAGACCAACCTGCCGAAGGCATTGGGTCCCATGGGGGCCTTAAAGGCCCCAAAGGATCTCGCACGGGCTTCCTGGACTCAGTCCTGGTGCCGTTGGCGCCAGGCTCGTACTGCCATCGCCAACATGGCATGTTTCAAACCCAATGAAGCACGTGTAAACCAATCTGAAGCAGGTTGAAGGGATTACTTGCCGAGGGACTATTTGCTTGGGTGTGGTTGCCTGAACTACTTTACCTGGGGACTACTTTCAGAAGACTATATAAGCCACACCCTTGGTACAGAACACGCTTCGCGTTATTCTTCACTCCTGCAGCGTAACACTCCCCATGTCTGCAGCTCCAGGCCAGCCATCAGCCACGCCCGTCCAGTTGTCTCGAGCTACCTGCAAGGAAGAGTGAGAAAAGAGAGCAGAACAAGATTCTTACCTGACTCTTCATCGTGGCCGTTCAGGAGTCTCCACTTCTTCAGAGCTGAAAAGGAAAGGACAACTGATTAGCCGGGCAGACCACGCGGTTTTTATCGCAGATCAGCGCACCGCTAATACTTAACCAGTGACCGGAGCACCATCACACGATCGCCGCTCCATCATCCGATCACCGCTCCAGAGCTGCCGCATCTGTAGAACACAAAAGAAGACATCAGGTTAGCGGTGCAGTGTGGAAGCCCTCATTTAGACTTATAATCTTGCGCAAGGCCGCTCTCACGTGAAGGCAGCAAATCCTCACGGACTCGCCATACTTCATCACGCAACCTTAGTCCAGGAGGTTCCGCCCCTGCAGAATATAAAAGCAGCAGGTTAGTTGTGCAGAAAACTATACCGTGTGGAAAGACTTTCGCATAGCACTGTCGCAAATCTTACCTTGGGAAGCCAGCCATCTCGCTCCATCTTAAGCACAAAGAAGAAACCTGTAAAGAAGGGTACAGGAGCGAACTTTTACAACTTGAACTCTTAAGCTATCCATACCATTGGAATAAGACTTACCATTGAGTCACAGTTGTCTGGAACTTAATAGGATCAGTGAAGTAACTAGATCCTTGAACTACTACGCACCCCTGCAAACCGTGGCAGGACAGAGAGCCCGCTATTCATAAGACAAAGGCAAGCCTGTTTTCGTGACGAAGTCAGAGGGGAACGCAAGACACCACTCATCACCGGATCGTCCAGCTCCGTTCGGCGCCCCTGTGGAGATCAGGTGAGCGTAACAATAATTCCCCTCAGTCATACCACGCTAGTACTGGGATGAGGGATAGGTCTGGAGACTGTTGTGAGGGTCAGGCATGTGCAGGGAACACCAGTAATTATGGTCAGGCTCACACCTGCCACCTGTTAATAGCTCGCAGGTGCATAAAAGGTGGAGCCAGCAAACAGGAGGCGGAGACCAGCAGGAGATAAGACAGGCCGAGAGGTTCAGGCCTGCGAGGAGAGAAATCCTTTCTCGTGAGAGAGGGGCTGCTGAGGAGGGTCCTGCCCGTAGGCCAGGATGCCAGCAATTATACAGGAGAGACTGCAACGCTGGAGCCCGAACTGGCCGTAAGAGAGGCACAGCTGTCCAAGCCTCTTTACTTGGGTGCCCACAGCTGGAGCTGTGTGGCACTGAATAAACCCCAGTGCTGCAAGCTACCAGCAGCATCCGCGAGTGGTGAGCGGGGCTGCCGGCAACCCACAGAGAGACTTCCAAAGTGCTAGTGCTGCTCGCAACGCTGTAGAGAAGTGTGCACATAGCAATGAGAGAAGATGCCCGGAGGAACCGCCTAGGACCGGTGAGTGCATCAGAGGGAACACTCATACCTGGGCACTCCTGGTACTATTACAGGGCAAATGTTCTTGTCGAGAACCGAAATAAAGATGCAATTCAAAGTGAACGCAAAGAAAGAGGTTGTATTGAACAATACAAGCAAGTTGAACTATAAGTGAAATAATGTGAATTAAGCCATTTTGAATACTGAACTAAAAGAAAGCTTTGATCAACATGTGAATGGAATGCAGACATGTGTGAAGCACACGTAATAAATACTGAGACCAAGAACGAATTTTGGAGAGTAAAATGAAAACCAGTAATGAACATTACTAAAAAGTGTGAAAGTAATGTGGTGAAGGAAAGTAAGCACCACAGAGTCAATTGTATGAAAGAAGACATTGTGGCAAAGCCAAGAGACAGCCACAATGTGTTTTTCTCCTGGCCAGTCTCTTGGCTGTGCCACAATGTGTTTTTCTCCTGGCCAAAGCCAAGAGACTGGCAAAGAGAAACTAAAGTGAATGTGAACTAGAACACCGGTGCAGTGACAGAAAAACCTGTGTGGGCAAGAAAGTCTAGGGTTATCGGTTGCATGACTTGTAATGGGTAGACCGGGTGGTCCAACAACTGCGCCTAGACCGAGGATACGCTATCTGTGAGCAACAACAAGGAAATACAGATCTTCACGTATGAAAGAGATTGCTCAGGTGAAGATAAGGAATCGGGAGTGTTAAGTTGACCTCAAATTGGTTTTGAATATTAAGAGACTGGAACTGAATGTGAGTTGGCAAGCTGGACAAGCTTATGTCTTGAGGGACAGGAAACCTTAGACCCACTGAGCCGTGTTTTGCCTGAGGAAAAGGAAATCGTGAGGCCTCTATAGAAGTATGTTGTTGCATTGGGGAAGGAAATCCCAAGACATTTTGAGACTTCTAGACCTATGTTGTCTTCTTGAGAAAGTACATCCCGAGATCCTTTTTGAAATTGTGTTTGTCTTTTTGGGGAAGGGAACCCCGAGAGGTGGTGAACTTCCTTGAACATGGGGAAGGGGAGCTGGAAAGTTAGCTTGGAGCTGGAAGAAGCTCAGTACTGTATTTGGAACACTATTTTTTTGTTAATGAACTCCCTATACATTGTTTAGCTTTAGTTGTGAGGGCAAGTATAGGTTTTGGACACACTTTTGTTTAACTTACTGACTCAGACTATCCTTTGTTTCTTTAGTTAGGGAAATCCCACCTTAGCATAGGGCAAGTTAGACCTTACACCATCCTGACATTTAAGTTAATAAAAACACTTTATTTGAACTTTGAATCTGTTGTCTGCGTCTTGCTTCATGGTGCCTTCATGGTAATTAGCTTAGGGGCTGGGTTAATCATTGGTGCTCCTAGTTTGGAGCCACTCACCCATAGGTAAGGACATTTCTACATTGCTGACTGGAATTGGGTGTAACTTTATACCTTACTCTATCTGCGTTTTCAACCTGTTAATCATGTCTCCTCTGTAGCTCCTGAATCTGTCGGCTCTACTTTCCCGAGGGGGTGTTTCACGTAGCACTCCTGCCATGGGCAATTTATTACACAAGTTGTTTTACCAATCAGTGG
This sequence comes from Ambystoma mexicanum, assembly GCF_040938575.1. NCBI lineage: Eukaryota > Metazoa > Chordata > Amphibia > Caudata > Ambystomatidae > Ambystoma > Ambystoma mexicanum. The sequence goes on from NC_090931.1 coordinate 1,217,581,287, forward strand.
GACACATTTCGGTGGGTAGGCGCTAGCACAGCATCTGGACTGCTGAGGGATCCCATCGTCATTGCATGATCTGACAAGCCTGACCCAATCCCTTTTTCTTTTAATTGTCCCACGTTCCCCCTTTGCGCCATCCCGTTCATGCTCCTTTGCTGTGCTTGCTCCCAAAAATTGGAACTCTCTCTCCCTCTCTCTATGTTCAATAGCTTCTTTTTCCCTTTTTAAGATCTGCCTTAATGCTCATCTTCTCTCCGTTACCTGTTGGTTTTTGTTTCTTTGACATGTTAATTTTTACTGTATCATTATCTACACTGTTTAGCGCTTGGGCATAAAGTGCTATACAAATTCAATTAGAAAATAATACAAATATTTGATGCCTGGATTATCGGCATTGCTAAATGGTTCCTTGCAAAGTGAACTCCCTTTTTTAAAGGCTAAAAAGAGGGGTGCCGGGAGGGGGCATCGGAGGAATACAAGTACAGCCGAAAGCACACACAGCTTTTCTGAAGGCTTTAAAACAGCGAGGGAAAATCGGTTTCCATTTAACAGCTGATCAAAAATACCTCAAGCAGGACACTCAAACAGGTCCTTCCACACACCAATACGCCTCTCCACACAGAAGGCAGTGCTCTGTCTTTCCTGCCTCTGTACACACACACACATCATTTTGGCATGGTCTCTGGTAAGTCAGACATGTTCTCAGTTGATTCGGGTTTGTTAAAGTAAACGAGCACCTGTCCTATCCATACCTCTGTGATGGTGGTTCTCTAGCCTACAAAATAACAAAAATAGTGTTTGTCAGGATGTCTAACAAAATAGCATGTGTCCTCTGTCCCAACATATTCTGTCCTATTGCCTGACCATACGACTAATAACAGAGTAACAAAAATTAGCCTATAGATGTAGCCTACAATCCTCTTGGCTGGGGCTGGCTAATGCTTGACCCCCACCCAATTGTACTACCTTGTGATTCAGGCCTCAGCCTGCTGGTACGGTTCAAAACAAGTTCTGAGTTACTTAATGTAGAAGGGGACTACTGACCTCCTTGACAAGGCTTGACTTAACTCAATAAGGTGCTGTCTTTAGTTGCAATATTTGTTCTTGTAATTCTGGCATTTTGTATGTGTGAGGGGTCAGTAATGGGAGGACGACATCTGCTTGTAAATTTCTCAAAATATGCCATTTTATTAACTAAAATACAATGAGAAAATACCTTGCTTGCCCTACTCTACAGAGAAATTCCCAAACCTAGTCTAAAGGCTAAGGAACATTATCTAACATGGGTAAACTGGCCCTTACACTAAACAACAAATATACAAAGAAATGTACATAACACAATGTAAAAAAACAATATCAACACAATATCTGAATGGCCTTCCTTCTCCAAGCTTTAAAGTCAACTTCAAAATGTTCAGCAAAAGAAAATAAACTTTTTGAACCAATTCTTAAAAGTTCAAAGTCGAAACAAATGTTCAACAAGCAAAAATCCACTGGTAACATTTCTTGGTTCCTGGATGAAAAGATCCTATTCCAACTTCCAGAAAAGAAATAGCACCCATGGTAATCCTAGTTATAATGATACATTGTTTCTTCTTCAAAATAATTTGCTATTGTTCAAACAAAGGTGTAATATTCCCCAATGTCAATAATACACAATTCTTTAGGACTTCTTCAGTTACTACTTTACATTTGGTATATTTATCAGGATGCTTTCTGTGTGCTGCTTCTTCTTTTTCCAACAACCACACTTTTACTGTTGGTACTATGTGAACAGTCCCTTTTGTCCCACAGTATATTATTGCTTCAACCACTTCATTGTGACATCTGCTGACAACTGTATATACCACCACAGTTCAAGTGTTACTACTACTGCTTCAGTACTTATGAATTATTAGATAGATTTTTATCAGACACTTCGACCTCTTGAGGTAGGCAGGGCACTCTCTTCCTTTTAATGACTTTCTTAAAGGTGCCAGCCTCTTTGCCTCTGTCTACCACAAAACTAACCTGCTTCTGCTCATTAGACACTCTTCCTTCTAGCTTCATCAGCTTCACACCACAGATTGTACTCTACTTCAAAGTGTTCTTCACAAGCATTTAATTCCCATTCCCTGACTTTACTCCCACTTTTGCGTCATTATTCAGCCACAGTTATTACCCAATCTCATCTGCCACTCTCTCAGCTTCAGGTAACAGTTGTGTACTTGTTTCCTATACCACTTGACTGTTAAAAACTTCACAAGATAGTTAGATGGCTCTTAACCTCTTGGCAAGACAAGTTTCATTATAAAAAGGGAATGCCTGTTGGCTTGGGTAATACTTGTTCTCTTCAAGGCTTTAAACTCTTTACTTCTTGGAAATAGAATACATGTCACTCCTGGATACAGTATAGAGTTCAGTCTTCCAAGTGAAAACACAATAGGGCACATGCAACCTCTCTTTCAAGTAGTTTTTAAGATTTAAAGTTGAATAAATCCTTGTATTCCTTTATAAAGGTCTCACAAAGTGCCTTGTCTCCCTCACCTGATGCCGCTGATTCAGTGCGAGCTCCTTGTTGGCTGATGTGAGAAACCTGAAGTTGTCTCACCCGCTAGTCCCATCGCTATTGGAACCAGTTCCTGGCGGTGAACCAGTGTGGGAGGATCACCTGGATGAGGGGTCTTCGGGGAGTAGAAGTGGACATTGGAGGGTGAGACGCGGTATCCCCTTCCCAATAACACCTTTTTCCCCATCCTACCAGGTAGGATACCTAGGAGCTCAATTCCCCCAAACCCCTCCCCCCCCGTTCCTGACACTAACATTGTTTCGCGGACAGCTCACTGTGAGAGAAAATGGACTAACATCCGAGCCATATACCTGACATGACCCAACACAAGGGTCAGGCAGAGTCGGGCATTTACTGATAGTTTCACACACCTGACCTCCATCACACTTCCCCCACATGGATGAAAGACATAGCACGATGGCTCACTCTGAGCAAGGCAAAACACTCGAGGAAGCAGCAGTTCCGAGATGGCAGCAGAAAGAGTTGGAAGAACGAAGTTGCCCTTGGCCTTTTTGGAGGAAAACCGCTACTTTCACGATCCCTCGAGAATAAGAATCATAAGACCGGGAATTAAAGCTGAAGAAATGTGCTTTGTGTGTCGAAGGTACCCAGGGCGCTACTGCATTGATGGCCGAGGCGGGGAGGAGCGATTGCTGCCACAGTGTACTGTTCTTGGCTCCCACAACAAAGCAGCTCCAGTAAAGTCAGCACAGCCGGTGAGTTGGAGAGACCGATAGCAGACTGGTCTATGTTTGAACCAAGGTTGCAAGTATCAACATTGTATAAAGAGAATCGTGTGTGAGTCGTTGGCAAAGAGCGACGCAAGTATTATTGGAACTAAAGAAGTAATTGAACGTTTGGAGACAACCGCAAGATACCATATACAGAGTGGTCCGGCACCACATGGGTGCTCATTCGAAGGACTCTTTTAGGTATCCAACTAAGAGTGTACATTTGTGAACTGTGACATCAAAGTGGTCTTGCAACCTGTCAAGCCAAACACTATGCACATTTGAAAATCTTCGATAGCTAATACGAACTGTAATTTTGTTCGAACCCGGCTGAGGGAGACTGTGTAAAGGGGATCTCAGCCCGGCTGAGGGATATCCAGCGTGAAGAGTGAATCCGCCCTACATGAAGACTTGTAAAGGAACTTTTTGTTTGTTTGATACATCAGGCTCTCTGAAGCCAGACACCTTTTGATAACTTCAGAGACTTGGGCATAGAAGGCCCTGATTCTTGTAATGGAACTGTGATCTCGTGCTGAAGAAGCCCAAGAATGTGCTATGCTCGAGAGAACCGCCTTGTTCCGTGCTGAGGATGTGGGGAAGGAAGGCCAATGGCATGAACATCCTGACATATAATTTTGTGAACACTTCTTTCTTTTTCATGAACATCACCCCCACACTATTTGTTACTTATAGGGAAGGATTGGCCATAGTTTTCTTTTAGTATAGGCCCTTTTATTTTGATGAGATTCCACTAGGACTGCATTATTATTTTATGTTTGTAGCTTGCTCCAATCTTAGATTTAGGTTTAGATAGGTGTTTATCACACTCTTGATAAAGTTCAATAAACACCCTTGAACTCTGGTCACTTGTGTCTGTCTCACTTTGATACCATGCCTTCCTTACACTGAGTACTAGGCTGCTTCTTCACAGAACGCTAACCCTCTTCTGCGTTCTGTGAAGAAGCAGCCACTCTGTCCGCCTAGATAACCCAGCAAGACCAAGTGGCTCCCCAGGTGCAGCCCTAAATGGGGTAAAAGCTAGCCGGCATAAAGCTACCCTCTAACCCCCATGTCTGAAGTGTTGTAGCGGTAGATCGTTCTCCGGTGTGCTCAAGGTAAAGACAGCAGCACGGACGCTCTTCATAGGGCGAGTACTACGAAGCATTGCAAAGGCAGGGCGATGGAACAGCTGCGAGAGACACAAGTAAGAAAAGGGGGCCAGCAAAGGGTCGTCTTGCACCGACAAGCAGGAGGAGCGAGGAAGTTGTGAGCAAAAGGTAGCACAGGGCTGGATAGGCAGAAGGAGGAGAGAAGATGAAAGGAGAACACTAGCGTCTAACCCAAAAGAGAATAACAGGGTTGCAACGCACCAGCGAACAAGTGTGGACTGTAGTTATTCTGTTGGGCGACGCCATGTTGGAAAGAAAGACTGGACCGCGGCAAGAGCAAACGGCCAAAGCGTGGTGTAGCATTAATGGTGGTGCCGCCAGTCGTGCCATGTCTCCCATCGGTTATGTGTTATGACAAAAAGTAAAGAATGAAGTTCAGGTTTCTTTTAGGAATTATAATTAGGCACACACAATCTCCTTTTGATGTAGTTTTCACTCTGTTACTTGTAACTCATATATAGACACATTTCGGTATTCTGTAATGTTTTAAAGCATTCCCTCTTACTAATTAGGGACACGTGTCCACTCTGTTATACAGCAAACAGTCTTTGGATACATCAACAACGGCTTTTATGATATGATATGGCATTTATAACGCGCCTATACACAAGTGTTTCAAGGCGACGAGGCAAGGGAGGGGAAAAACAGTGGAAGGCAGACAACGATCCTACTAAGCAGGTGTCATTTAGATCGCGCAAGTGCAAGGGTAGGGAGAAAGGGAAGAGTGCAAGGGGAAGGGAAAGTGCAGTTCAATACATGGGAAAGAAGAATAAATACAATAAATAAAAAGCCTGATGGTGGCAAGTGCAAGGTAAGAGCACACATAAGTGCTGGTAAGGGGACTGAAGGGATTTCAGAACCAGTCCCCAAGTGCAGGGGGTTGCCAGGGAGGCAGGGCAGGTGAGCAAAAGGCGGGACCTGGCCCCAGGATCAGAAAGGGTGGCCAGGTAACCGGTGCAGAATCGGCAAGGAATTTCAGCAGGGGAGAGAGGCAGAGAAAGCAGAATTAAAGAGGAAGGTTTTGAGGTGTTTCGTCTCGCAGTCCTGTTTTTGATAAGTTGCAGAGGGAAGAGAGTAGAGGCAGGCAGATTTAGATAGAGGCTGTTGCAATAGTCCAGCTAAGAGAGAACCAGGGCTCTGGAGACGGTGAGCTTCTGGGGGAATGAGAGGAGAGGAAGAATACCTCTGAGGAGGTGCAGCTGGTAGTGTGACTTCTTAGAGACGTCGGAGATGTGAGGAGAGGAGGAGAGTGTGGAGTCGAAGATGATCCCGAGGTTTTGAGCCTTGCAGGTGGGAGCAGGAAGAGGGCCAAGAGAGGCTGGCCAGAGAGCTGAAGGGAAGGAGGGAGAGGGTGTGCCGATGAGTAGAATCTCGGTCTTACTGGCATTAAGGCAGAGGTTGTTGGTGGCACACCACTCCTGGATAGCAGACAGTCAGTCAGAGATGAGGGAAGGAGAGGAGGAGGCCGAGGGTAGTTTGAAAATGAGCTGGCTATCATCGGCATAGCACTGAAAATTGGGGCAGAGGGCGGCGATGCGGTGGGCACGGAGTGCCAGGTATTGGTTGAACAGCCAAGGAGAGAGGTTGGAGCCCTGGGGGACGCCACAGGTAGAGAAAAAGATATCGGAGAGGAAGGACCCGCTAAGTGCTTTAGCTTCTCACGCGAGTGCTACAATTCCATTGATGGTAAGACTTCTGTTATAACGAACATCTTTTCCTTGTATTAGATATTACACAAGTCAGTTAGGAGCTGGCTATAGTTACCGTCAAGGAATGCACAGTGTATTTGAACGCTGTTTTCACTCAGCGGCTTCACTGACACTGTTTTGTTGGTTGCACTTCTTCCCTGACTTCCTTTGCCTCTTCTACTACTTCTGGCTCGCTGAGGACCCACACACTTCTCCGGTATGGGTGTTTCGGTCAGGCCACTTGATGTGGGAGTATCCTTTTCTCTCGAGACCCTCTGCTTGCCTTCTGCTTCTGGCCTTAGTCTCCTGCACTTCCACAGCTCAGTAATCACTGCAACACAGCTCAGATGTGGAAAACTCATCCTTCTGCACGTCTTCCGCTGCGCAGCCTCTGCATTTAAGTGTTTGGGAGAACAGGACTCTCAGAGCTTGCAAGTGAAATCCTCTGTCCCCACGCTCTGGTGTCACTTCAGTTGTTCCACATTCTTGTGATTTTCCAGCCTTGTGCTCCTCCTCTGATAATGCTACGACATCCAGCCTTACAGCTTTCTTCCAGCACCTTCTACTCCTCCTTTCCTGCGCTGGCCTTTATGCCTTACAGGTTCAATGACAGACTTCAGGTGTAGGTTACTAGCCTTAATTGCATGACTACAATGACTACTAGGCTTAATTGCCTGACTACTACATCTACATTCCTCTTCAGCCCTCTTCTTCGTCTCATCCCCTCTAGGATTCTGAGACTTGTAGTTTCTTCCACAAAAGTTGGGTATTTTGACTTCTACATTATTTATAAGGGTAGATTCAATTTCCTTAAGGTTTTTAACAGAGGGGCTATGAGATTTAGGTAACCTCGGGAAAGATGGTTTAGTGAAGACAACATTTCCATAATGATTTACATTGTACCCTCTGGTTTTAGGAAGGTGTTTAGTCTGGGTTACCAAAAAGGATCTTTCTTTCGGAATATTTTGTTCTGATTTTATATCATTAGGGTTCATAACCTTCGATCTCCTATGAAGTTGAGAGACTTTAAAATGACAATAAGCCATAACCTCTTTGAGTACAGGGGTATGAATCTTCCCGTCAGAGCTAAATTACTGTCTCATCCCACGGAATCTCTTCACTGCCCTTAGCCCCATCTCCTCCCAGGTGATCCTCCTGCAGTACACCACCCCTCGGGTTGGGATCAGGAAGCGTCTGCCTTCCCCTGGCCACCTGGGAGGAGACTTTAGGCAGGTTTTCAGTGAGGAATACGTAGGATTCTTCACATGTGCCACAACAGGATTTGAACCTCTGGTTCCATTGTCTCTCTTCATCACCCGCTCAAGGCTATTGCTATATTTCTTATCTGATTCGTTTTCTCGGTCCCACCCGGACTCTCTGATTCTATTGCTCATTGTGAATTATTGTGATTCTCAACCGTCGTGGGTCGTTGGGTTTCTCAACCCTGGCAAGGCTCTCTGGTCCTTCAGACTGTCTTGTTCAGTTGGGTCTTTTACGGCCTTGCTGTGTCTTGCCAACACATTCAGTGTATTTTTATCTTTCTTACCTCTGTTAGCCCTTCTTGCAGTAGGCATAGTATAATGTCCTCACCCCCTCTGGGGTTACTGGGTTGATGTCCCCTGCTTGGAGCCTCAGAGCTTCACCACCCTCCTTTCTTTCCACTATATCGGCCACGTATTTGTTTTCTGGTGACGGCGTTCGTCAAAGGAGGCAGTGGCTCCAGTGGCTGTGCCATGGTCATCGACTCTATTGCAGCGTACCCTGGAAAATGTATCACATCTCCAGTGGCGTGGCCTCCCCCTTCAGGAGACGTGGGATCTCCGGGTGCTCTACTATCCTGGAATCGGCAGCGTTTCCTGTACTCCAGGATTCCTCTGCTCGCCACGTATGACATGGTCCTTCCTCAAAGTTCAAAACAAGAGAGGAAACGGGGTTGGTTCTGCGTCTCCTAAACAGGTCAGCAAAGGGGGGGTCAGCAGTCAAGCCAGTTAAAAGGCTCCTTATGTTATAACATGGTTCAATTGCCATGTAACCCATAAATAATGGAGATTCTGTCTAATGGGAAGGTGTAGTCACAACTTTACTTGGGACTTCTTGTCTCCTAGGGATGTGTCGGGGCAACCCCCAGAGAGATCCTGCTTGTCCTGCACCTCGGGAGTATTGCTTAGTGGGCTCACCTCCCTAGTGCAAAGGGGGAGGTTCCCCTTCGAGGAGATCGGACAAATTCCCAGGATTCGTCCCAGGCCTTATACACGTAAGGTCTGTTTTACTGCTGGACGCCAGAAAAACATGGTCTAACTTGTAAATCATATGTGGATTCCTGTGGATTAATTCCATAACATAATTATGCCTTGTGTCTGTTATTTTGTTGTAATATAACTTGTGGCTCATTCCCTTTTTATAAAATGGTTAAGCTGTAGCATTATGGTAAACATTGTTTAAATCCACCAAATAGGGTGTTGTCAAGTGAAAGTTCTTTACTATATTAACTTTGGTACATCTGAATCAGGAGACAGACAGGGTGGCATTTTGGCTAAATGTTTGTTTTTTGTTATAAATCACACGGCCTAAGCTGTCCCTAAACCCATATTTCTCTTCCCTATTTTATAAAGAAAAACATAAAATGGTACTTGTCAGGATGTATTACAAAACAAGAAAAGTCCTCTATCCAGAATTCTACGCTTCACTGAGTTCTGTCCCTAAAACTACAACAGAAAACACTAATTCAACAAAGGTATGCTTGGGGCCCTGACCCTAGCAAAATAGTGGTGGCTGGTTTCTGGCCCCTACCACAGTGTATCTTGATCAATATGGGCTCCTTTCCCCGAAGCACAGTCCAAGCAAGTATAATTAATTTCCCTTCAATCTTCCTCTCCATGGCACATTTCAAGCAAGTAATGTCTTTTGTCCCCTTACTCACTTGGGGACCCCTGGCTCCTATCACCATTTTGAGTGTTCTTTTTGTGTTCCCTACCAAAATATCGCCTGGCATTCTCTCTACCTAGGCAGTTGCTGGTCTTAACCCCGCCTTGGGGTCTAGTTTCTCTCACCCCACCTTTTGGGTTCTGGTATCTCTCACCCTGCCTTTTGATTCTGGTTTCTCACTCCGCCATTAGGGTTCTGGTTTCTTGGGGGTCTGGTTTCTCTCACACCGCCTTGGGGTTCCCCGCCTTGGGGGTCTGGTTCCTCTCACCGCACCTTGGGGGTCTGGTTTCTCTCACACCCTTTTCCTGGTCTTGTTTGGCTTTGTTGACCTCTTCCTGCTTCCTCCGAGCCATTGCATACCTCTCGTCTCCAGCCAGTGCTCCTCGGTAGAGTCTGTGTTTGTCTGGCACAGCACTAATTATTCGGCTTCCCCACAGTGTTCAGCTTTGGGTGGAGCTTGCCGTCTCTTCCCGCTGGCTTCTGGTGGGAATTCAGTGTCAGCTTCTCTGTACGCCGGATGTCCGCTACTCAGGCAGTGTTTGTGCCTCAATACTCTTCTGGGTCAGTTGTTTTAGGTTCCTGTTCCAACAGGAGCTTTCAGAATTCTGTAGGGTCGGCTGCTGTCTGGTCTGTCACACTTAGCATACACTCCTTTTTCCCTCCCAGCAGGAGGTCTGTGGGCTTCTCTAGCACCACGGGTTTGTCGTCTTTTTCCAATTCTGATTGACTCTTTAGTTGTCCCTCTGCTAGGGGGTGGGATTATCCACTGTTCTCTGGTTCCAGGGAGGATGTTGAGTACAGAGGGTCTAAATCTATGGCAGCCATTTGCAAGGACGTTTCAAGTTATCATACATTTTAACTCCCATTTAGCCAACAAAGATATTGGAATCTTGAGATAAAAGAGGAGAACTTGTATTCCTTTCTGGTGATTGCCTGTCCTGCAAGTGGGTTGAAGGATGTTAAGTTTAGCAGGCTCACTTCCCTAATCCCAAAGGTGGTGGCTGCCCTTTGGGGACAGGGGAGAATTCCCTTGATTTGTTGTGCAACTCATTTGTTCTTTAAAAACAAAAGCATGTAGCAATTTTTGTAATCGGGTGTCTAATCTTGAATTTGAGTGTTCTGTCGATTTAATTATGTGTTTTCTCTCTTTGTAGATGGGTTTAGGAAAGACAATTCAAGCCATAGCAGTTGCTTACTTTTATAAAAGTGAATGGCCATTGCTAATAGTGGTTCCTTCATCTCTGAAGTATCCTTGGATAGAAGAACTTGAAAAATGGATCCCAGAATTATGCCCTCACGACATCAGTGTAATTGAAAATAAAATTGACATTGGGTAAGTGGATTTTTCCTTGGTTTATTTTGTTTTTGCCCCATGGATTGACTCAGTAATGTAAAATACATCTTAGCAAATGGTCAAACATAAACACAAATATATTTGGTTCTTAATATTTTGTATGAAATATAAAAATGAACACATTTAAATGGATGCCATAATTAATAAACAAACTGGTTAGTGAATTGGCAGACCATGTGTGTCTGAGAGAAGTATTACTGGGGCATGGGAAATATACATCTCGGAGGCTGAGCGATTGGGCCTATGAAAAGGATCAGGTTAGTAAAAGAGTGACTGGTAGTGTGTCGTGAATGTTTCCCCAAAATTTTGAAACAGGCAAAGAGAGCCTGGGACCATTTAGGAGGGTTGATGGGGGTTCTACCATCAAATCGTTTTTTTAGTAATCGGTCAATATGGTATACTTTGTGGCACAGATTTCAGGAGAAATTGGACAAAGTCACAGGAAGGTCTGTCTACTGTGATGACATCATGAAGTAGTCCCAGGCAACTGAATGAAGCTTAGGTTACAAGCCTTTATTAGATAAAAAGAAAGTTGAAAGAAGGCCAAACTTGCCCTATGCTCAGGTGGGATTCCCCTACCTAACTGAAACTAATAGTCCAAAGCAAATGTCTGTCTCCAAAACCTATACTTGCCCTCACATCAGGGATGTGAGCATCAAACGAGAAGTGTTCAAAATAAAAGTTTAGAGCTTCTTCTGGCTCTTAGATGGAAAAGCGTCCTCCCTTCCCCAAGGTTCCAACTGTTCACGTTCCAAAAGAGGGGTTCCCTTCCCCACGCTTTCAAGTCTTTCATTGTTTGAAAATAATACAATTCCTTGGGATCTTAAATGTTCCAAAATATACATTTATTTTCCTCCATTTCAGTTGACACAGATTTTCTTCCTTTATTCACTCACAACTATTAGAAAGCGGCTTTTCCTTAGGTGGATGTGTTCGGTCTTGGCACAGTTGTCGGACCACATGGTCCACCCATTACAGGTCACGCAGCCAACGCACCTTACTTGCATCTGTTTCATAGATATCTAGCCACCATTTCTGCTTCACCGTGAGGCTGGAGTTAAGCTCCTTTCAAGTGCCCTTGAAGCTTTATTTTCACTTGTTTTGTCATCGTTCACTTGTTCAGGAGCTTTCACTTGTAAAACCAACATAGGCGTCCCAGTACACTCTCATGCTAAGATACTTATTCTATGTTTCAGTTTTCTTGATGAGCACACCTGGCCCCCTTTCCCCGGGTTTCTCTTGCATACAGGCTTTGTTACTATTATCTTTCTTTCACACAGTTATTCTTCGCTCTTGGCAATGCTTGCTTATTTAACTCTTGGCAATGCTTGTTTATTTGACACAATTATTCTTGGCTCTTTGCAATGCTTGCTTGCACAACTTCTCATTTTGTTCATTACGTTTTCACATTGGTTTTTCCTTTATTCAATTCAGATATTCAAAATTAAATGTCTTTTGCACCGGGCTGCCCATCCGCTGTGTCCGGGGCCCCCCTTTCACCCAGACGGACTCACCTTCTCACGGTCTGCTTTCCACTTTCTTCGGCTTTCCTGAGTCTCGTCTCCGCTCGTGGTGTGCTTGCGCTGGTTCCTTCAGGCATATAGTGTCTTCCACGGCTTCCTCGCTGCTTTAAGTCAGAGCTCCGTTAAACTACAGTTAGCGGTCTTGCATCTGTGAGCGTTTGGGAGTCTTCCCGGTATCTTCGCTCCATGCCACACTGCTTCCTCAGCTGTGCATCAGACTATCAACGAGCCCCTCTCGCTTGCTGCACCTGATCACGCTCTCTATACCTCCTGGTTTTCTCGCCGCCACAACTTCTGTACTGGAACTCTCCTTCGTGCTCTTCTCTGGGCTTCTTTCCGTGCCTCTCCTCAGAGTGTTTCTCTGCTGAGCTATTTTTTTTTCAACATCATTTTATTTTTCATTTATGGCATTGCAAGTACAAACAACAAAAAACTAAAACACTAAAGAGAGAGCTAGTACATGGCACAATACGGCAAGGTGCGGTCTTGACAGTAAATAAAAGTTGGGTGCGAATTTTGGGATATTTCTGATCAATGGTCCGTCCTCTGGTGGCTTTGCAGCCCCCCTCCCTCCTGCCTGCCAGTTAAGTCAGTGTTTCAAGCACCACCTGAGGGCTGGAGGTTTACATGCTCTCCCTGGGAACTGTTCTGCATAGTCGAAAAAGGTGAAATTTATCCATGTTGTTCATGCGGGCCAATGTGATGTTTTTTCCCCCACCGCTGTATCCCAGCACTTTGTATGATTGCTGGATCCTCTGGGGGATTTCCAATGTCTCCGCGCCCTGATGCCTGCGGGCTGTCGGCGCGTTATAAACACATAGAAATAGAGCAATGGTGATCTTTGCCACCGTGAGGAGGTAAGTAATGTAAGAAACCTAAGGGTACTTCCCCAGGTATAGCCCAGGAATGCCTTATTCAGGTGGCCAGGACACGGCCATCGCTGTTGGATCCAATCCCTGGGGGTGGACCAGTGGGGAAGGATCACCTGGGTAGGGAAAGCCCAGTGTTATGCTTGGGTTAATACCCTAGGTGAGACACGGTACTATCACAAGGGAGGATGGTGAGGGAACGAAGTCTCTGAAGCTTATATAAGCTATTCCCGCTCATCATCCCTTCCACCCATTGAATCTCCCTTACCCAATGATAAAGTCAACAACCCATTCGTATCTAATAAACTTGCTAAGAACCACAACCCCCAGAATTCCTGTTTTCATGGTTCCTATCAGAATACTCCTGGCCACTCTTCTCCTCGTCCCTTTTAATAATTATTTTTCAACCTCCTGGTCCTCTTTGACCAAACCCTACCATTCCCACAATTCCTCCTGTTTATTTTACGATAAGATTCATCTTCATTCCCGTTTGTTTCATAACCCCTGCAAATCCTACCTTTCCGAGTTGCCTAACCACCTTCTTCCGTATGCCACCTTTTCCCCATTCTACTCCGTAGGACATTCAGGAACTCTAACCCCCTCTTTTTCCCATATGAACACTCTTTTACACTGTGATTAAAAAACTAATGAATGTTAAAACTGTCTACCTGACATGTCCCAACCCAAGGGTCAGGCAGAGTCAGCTAATTAACCCGAATCAAACACACTTGACAGCCCTTTCCTTTCCCCACAGGGATAAAAGGTGGGGCAAGAGAGCACAGGTCGAGCAGGGCAGACTGCACAATGTGAGAGCTAATTCAGCACAGCAGTTCAAGAGGAGGCGTTGGACGGCACAAGTCGAGAGGACACCAATGGGAGAAGTGACCTTGCCCTTATCGACAGAGTCCTGTGAAGCCTCAAGAGAAGGAATTGTAAGACCGCAAACAATAGCCAGCATGTGTTGCAGCAGATTTTAACAGTGCTCGGGCACCTCCTCCGCTGACAGCCAAGCCGGGAAGAGACGAATGGCCCAGTGGTACCGGCCTTGACTCTACAGACAAGAAAGCAAAGCAATTCATCAAAGCCGGTGAGTCGAGGGAAAACCTGATAAAGAAACCGAACTGTGTTGAACGAATGTAGCAAGCAGCTAATTGAACTTGGAGTAAAAAAATAAACTATTGAGAAAGTGGGTGGGAAACCTGCAATAGAGGCATCCGACACCACGTGGGTGCTCACGCAGAAAACTCTGGACGTTTACGGTCTTGGGAAGAGGCGAAGAGAGGTCAAAGTGGGCATACAGGGGTCTCGTCAAATCCTCCATACAGTCAAAAGTCTTTGACCGGCAGATGAATGGGAAACTAAGTGAACTGAATCCCCCATGATATGAAAAGTACATGAACATTGTGTCGGCAAGAGTGAACCTGACTGAGGGATGTCCACAGTGAACTGGTTTGCAACAATTGGCAAAATGAACCCGAAGGACGGAAACTGGTAATCAAAAGGGGTCCGAACCCAAAGAAGGGAGATCCAGGGGTGGAAACTCACCATCCAAAGTTCACTAAGAAAGGATTGACAAGAGTGAACCTAGCAGAGGGATGCTAATGAAAAGGGGCGAGGCCTGAAGTCCCTATTAACAGTGTGTTGAGAGGCGTGAACCAAATCGAGGGAGATTCACACTGCATTGTTTGAAAGGACATTAAGATTTGTGAAAGCAGGAAATATTGCAAGACAAGGGGAAGAAGTGAAGCGTTCCCCTTGTCATTTGGGGTCCGAGCCTGGCCGAAGGAGATCCAGGGGTGGAAAGTCATCACCCTAACTATCGTATGAAAATAACTGTTTAAATGAATTGTCCAGGAACAACTGTGAGGGGTCTGCGCCCGGAAGAGGGGGACCCAGGGGTGAAGCTGTCACCCCAAAGCCATACGAGGAACAGACCATTTGTGTTTGTTTATTGAAAACTATCAGACCCTCGAGGGCAAGAGACTTATTATGGAAAAGAGACTTGACGCACAGGAAGCACTGTTGGAGGGAGAGGAGGGGTTAATTCCCAGCACCTGGCCAGTCATCCCTACATAAGTGTGCCTCACTCCACCACAGGTTTTGTCGATTATTGAACTGAAAATTGGAGAAGTCGGTCGAGTGCATAGCTGTCTATTGGGCTTCTTGCTCTTTGCTCTTTGCTTTTATCTGTATCGCTTTAGACTCTTGGTGTGGATATTTATTGGTAAAGGGGACAGTGTTTACGTAGTGGGTTCTGTGTAGCTTTGCGCACTGTGGCACCTTTAGCATATGGTACTCTCTCTGTGAGCTGGATTTGAAATACTTTGGCACTGCATTTGAATTTGGATTCAAGTGTGACAGGTGAAATAGGGGAGGAGAGGTAGTGGGACTATGGCTGCCCCCTGAGCTGGTCGGGGGTGTCCCTCCACCTTGCACCAGATACTGGACTCAGCATACTTAATTACGTTTAATCTGTAACAATGCCAAGACCGTATGTCCCTTTTTTGATGGTGCAACCTTTTTAACTGTTTTTATTGTCTTTTTAACTCTTGTTCCTTTTAATCACTTTTCTTTTAATTGTTTTTATTGTTACTCTTTTATAGTGCTCATTTTTTACTGTTTGACAAATGCGCAGCATATTTTAATTTTAACTTTGTAATGGCTGAGTCCCTAACACAGCACTTTATAGTATATATGGAGGAGTACCGGGGCAACTCTATTAAATAATAGTGAATTATGTTGAAACGAAAGGCCACTACGTAGATATCACCGGAGAATGTTTAAAATATTCAAACCCATGCAGGATGTTGACGTCCTGATCTCCGAAATTGAGGGGTTACTGCATGATCTAAAGGAGGGGGCGCCACTCCCTAAGGCCAAATCTAATTGTGTGATAGAGGATCACGTAAAAGGCATCACTGTCCCCCCTCCTTGATTATTCCTCTAATAAGTACTGCCTTGGGGAAGCCAATACCATTATCGAAGGAATCATTGGAAGCCTATGCTGTTGAGAAAAAGCCTGGTCAGCAGGAGGGTAAACTATACCGGTTGGTGGCAGGGAATCCTAATTCAGGAAAAGGAGCTGCAACTTGCGTAATAGAAGTTACCCCTTTGGTGAACCAGGCAGTAAGCGAAGCGCTAACAATAAGCCTGGTTAAGGCTGTCGAGCACCTCCCGCACTGGAAGATAAAGGGGAGAGTGGCACCCCTGAGTTGTTCATTCCTACCGCCTAAGATCCCTGTATTGTCAATAACAAGTGCTGCTACTTCTGCCCCAATTAAGGGTCCTCCCCAGGGCCAAGAGGGGGAGTGGGTCTGATGGAATTTTATGCCCCCCCCTCCCCCCTTGCCACGCCAGGCTCCTGGACTTATGAATCAGGAATGTTTTTATCTTATGAATGTTCCAAAAAGCCAGGATCCCAGGCAGGAACAAGGTGATAGCTTGTCGAATAAAGTTAGTCACTGGCTGAGGCATGGGCGGGGGTGCTTGTTGGTGATTCCCAGTGACCTTGTTTCGTGTGAGAGATTAATGGGCCCGCAGGGGATGGATGCCATCAAAGTCAGGGTGAAGGATCCTCGTTTTAAGGGTCTCCTTGAAATGGAACAGTGGGTCCTTCCACCGACTCACTTACAGATTTCGATTAAAATGTCTCATCCTAAGTGGCTTCTGTGTTCCCCGCTGGGAGGAATTGGCTGCCAGTTGGAATCCTATTGTATGTTAGGACCACAGCATTATCCATCCCAGTCCCCCTCCACTTGGCCACATAATGGGAGTCTTTTGAAGGGGAACTGAAAGATGCAGAAGGTTACCCAGGGCGCCTTGTCCAGACAGCGTAGGGATACAAGAACGTTTTGTGTGCCTTAGCGAAAATCAGGCGTGGGGTTCATAGCACTTGAAATTTTGGACACCCCAAGCAAGGTGGAATGGTACTCCTGCTCTTACCCGGAAATCAGTCGACAGGGTGCTGCGAGCAAAACCAACCCAATGTGTGCCAGAAACCTTGCCATCTTTATTGCCCGGGGTGTGTGTCCTGTCCTGGAATATAGCGGGGGTCGATAAACACCTTATTGATGAAGATTAGCGTTTGTTTATTAGGGGGCATGAGGTGATTTCACTTTGGGGAAACTTGGGCCCTGGAACCAATACATTTGCAGGGTACGCAACCTTCTTTATACCAGCATCTAAGGGATTAAGACTGCACCTATGTGGGGGCCTGGTGACCTGGGTTAACCCATCCTTATTTAAAGCAGTTATGGTGATGGAGTTGCATTCTCCTGATGTTTTGCCGCTGGATTTAAAACTGCGGGACAACACCTCTGTCCTTGTTGTTAATTTTTATAATGGGGGGCATGCCTGGGGGATGGGTGACACTTGGAGAAAAGATCACATATGAAGTTATGACCTCGAGGGGGAGCACCAGAGGACTCCCAGAAACATTGATTATGGGGTACCTTAATGCTCAGATTGAGCAGGTGTCTACCCTAGAAGATGCCATGACGTAGGAGGATCATTTCTGGTGTCTGCCACCCCCCTTTACCACTCCCCCTAGGAGGCAGTATAAGGCAGCGGAAGAGAGGGTTATTTTGTTAGCTTCTGTTAATCTTAAGGCATGTAATGGCTGATTTCCTGGAGACCGCCCTGCGGCTCCTACTTTTGATGGTGATCGGTCGTCTAGTAAAATTGACTATATGCTGGTCAACTGGGAGGCCTGGGGATTGATCAGGCCATTTGAAGATATCAAGAGGGCGGAGAGTGATCACCACCCCTTATGCATAGTGGTGAGCAAGGACTTCTGGGGGGACCGAGGAGGGAGTGAGGTTGCTAATGATGGCAAAGTATCTGTCCCTGATTCACATGGACAGGCGAGAAAGAATGTGCGGTGGGGTTATTTGGATTTAGGAGTTCTCCCACAGGTGTATGCTGTCATTTGCCCCCTCCTTCAAGCCTTTGTGAGCTCAGATCTGAGGGACCCAGACTCAGATCATTGGAAGGACCCTTCTTATAGATGGGTACTATAATTGCTGAGCGCCATGAACTAGGAATACGTTTATTAGCAAAGATACAGTCAAATTTTACTTTAAGGATTCCAGCCCAAAAAGGCGGATAAAATTTCAGTACACAGGCAGGTATACCATCAGGTCCAGATGCTTTGGTATCTTTCAACATAATAATGGCATCTGCCACATCTTCAACAGAAGAGGGATACTATTCCAAGATATACTCTGCGTACTCTACAGATTTGACAATGGTAAAAGCTTCAGGTAATACACATTTTCCATAAATATATTTGACCCAGGTAGCGTCTGAAATAGAAGGTTCATTTAAGTCATTAGAGACATTAAGATTCCTAATAAGAGTCCAAATATTCCTAGTATCATGTGCTAATATGTTGTACATCATGCGCTGGTTATCTTTAATTGCAATTCCATGTCTAAATATCCTAATCTGATTATTATAAGAAAGAACAATTCGCTTCTTTTCCATTCCATATGCCGCGGGACTCAAATCCAATCTAGCAAGTTTTCTTAGATTACAATTCTTAAGGAATTTTAGCTGATGAACTCTTAAATCAAATGCATGCTTATGCTCCTTTAGGGTTAGAGGCGGTTTATAATCACGGGCAATTTCCAACAAATATGCCTGAATTTTATTGCCAAGCCTACATTCAATTTCTGAATTCCGCATCCTAATACTCTGATTAGTAGAAATAAAGAGGTAATCTTCCTTAAGTTTGCCAATCAATTTTCTACATATATGTCTGTTCCATCTAATAGATAGGCCTGGCCTGTCAACCTTAACAAGTTGTAAAGATTCTTCCATGCCTAAGCTCCAGTGTTTCAAATTAAGGCTAATGGAGATGGCTAAATGATCTCCATAGCCAAAGTTTAGAATTTGAGTAGGTTCACATAGATTAGATAGACATGTGGATAAAAAAAAATGGTCAATATAGGAGCTAACAACACCCCGCTTCCAAGTCAATATGTGAGAACCTTGAAGAGGTTTCACTAATTGCATGTCCCAACCCAAGAGATAGCGCACCCACTTTAATCCGTTAATAACAGAAAGCGGTGAATTCTTCCTTTCCGTGCACACACCAGGATACTTAATCTTATAGCAAGAGGAGTTAAAATCTCCACCTATAATGATCCCAACATAATTCATAGTTACAAATATGTCTTCCAGGATTCCATCGAGTATATTCACAATATGATCCCAAGAGATAGGAGCCCTGTTCCAATACAGGCATATGATTACTAATACCAAATCCTGTGATCTAATAGGCTTACGTTGAAGTACCAGTAAACTTTCATCTTTAAACAATATAATGACATCAAATTTACAACGATTGCTTACAAGTACTGCCAGACCACCAGACAGCCTACCCTTCAAGCCCCTAGTTGCTTCCATGGTATAAGAACTATAACCAGAGATATCAAAAGGAGACATGTGCATCGTCTCTTGGAGAAGAATTATTTCATGATTTTATTCTAAGTTTGACTTCATGAAACCACCGTTGAAAATGTGCGAGACTGCAACAATTCCAAGATGTTATTCTTAGCGGACTCTCGCTACGTTAATGCCTCATCATTGGCCTTTGTGGGTGGACATAAACTTCCACTTGTCCCAGGGGTGACTCCATTCAGAGCCGTCACTAATGCAAGCAATTTTTTCAATGTGTCCGGACTGATATTAAGCTGAGGGACCGATTGCAAATCCACCTCATTTTTATCACTGATGGAGTTGCTAAAAATTCCTCCGCATCTTTCATATTCATAAACACATATGGAACCAGACCCAATGCAGTAAAGTTCTCTTTGTTCCCAGACCATCTTCATGATTATCATTGACTGGAAACCACATAACATACAAAGATTACTATGATTACCAAGCCGTACCCAATCTAAGTTATCCGAACGCAGTGTTCTTAATGGGGGAATAGCTTGAAAGATTTTCAACATGAATGTTCTATTCAAGCTGGTTCTGCCATTCATTTCAACATTGCTTTCCCACCCCATAACCACAGGCATACCCGGGACCAGTTTTCTGCCTTGATTCATTAGATCCAGGCTCCGAGTCACCTTCATCTTTACACAATTCTTGTTTCACATCCTCATCATTCAGACCTAATTTGGTAACGGGACCACTGGTCACACTAAGAGATTGCTTTGGCTTAATCCCAGGTCCAGACCCTCCCTAGGCTCCAAACCCTCATCACCCTCTTCATCATCATTCATTTCCTCTTCACACCGAATATCCCTACTAGCCATTTCAATCTTATCACATTCATCAAAAGGGACATTCATAATGTCCTTATTGCTAGAGGATTTATTATTTTTTAAAGAAGTTTTGTTTTTCCTTTGTTTTGTTTAGTATTTACTGGGTAAAATTGTGAAAGGGCAGTTTGTACACCCATTATACCCGCACCCATGGATGCAGACTGACCTTTTTTTTGAGGCAAGGGATTGCATTCATTCACAGTTTTACTCCCACTCTGACCAATTCCAATATTCAAATGTTTGCTCTTTTGTATACATTTTTTAGGGGGCGATGACTCCTTTTATCACCCCCTGGGGAGAGATTCAAAGGGGCCTTGGACTCTTCATCAAGTTGATGGAGATCAATGCCCCGCTCCTCACACACATTATTTTCCATTACTTTGGGTTCATTACGGGGTAATACCTCCACACCCTTTTTTAATTTTTGATTCATTTTTTGACTTTTGCATTTTGACATTTATTCCTCTTTGCCGCCCGTATCTGTGCTCCAGCCATAGTTTTTTTCTCTCTACTTGTTAGTACGACTTTCTGTTTTCCACACTCAATTTCAAGATCAGACCCAATCATACTTCCACTTGTCCCTTCATTTTTATCATCAGATAAGTCAATTAAATCTAAAAGCGCTGAGGGACTATCAATCTCTTCTTTAACATATACGGAATCTATCTTTGGCATGCAGAAACACTTCATCCCAATGCTGGCTTCCCCCATTAGGGATTTCATAACGACCTCAAAATCCAATTTAAGCATTCTGATGTCTTTACCCATAACTCCTATAGTTTCCATTATAGGGTCAGGGGATTTGAGCACCGCGTTAGACTGGCAGCCTAAAGATACAGCCGCCATTTCTCCAAATGATTTCATCTCTGTATTTACCATTCTTTCATCCCCGGGCGTTTGGGTAAAAACATCATGTAGAGGTACCCTGGTTTTATTGGCCACCAAATCAGACACTACATTACACGTAAAGAAGAGCCCCTCAATCTTGTTGACCTTACATAAAAGCTCAGTCAGTACCGCTCTCTGATCAACTAAATCAAAATGCGTTCTTTCACGGCCCTTATCGAGTACATCCAAGATCCTTGATATCACTGGAAAATCTACACCAAAACCTGGGGCATCCTGTGCACGTAAATCCAATTCCTCGTCCTGGGTAGCATCGTCACATATTTTAGCTTTTATATGCATGCTTGTGTTTTTTTTACAAATTGTTCAGTCTGTTCACTAGAATTTATAAATGGATTAGTCTTAGTTGCCGTTGGAAGTGCAGACTTCCCCAATAGTATCCCTTCATGTCCCTTTCCTCTAATGTTTTTTCTACTATGATCTGAATCCTCAATCAAGTCCCCTGTAAAAGAGCACAGAATTTTGTTATAATGGTTCGGTAGACTAAACATATGGATATCCTCTCTGCCTAATATTCTATGGGATGCAGGAGTGGATGGCCCCAGAGAAAATCTCATTCTCTTCCCCACTTGCATCTCAATAGTGGGTCTGAGAATCGAGCAATCATTTAAATCACCCATTATTTTATTACTGCCCTTCTCTGGTTCAAGCTTACTTCTCATCCATTCATCTGTCCCGCTATGATCAATGCTGGTAGGCACATTGAAATCATTTACTTCTTTAATATCATATTTAATCGGTGATGAAGCGAGATTAGAGATTACTCTACTATTTTGTTTCACAATCCTGGGCACATCCTTAAATGACACACCATCTTCCAAGATACCCTGGGGCTGGTCAATTTTAGAAACATCCAAGGTTGCCCCACCTACATCTTCCATACTCTGAGTCATTTCAATTTTGGAAGCGTCCAAAATTACTGCACCTTCATCATTCATACTCTGAGGCAGGGGTAGATGAACAATACTATGTTCGCTACATTCATAGTTAATTTTCTCTTCCTGAGAGACATCCAAATTCCTTGGTTCCTCGTAAGAGGACCGTTCATTTGTTGATTCCATGGCTACTACAACAGGACTCATTACCCCTTTAAGCTTTCTACCGCTTCTCAATCCATTAACCATAGTCTTATTGCTTTAACAAATATCCCAAAACTCACAATTCAGAGCCTATATGACACCACAGGTTAATACAGTACACAGGGGCAAGCTAAGTTCCTACAATCCATAAGAACCCCAATTAATATAATTCAAAAATGCTCATAGCACCACCAGCAAAGTTTGCACAAAATAATTGTAAAACAAAAGTACCGTGCCCCAGCCCGCACTCGGGCCACCATGCCAAACAGCCTAACAGCCACTTCTGATCCCACTTCCGATGCGCGAGCATCTGACCAATTATAGGAAGTGGATCATGGCCAGAAGCGCGGGAGGCAAGGGGCGTGCCTATGGGCGGATACCAGCTGGAAAAAGAAGAAATACAATTGTAACGCTATGTATAACGTAACGTAGCAGTAACAATATGTAGATCACAAGACAAGCCGCGGCAGAGTCGCGGCAACAAAACACTAAGAACTCTTGAACTCGGAACGAGTAAAGTCACAAAAGTCAATTACTTGCAAATTGTCCAAACAAAGCTTAAGCGCCGGCACCATGTTCCACCTTCACAAGGGCTTCCTCCTCCAGACGGCAGCGCTGAAGGGTAATGTCCAAGCAATATCCAAAACAGAAGTAGAGCAGTATAACCGGCAGCTAGGGCAGCCTAACAGCCACTTCTGATCCCACTTCCGATGCGCGCGCGATGCGCGAGCATCTGACCAATTATAGGAAGTGGATCGTGGCCAGAAGCGCGGGAGGCAAGGATCGTGCCTATGGGCGGATACCAGTTGCAAATTGTCCAAACAAAGCTTAAGCTCTGGCACCGTGTTGCGCCTTCACAAGGGCTTCCTCCTTCAGACGGCAGCGCTGAAGGGTAAAGTCCAAGCAATATCCAAAACAGAAGTAGAGCAGTAAAACCGGCAGCTAGGGCAGCCTAACAGCCACTTTTGATCACACTTCCGATGTGCGCATGGGCTACTTATACCAGTGTCAACGTTCCGGCCGAGGACAGGGCGAAGGCCGTCGAGGGCCATGACTTTACGCTGCACAGCGCCAGATACTATGCAAATATGTTCCGAAACTGCAAGCAGAGTTGGGAGTATATCAAAGCTGAGAAACTCATAGGAGGAACATCCAGTCGAAAGAATGTTACCATGGGTAAGTAATTTGTTCATCTCATCTTACAGGCAGGTTTTTCGGAGCTCATTCTAAATTTATTAAGGATGAACTCATTTTATCAAAGAATTTTTCACCAGACCATACTCTGATATTCTAGAAATAATGCAGACATTTAGAGACCACTATCATTTTATTCTTTGAGATCCTACTCTAGACTGATGGAGGAAGAACAACCCATATCGAAATTGTGGAGGCCAGAAAATTCAAATAATTATAATTATGTATGAGTAGTTTAGAGTAGTCTTCACTCATTTGTATTCCTAAACATTAAACAGAATCTGGTTCCCATTTATCGGGGGTGGCTCGTTCATACTTGTCGAGGGGGCACTGGCTGTCATGAACCGCCGTTTGCGTCTCTTCTGGACTTTGTGTTCCCTGACCCATAGGGGACTGAATTCAGTAGTCCTCCCAACATGGCCGCTGAACGCAGAACGCTGTTTGCCAGTCTCTGCGTTACACGCTCTACGTTCTACAAAGCAGACATGCCCCCGCGTCTCTGTGCGTCTCAACGCTACCGCTTGCAGTAGTCGGACGTGTGTTGCCAGAGCTCGTTCAGCGCTTGATTTTGATTCATGGTTCCCGGTTCCCTGAATTCCTCTTCTTCCTTCCTTCCCCTTATCCTTACCTTGCATATCCTGGATTTCTATTGCATTCGGGTCCCTGAGTGCGGACCTCGTTATTTCCTGGTCTCCGACATCTGAACGTATCCTGGAGTTGGGTTACAAACCACACAGTGGAATCAGAGGACCTACACACGGGGTTATATAAATCCCGAACTGTGCGAAAGTAGACATCTCCGAAGATCATGAGTAAACAACACAGACAGGAGAGAAGGGGAGAGACTTGTGACACTGACCCGCCTGAAGCCTTGCCCATCATGGAGGACCTGCGCACGCCCAGGAGTGATCCCTTTTGGTGCTATCAAAGGGAAACCTAGTTTCTCTTTGATAGTTCATACCCCAGCCGCACATGCCAACTGGGCCATTCAAGGCTAGGGGTGTCGTCTCCTATAGTCCATTGGGGATGCCAGCTGAGGAACTAGTTTGTATGTGCGAGAGTGTGCTCTGCAGGGTGCCACTTCAGAAGCGCTCCTAGTTGCTGTAAGTGTTCTTTGCTTCCTGTTTCCGATTTGTGCCAGAGGACTTTCTGGCGGCAGAGCTGCGTGAAGATCGGTGCTGCATGCAGATAAGATTTTACTTGTTTGTGTATTGTGTGTGTGAATCAGTGAGTATGACATATGGGTGCACACAGCCTTCCAGATAAGGGGTGTTTTGGCCACTTACTCCCTAAAAATGGGCAAATAACACCCCCCCAAAAAAATAGGAAAATTACATGTAGAATCTTGCATTCCTGCTTTCACCCTCACAGCCCCATAGATATGTTTGGACCAGTAGTGCGCGTAGTATCGCAGGAAGAAACTACTATTTTAACTGCCTGATTGGAAGAAGTAAACCTGATTTTTAATGTACATGAATAACTAGGTGCAAAGAAGTAAATATTACAAAAACATTTTAGTTTTTAGTTAAAACATGCTTGTTGGGAATTGGTCTTACATTATTACTCGATAAACAAAATCATTTTACTCCCAACTTTAAAAAATAGGGAGTAACATACTCCCACTTCCAAATATTATCTGGAGCACCGGGTGCACGTGTGAATCAGTGAGTGAATGCTGTTTGTGCATGGAATGAGTGAGTGGATGTGCTGTGTGAATGGGTGTATGTTTGTGATGGGACAGGTAGCGGATGGAAGTAGGGGCACGGCAACAACTCAATTTTTACTGGGCATCTTTCATAGATGCCCACTAGAAAGATCTTCATCATTTTGGCGGTTTATAAAAGAGGTGATCTGTTATTACGTGGCTAGATTGGCATTTTAGGGCAGTTTGTCTAGCCATTTTGTATCGTGGCATGACCTTTTTGTTGGATATCTATCATAAAGCAAGCATCATGTGTTTCTAGTTGGCTAAACTGTCATTTTGGGGTAGCCAGTCTAGGCCTTTCTTAATGTGGCATGGCATTTTATTCTGGTTATCTTTATCCATCCTGCACAAGAAACACTTTGTATAGAGTTTAGGGCCTGATTGGTGCTTTGTTGGAGGAATGATACTGTGTTGTACTGCTCTTTTCCTGCCCGTTTCTGATCTGGACTGCTCCTAGACTGTACTGTGCGTGTTTCCTAGTCCTTTGGTTGTTTCTGGCCTTTCCTTTTCCCTCCCAATCCATCTTTTAAGCACTGCTCCTAAAACAGCCACTTTTCTGGCAGATAGGTGAAGGGCAGTGGCACAGGGTGCCACCTGGTCGACTGTTCACCTTTCGCCCCACTGCTGTCCCCATTGCCACAACGGTTTGGGCAGAGAAAGCACATGCAGATAAGTTGAATCTACAATTTAATTCTTCCCTGCATGCCTAGCACATGACCTGTCTGAATCTACTGACTGTGTCTTGTTTGGATGCCGATATCTATGCCTGAACACTTGGAACACAATGCTAGACTGAATAATTTTGATAGCCACACTTATGTTTAATTACACTGCAGCGCACATCTGACACACAATCTGGCCTGACTCACTGTGTTTCTGCCTGCATACCAAACATATAGCCATATAGACGCAGTTGTTTGTATATGCGCACAACTAGTAGCTTGTACCATCTGTCCCTGAACACCTAGAGTTGTTATATTGACTCATTATGCTAGCCGACACAATTTTAATTGGTATAGCTCAATATACTGCTGACCCTCTGATGCACAGTAAGACTGACTCCCTCCCACCTCCCCTGAAATTCTAGTTCAGAATCTTGATTCATCGTGTTAGACTCCATGACTACCAAATATCTAGAAATAATATTTGTTTGGCATTGTGATGATTCTATGAATGGTGTCACTTCTCCCCAGCAGGGAACACTCTCCTGTCAGGCCACGGCGGTGTGACCGCTACTCAAAAATCCCCCTCTAGGCGGTACAACAGGGGAGAATCTGTCAGGGGAGGACTCACCACTTGGGGACATAGACGTCTATTCTTAGTTGTCACCTTTTTCCTGTTCCAACCCCCATCCCGAATATGCACAACTTATCTACAACTTCCCACATGTTGTATTGTAACTCCACTCTAGTTCCAACTACCGAGACCAGTAGGAGTCAAGGAGTTGTGAGCCTTAAACTTGGGAAACCAAGCCGAGATTCTCAACTCAACCAGCAGGCCTTAAAAAACCAGAGGTAAAACCAACATGAACGTCGAACTTGTCCAGCCAGAAGCTGCAAGACAAGCAGGAGAAGTTAAGTTCAACTGGTACGGAGGAGGCCAACCCAACCGGAAGGTGGAAGACCTTCAGCTGAGTGTAGAAAACCAAGACGCTGACTTGCTGTCATAAAAGTGAGGACAAGCTAAAGGAAGGCGAGGCAGTGGTACAACCCCGAGCTGGAGGTGGGTCAGGGACCCTGTACGGAGACTGTAAGGAGCTGTGACAGTGATTGTTGATGGGGCATCGGTGCACCCTCAAGCCGGAGGTGGGTCAGGGAACCCGGTACTGAGGCTGCAAGGAGCATGACCATCTTTGGTGAGGCAGTGGCGTGACCTCGAAGCCATGGGGGGCGGGTTCAACCGTTGGTCCCCTAACTACACCGAGACTACAAGGAGCGCAGACAATGTGGAAGTAACTAAGAAGAGAGAACGAGAGGAACCGGACCGCCACACTAACCCCACCCACGACTGAAAGAATACTGTATGTGGAGATCCCCAGAGGTAACTGAAGTATGGGTGCGGCAGAGGGTGTGGTCCGGGCTCGTTCAAACCCAGAGGCCTTTGGTGGTAGTCGGAGTACACTTCGATAATAAGGAAGTAGATTCAAGAGCGAGAAGCCTCCCCCCTCAGTGGCAGACATAAGTCCATGGAACTGTGCTAAAGCAGGAACTGTTAATTGAAGGACAACCGAAAATATCCAATTCCTTTACAGAAAATCTGCAATGAACTGTCATTTGCTTCAATAACTGAACTGGGAGAAGAGAGAGATTCTCTCAGGTCAAATCTATCATCTCAGTTGAAAGAAAAGGGTGGGAAGGAAATTCAGAATCTTAAGCACAAGGGCGAGTCCCCCTAGAAACTCCTTTTTGGTTTCTGTTCTCATACTTATGCTAGGAGCAGGGTAGGAGTTGCAGACGGAGGATATGGACATTTGCTATGGACCTTCTGACGATGTACACCCAAGATTTCCTTTTCCCTTTAGGATATTCCCTTCGAACTAGAGACAGGTATGTGTTTTCTTTTATTTTAAATAAAGATCATTGTTAAAATGTCACCTCCGAATCGGTCTCCTACTTCTAGCACTGTCACATCATCCACTACAACTGTATAGCTCACTATATTGCGGACCCCATTACATAGCTATATTGATCCTAGTTTGCCAAGAAATACCTGCAAAAATCGGGACACATTTTTAGAGTAGCAATTATCTAGAGTGAATTTAAGTTTAGCAGCCACCACATCTGTATAACTCATTATACTGCTGACCTCAAAACACATAGCTAGACAGGCTCTATTTTGCCTAGAATTCTAGCTAGAAATCTTGATTCATTGTGTTAGACTGCATGGCTAGCAATAGTATAAATGGAATTTGTGTTTCGAGGGGATTGTGTCCTCCGACATACTCCACATCTATGACAGGTAATGTCCACAGCTGTGCTACTTTGGAAAATTTTCAGCAGAGGGCGTCCTGGGTCGATGGTGTTGATCCGTTGTCTCTCGAGGGCCTCCGTCAGGGGTCGACGTCACCGGATGTTATGAATAGGACGCACGGCGCCCGTAGCCTCAGTTCTGTTTTTTCCACAAACGGGTTTGCTTCAGAATCTCGGTGCGCTCGATTTTTTTCTTCGTGTACGATGTCTTCACCTTCTTCTACTATCCCGAAGTTGGGTTTTAAAAAATGTCGGGACTGCGGCTCATGGACCACACAAGACATCTGCCTCTGGTGCCTCGGCAAAAGCCACGCCACCAACAACAACTAGGAGGATTGCCAGTCCCTGACGTCTAAGGCCTTGTGGGAACGTAAGGGGAAATTGAAGTTAAGTAGGGTGTCTAATTAACTCTTAGGCCTGTTTTTGAGCCCTCTTCTGTTCCTCCTCCTAGATTGGAGTTTTTCCAACCTTTACAGGATATTTCAGAGGTTGTGGAACTGTCTGATGAGGAGATGGCCTTGCCTGTGCCTCCTGATGTCCCTGATGACCTTTTGTCTGGGCATAGTCCGATGGAGGAACTCAGTCAGTCATTGCATGACGCTAGTGGCCTTGACACCTCTCCGGAGTTGGAGCTTGGCCGACCTGAGCCTGGGGCACATGCGGATTCCTCCTATCGGCGTCTCATATTAAGGGTGACAGAATACTTGGGGTGGTCTGCTCCACCTGTTGATTTTACTCAGGATGATTTGACGGACATCCTGGATCAAGGTCCGCCCACTGACCCAGTGTTGCCGTTTCACATGGCTTTGCAAAGGAGGGTGGCAGCGGCTTGGACTGCTCCGGAGAGTCTACCGGCAGTTAATAAGTTGCTTCCGAAGAAATACTGCCCATCTAGTAGTGACCCCTGCTACTTATCGACGCACCCTACTCCGGAGAGTTTGGTGGTGCAGGCGGCTATGGCCTCCTCGAAGCAGGCTGCATACCCTACCATCCCTCCTGATAGGGACGATGAGCGCTTTGATGGTTGGGCGAAGTAGGTATTTTCGGCTGGGGGTATGGCGTTAAAGTCGACCAACTCCACTTGTGCCTTAGCAAGATTTACACATACTCTGTGGAACTGTGCGTCTTTGGCGGCTCAGCATATTCCCGAAGGGGAAGAAAGGGATGGTTTTCTAGCCCTCGTGCAAGACAGCAAGGATGCCATTTGTGAATCCCTTCAGTCGGGTTTGGACACGGCAGACTGTGTCAGCCGGTCCATGGCTGCGAGCACCGAGATACGCAGGTTTGCGTGGTTGCGGGAGTAGGGGTTTGCTTCTGATGTGCAACCCCGTCTTCTGAACATGCCCTTTAATGGGGTTCATCTGTTTGGCAGCAAGGCTGACGAGAGCCTTGAGAGGTTGCAGACCTCCAAAGCTGCAACAAAGTCTTTGAGCGCTGCGGTACGTGAACCTCTGCCTTTTCGCCCTAGGGGACAGCAATGGAGGGGAGGTTCCTTTCGGTACTACTCTTCCTTTGGTAGATCGAGAGGAGCTGCCAGTCAAAGGGGCCACCATAGGAGTACCCGGGGTGGAAAGCAAGGCACTCGGGGTGACAAAGCCGCTCGGACAGTTGACTCTTTGCCCTCAAACACTGCCACAGCCGCGTCTTGGAGAATGACGGGCCATTACTTCAGATGTGTGGGTTCTGGAGATCATAGATCACGGCTACTGTCTTCCCTTCCGGCAGAGGCCTCACGACAATCCACCGGGGAAGCTCTTTGAAGCGTCCGGATCTGCTCCTTGCGCAGGAAATCCTATCCCTGCTGTAGAAAGGCACCATAGAACTGGTGCCTGTAGCGGAGAGGAACAAGGGATGGTATTCCCCTTATTTTTTTATCCCGAAAAAAGACGGATTGAGACCCATCATGGACTTGTGTTGGTTGAACAAGCTCCTCAGGAAGGACAAGTTCAAGATGGTAACTCTTTCTCAAGTCCTCCAGGCCCTTCAACTCCAGGATTGGTTGGTGTCTCTAGACCTCAAAGATGCTTACTTTCATGTGCCGATTCATCCCAAGCACAGGAAGTACCTGAGGTTCGCGGTTGGCAACTCGCATTTTCAGTTTCGGGTCCTGCCGTTCGGATTGACCTCTGCCTGGAGGGTCTTCACCAAGCTGATGGTGGTGGTGGCAGTGTATCTCAGGAAAGGGGGGATTCACGTCTACCCCTACCTGGACGATTGGATGATCAGGGTGCGCCCTTCCGAGCAAGCCCTGGATCATCTGTCCGTCACCTGTCACTCCCTTCACAAGCTGGGCTTCTCCCTCAATTTAAAGAAGTCACATGTGACTCCTAACCAGCGGCTCCAATACATCGGAGCAGTGCTCGACACATCCCTGGGGCAGTGTTCGCCTCCCCAGGTGAGGGCTCATCACATTCTGTAGTTGGTGGACAAGTTTCAACGTGCCCAGAGTCTCCCGGCGTTCAAATTCTTGAGGTTGCTCGGCCTCATGGCATCCTGCATTTTCCTGGTGCCAGAGGCCAGGCTGCGGATGAGATCCCTGCAGTGGGCTCTCAAGATGCAGTGGTCGCAGTTCTCTGGCAGGATGTCAGATCCTGTTCAGATTCCGACCTCGGTCACCCAGGATCTTCTATGGTGGGCTGACGAAGGCAATCTGATGAAGGGAGCACCATTTTGGCAACCATGGCCGGAGGTGACGATTGTGGCGCACGCATCCCTCACAGGTTGGGGCGCACATGCCAGCGGATGTTGGTCTCCATCGGAGTCCAGACTCCACATCAATCTGTTAGAGCTGAGGGCTGTCAGGCTAGCACTGAAGGCTTTTCTGCCATCTGTGCGGTGGAAGAATGTCCTGATTATGACGGACAATACAGTGACCATGCACTACCTGAAAAAAAAAAGGGGGGGGGGGCAGGGTCACTCAGGGAGTGCAGGGAGGCGATGCAGCTCTGGT
Organism: Ambystoma mexicanum; assembly: GCF_040938575.1. Classification (NCBI taxonomy): domain Eukaryota; kingdom Metazoa; phylum Chordata; class Amphibia; order Caudata; family Ambystomatidae; genus Ambystoma; species Ambystoma mexicanum. The sequence continues at coordinate 1,217,612,168 of NC_090931.1, forward strand.
TCTGGGCCATCCAGCAAGAAATGTCAATCTCGGCAGTTCATCTGGCCAGAGACGAAAAACGCGGCGGCGGACGCTCTGAGCAGGCAGAGCACGGTCTCTCACGAGTGGGAGCTGGCTCAGAAAGTTCTTTTGGAGATCTTCGCCCTTTGGGGAACCCCACAAGTGGATCTCTTCACCACCAGTGTCAACCGGAAGTGCAAGAGATTCTGCTTGCGGGAATTTCCCCCAAGAGGAGCCTTAGGGGACGCGTTCGTAGTGGAGTGGTCCTTCCCACTGCTGTACGCGTTTCCTCCAGACCCCCGTCATTCTGCAAGTGTTGCAGAGGTTACAGAGGTTTGGTTCCCGAATGATCCTCATTGCTCCGGGATGGGCCAGGAGAGCGTGGTACCTGGACCTTCTAGACGTGTCCATCTGCCCTCCATGCCGTCTTCCCTACCGAGACGATCTGCTCTCACGGGAGGGGGGTCTGGTTCTCCATCCAGAGGTCAAGTCTCTCAGCCTTCATGCTTGGTATCTGAAAGGTTGAGGTATAAGGATTGGGACCTCCCCGAAGACGTGATGGAGGTGTTGCTTTCGGCCAGAAGGCCCGCAATGAAATCCCTGTACCGTTGGAGAAAGTCCTGTGACTGGTGCAGGGTACAGAATGTGGATCCTTTCCAATGTTCCATTCCTTTGGTTTTGTCTTTTTTGCTTTGTTTAGCCCACAAGGGCCTGCAAGTGGGTACCATTAAGGGTTACCTGGCGGCACTGTCGATATTTAAGTGCTCGTCTGAGGAATGTTCCTATTTTAAGATTCCTTTGATTTCCAAGTTTCTCAAAGGGCTAACTAATGTGTTTCCACCGTCGCCTTTCCAGATGCTGGGATGGGATTTGAATTTGGTTTTAAAGTTCCTAATGGGAGCTTTGTTTGAGCCCTTACATGCTTGTCCGTTGCGACTGTTGTCCTTTAAAACTGTGTTTTTAGTTGCGGTTACTTCCGCACGCAGAGTGAGTGAGTTGCAGGCACTTTCCGCCAAGCCACCCTTTACTGTTTTCCATAAGGACAGGGTTGTCCTGCAGGTGCGGCCTTCTTTTCTTCCGAAGGTTGTGCTGGAATTCCATTTGAGCCAGAAGGTGATTCTTCTGGCATTTTATCCTCCTCCACATCCTGATAAGGAAGAGGAGAGCCTCCATAAGTTGGATCCTAATAGAGCTTTCAATTTCTATCTCTCACGGATGTCCCGGATCAGAGTGGATGATCAGCTCTTTGTTGGTTATGCTAGAAGGCGCATGGGTCAGGCAGTTTCCAAGCAGACCTTGTCCAAATGGATCATTTTGACGATCTCCGAGTGTTACCGTTTGGCGGGAAATGACCCTCCAGTAGGCTTACGGCTCACTCTACTAGGGGTGTGGCTGCCTCCACTACTCTACAGAGGGGCATTCCTATTCGCAATATTTGCGAAGCAGCCACATGGGCCTCTGTCCATACTTTTGAGAGACACTATTCCTTGGACTCCGTCCATGGGCAGGATTTGGCCTTTGGTAAGGCAGTCCTCTATTCAGCCATTTTATTGGGCATTCTAAAATTGTAAATTCTTTTCCCACCTCCATAAATTGGTACTGCTTTGGGAGTCTGTCATAGATGTGGAATATGTCGGAGGACACAATCCCCTCGAAGAACAAGTTACTCTCTTACCTGCTAACGTTCTTTCGATGGGATGTTCCTCCGACGTATTCCATATCGCCCTCCCAGCCTGCCCCTCTACTGAATTTCCTATGCGATTGCAGTTTACGTTTACGTAAGGCTTTCTGCAGTCATACTGGCAGGAGATTGGTGCCACGCGTTCTGGGAAAAAACTACAACTGAGGCTACGGGAGCCGTGCGTCCTATAAATAACATCCGGTGACGTCGACCCTCGATGGAGGCCACCGAGGGACAACAGATCAACGCAGGACGCCCCCTTTTCCGAAGCAGCACAGCTGTGGACATTACCTGTCATAGATGTGTAATACATCGGAGGAACATCCCATCGAAAGAACGTTACCAGATATGGTAAGTAACTTGTTCTTTGCATCCACTACATCTGTACAGCAAACTATGTTGCTGCATGCATAGCTAACACAAAAGCTGCTAATCGTGCAATTAGTCACCACAATAATTTCACATTTCACCATACTGCACACTGCATACCTAGCACATAGCTGAATCTCACTCTTTCTAATTGCCTGCATACCAAGTACATAGCTACATAGACCATGCTGGTGCGCACGTATACACAACATATAGGTAGATTCAAATATTGCATTGGCCCCACACTTTTGTATTAGGGTTCCTCGTCTGGCAGGTAACGTCAAAATAACAAGGTGTCCAAAAAGGAGAATACACTACGCAAGAGGTAACACAGTTTATTGCAAGTCCAGATACATCTGGGAGAGCACAATTCCATCAGCATAGTGGAACAAGACTGATAGAAGGGATCTGGCGGTTGCCGCACACTGCGGCCAATCTTTTTGTAGGGTTAAACATTCACGTAAAACAAAGTTGGCAACACTGTTGTATCATCCTACAAAGCTTATTAGTGGGACTACGTCAGTCCCCTATAGCTGAACATACATTAGTCAAGCATGATTGGCGCAAACCCTCTTGACCCCCTTTGCCCATGACCGCCCCAGGTGACGTCACAAATCTTCTCACATCGCCCCTCAATGACAAACACTTAATGACATAATTGTACTACCGACCGGAACCTTATTCTTCTGCCAGTGGTCCGTTCTCTTGAGAAACCCAATGCATCCTGGGATTGACAATGAAGAAACATTCACATGGCATCTAACCCATGAGGTACCTGAAACACATTTGCACCCTCGCGACACCGAAACTCTCACCCGATTGGTCTCCTCCGGCTAAACCATTCGCTCCACAGTTCTCTAACCAGGCCCATCTGCCAGGGGTCAATTTTAAACCGCTGACCCCACTGTGATGCTCCTTCTATTTACCGGTATTTATTAATTGGACATCCTCTGTTCCCAAGAGCCTGACTCAATGACCCTAAAAGTATCGGCTAGACTCCGTTCCCAGTGACTACAGTCCCCTGGGAATGGATGGTGTGCAAAGTATCTCTAGTGTGCTGCTCTGACTGAACGCTCGAGAAATGCATGTCTGCCCCGAAATACGGGGTCCGTCCGGGTGAAAACCCAAGTGGCTTACTTACTTGTGGCCTTTATGTCCGGGTGGCTGTGATACGAGTCATGTAACACTATACTTCCCCTGCTTTCCGTTGCCCCTGCCCCAGGGTCTCTCATTTCCCCAGCTCACCCCAAGCGCCTCCACCCCTACTTTATCCTGCAAACTCCTCGAGCCACACCTGCGCACACGGCACACAATTTACATGGTGCATCTGTCAATGGTGTTCCTCCCCACCCCCTCTAGAGATGCCCCCTTCCATTACCCATCATTCCCACAGCTGATAAATACCCTGCTGACAATGGCTTCGTCGATGGCTGCCCCAACAGCTCCAGCGAAGGTGGAAATGCAGATGTCGATGGCGATGTTGGTGGCCGCTGTGGGTCCATCGTCTCCCAGGGATGCTAGGTGGCAGTCCGGGACAGGATTTACATCCATACTCCCGATGGATATTCTCCAACATGAGCCGACCTCGGCCTTTGTGTTTCACTCCGATTCGGAGGAGGAAGAGCAGCAGTTTCTGGATCCTTCGGTTTTGGGCCTGCAGCCTTCTCTTCTGTCCATGTTGGGGGGGGGGGCTTCTGGGGGCTGTCCGGTCTCAGTATCCTCTTGTCAATCCGCATTCGTTACTCTCGATTCAAGTGCTTTCTATATTGCAATCACTCCTGGGGCAATTGGATGCCAGGCTCCCTGTGCCTCAGGCTCTGGCTGTTCCGTGGATGCAGGACCCATCTACCATTCCTTGTCAGATTGTCTCTGAAGCCCCTCGCAGTCTAAGGCCTCATCCCAGAAGGTCTTCGTGGTTTGGCCTCCGCCGCAGTCTCCCAGGGCATTGAGTCCTCTTCGACGGGATCAGGAGGCAGGGGGAACTAGTGGAATCTGAGCCGTACAGTGTTCCGCAGGACACTCGCTCGACGATCTCATCTTCGCCGAGATGAGTGGACACCTGGGATACTGACCCGGATCGGGATGCTCAGAGTAGTCCTGCCCAGACAACTCCGCCGGATGATATTGGAGCTTTTCATGCCATGATGTCAGGAGTTTGGCCTCATCCCAGAGGAGGAAAAGGACTGCTTTTTGTTTGACCATATGGGGAAGATGAGAAAGGTGTTCTTCTCGATCCCTACATTGGACCATGTGTGGCAGGAGGGGCTTCGGACGATGAGGCACCCGTTTACGGAGCCTGCGGTCAAAGGCCGCTTGGAGAAGAAGTTCAAGGCACCGGAGCCCACTCCAAAGTGCCTCACGTCGCAGACTACTCTGGAGTCGGTTGTTTCGGCAGCAGCAAGTAGAAAGGCTCGTACCCAGCACAAGTGTGCAACTCCCCCGGAAAATGAAGGCCGCGAGCTGGACGCTTTCAGAAAGAAGGTCCTCACAGTGGGGGCTACTACAGTTAAAGCTGCCAACTTGTTGGCTATCATGGCACGGAACAACCGCGAGATGTGGCACAGATTGGCCCCTCTGTTGGACCACCTACCAGAGCAGCAGCGGAAGGAGGCAATGCTTTTGGTTCGTGAGGGTGAGGAAACGTCGAATCATAGTAGTAACATTGTGGTCGACCTGCCGGAGACTGAGTTTAAGCAGATTAATAATGGGGTGGTTCTCTGGCGTCAGGCCTGGCTTCTCTGCACTGATTTCCAGATAGAGGTTCAGCACAGGTTGGTGGACATGCCTTGCGAGGGGGAACATATTTTCAGGGAGAAGATTGACGACGCATTGAAGAACAAGCAGGCAGACTCAGATACTACGAGGTCCCCGACAGCCCTGCAGGGCAGACTTTCGTTTTGCCCCTTTCGCTCCTTTCGTGGGGTCTCGGGGAATACAAGGTTTTCCAGTTCTCGCGACAAGGGATAGTGTAGATCTACCTTCTTCTCCCAGGGCTTCTGACATTCCTTCCAGTCTGCACATCGAAGCAAGGAGTATCAAGGACAGCAAAAGAGGGGTTCCTCCTCCTCTCAAAGAGGCCGTCAGATTAAGCTTCAACAATGACTGCCAAAAGGACATCAACTAGGACGGAGGGTGGCGTACCACCTCGATGAGTGGCATTTGATCACGTCAGACAGGTAGGTGCTGGAAGCAGTCCAATACGGCAACTCGGAGTTCAGGTGTCCGCAACTCCCTATTCCTCTGGTAAAAAGAGCTCAGCCGAACCTTCAGGTCTTGCGTCACCAGATTAGTCTGATGCTGCAAAAGGGAGCAATCGAGAAGGTCCCGCAATCAGGAAAGAGGAAGAGGAACCTACTCCAGGTTTTTTGTCATCAAGAAGCCGAACGGGAAATGGCGCCCCATTCTGGACTTGCGGCAGCTCAACAAGAATATAAAGCTTCAAGAATTCAGGATGCTAACGTTGCAAGAGATCATATGAAATGTTCAGCCGGGGGAATTTCTGGCGTCGTTGGATCTCGAGAATACATACTTTCACATCCCCATGTTCCCCAGGCATTGCACATTTCTACGGTTTGGGTTCTCCCCTTTGGCCTAAAGTCAGCTCCCAGGACTTTCACCAAGTGCCTGGCTTTGGTGGCGGCTTACCTACGCAGAACCAGATACCATGTTTATTCGTACCTGGATGACTGGTTGGTCAAGGGGTCAACTTGTCACCGGACGTCTGAGTCTCAGCGCAGCTATGCTCCTTTTACAGCGTCTGAGCCTCGCAGTCAACTTCGGCAAATCCTGTCTGGCGCCCTCAAGGGATTAGATTTTTCTGGGTGCTCATCTTCAGACGGCGCTCAATCAGGTCAAGCCATCGAAGGAAAGGGTAGAGAAGCTGTTGTCCTTGGCGGGCTCATTTTTACCGGGAACTTCGGTCACGGTCTGCTTGTACATGTCTCTTCTCGGCAGCATGGCGTCCTGTATCCCACTCATTCCGAATTGTTGTCTTTTCATGCACCCTGTACTGGAGTGTCTCGCTTCAAGGTGGTCACAGATCCACGGCTCCTGGTCTGACAAGGGGCTTATCTTCCGGTATCATGCAGATGCCCTGCGGTGGTGGTGTCACTCCGGCAACATCGTAAGGGGCATGCCCCTGGTGGAACCAGATTTTCGGTACATGATCGTGACCGATGCCTCCCAGTTCAGATGGGGTGCTCACCTGAACCAGTTCCAAGTCAAAGGCCTGTGGTCCCTCACAGAGGTTTCTTTGCATATCAACATTCTGGAATTGAGGGCAGTTCACTGGGCGCTCAAATCTTTTCTTCCCCTCATTCAGGACTCAGTGTTACGGATTCTCACAGACAGCACCACAACTATGTTCTATCTACGCAAACGGGGGTCACACATTTGCAGTGCCTGGCCCAGGAAGCTCAGGCCATCTGGCACTGGGCATAGCACGCAGGGTTCAGATCCTGGCTTTCTGCATACCAGGTATTCAAAACATTCAGGCAGATGTTCTCAGCAGGGAGTCCGCTAAGATGGATGAATGGCGGCTGAAGGATATTCGGGAAAGGGGGGACTCCCCCTCTGGACTTGTTTGCCAGCCCCTGAGAACAAGCAGTGCCATCTCTTCTCCAGCAGAGTCTCATCCGGACTCCACAGACTCCAGAGGGGACGCGTTCTTGTTTCCGTGAATGTGCCTGTTCGGCTTTGCATTTCCTCAGTTTCCCCTGATCAGGAAAACGATTCAAATGATTCGCAAGGTCCCATGCAGGATCATCCTGGTGATGCCGTTCTGGCCCAGACAGACCTGGGTTTCAGACCTTCTTCACCTATCGAGGGACGACCCTCTTCACCTGGGTTCAGAGCCAGATCGTCTTTCACAGAACAAGGGGATGGTGTGGCATCACAACCCAGGCTCCCTCAACCTAGCAGCGTGGCTCCTCACCACTCCAAATTTGGAAACCTAAGGATTCCTTAGGAATGTCGCTGCATCTTGGCTTCAGCGAGGGTGCTATCTACCAATGCGTCATACGCCAGTAAGTGGAAAAGGTTCTGTATCTGGTGTTCTCAGCAGCTAGACTTGCAGCCAGTGCGAGTGTCGCCACAGCAACTCCTTCATTTTCTTTCTGCTGTTGATGAAGGAGGGTCTGGAATGTGTCTATCAAGGTACATTTGGCGGCCATCTCAAGGTTCACGCAGCAGTGCAACTCTACACCTCTGTTCAGTGATTGATTAAACATTTCCTCAAGGCCCTTTTTATGGATGCCCTCCCCTGACCCCCCCCCCCCAACCCCTGCCTCCGGTCTGGAGTCACTAGTTGGTTCTCGCTACCCTCATGAAACCAGTTCCATCTGGACCGGACTAAGTCGTTCAGAGCATCTAAGCAACTCTCCTCCAAGGGGAAGCCGATTTCGAGGCAAGGCATCTCCCAATAGGTGTCGTCTACGATATCATTCTGCCACGAAAAAGCCAACAAACATTTACAGTCGACTCCCAGGGATCCACAAGGTCCACAGCGTCTTCGGCAGCTCTTTGGGTGGGCCTACCGCTCAGTGACATTTGCCAGGCAGCGACGTGGGCAGTACCACACACGTTCACCAGACACAACTGTCTGAATCAACAACATGCTGGATGTGCAAGTTTATTTGTTTAATTATATTGCGCACCAAACTCTGAGGTATCTAGGGGCAGTTACAAGTTACATAAGGATATGAAGACAATTATTTACAGTACATTATTATTTGGTACATCAAAGTTGCTAGTTACAACTAAAGTGGATTCTGTTACAGATGATGCATATATGGAAAATTATTTAAAGTAAATTATGAGTTAGTGATTTACATTACATATTTACATGATTGCAGTATGGCGCTTTATAAAGGCGGCATGGTTGTTCGAATTATACATCTTGAGAGAGGAGCCATGTTTTGGTCTTGGTCTTAAAGCTGTACAGTTAAGGTTCTGCTCTAAGGGCTGCGGGCATGGAGTTCCACAATTTGGCTGCCATAACAGGAAAGCTATTTCCACCTGCTTTTTGTAATTTATAACAAGGAACCCTCAGACAATGTGAGTGTACAGTTCTGGTGGGTCTTTCCGAAATGTTTTTAACTAATTTGTCTGCTAGGTGGGGCTGAGTTGGAGAGACATTTGTGAGTGATGGTTAATGATTTGAAGCTAATTCTATCCTTCACTGATAGCCAGTTTGTGTTGCGTCTGAGAGTTGTGGGGTGTGCTGTGCTTCAACGCCTGTTTCAATAAGGTAAGCCATGTATCTTCCAGGGTTCGGGCTCTGCTCATGTTTTAGGATAACTGAAAATGATGTCTTTCTGTTATTGTTTATATTGCCTTTCGTATACGGCCTGTTTGCCTGTTATGCACCTCCAGGTCCTCTTACTGCTACGTAGTTTATTCACAGCATGTGAATCCATGAAAGATCCAATGCTGGAGAAGGGAGAAGTTTCTTACCTGTAACTCCATTTCTCCATCGTTGGTATCTTTCATAGATTCACATGCTCCCTCCAGCCTCCCTGCTTCAGGCAAACATCCTCTTAAGGTATCCTCCTTGTTAGGAGAGGTTAAAATCTGAAGGGAAGCCGCGGGGGTGGGGCTATATACTGGACGTCCCATTGGTGCTGCCTAAAGCACCCATAAACACATTGATGGGGCACTCAAAGTCTCAAAGATTTTCCATAGGAAAACCACTATATTAAATTTACTGTGGTTTCCCAGCTTGATGAACAGAAGTATTCACAGCATGTGAATCCATGAAAGGTACCAATGCTGGATAAATGGAGTTACAGGTAAGAAACTACTCCTCTCTTGTCTAGCACTGCCACACAGGCCTTTGGTACTAAAAGTGGATGAGATGGTTACCGCTGTGCTTTCATTGAAAATGGTAACTTAAATAGCTAGCTTTGCTACACAAGTGTCAATTAAATTGGCAAACCTGCAGAATTGCACATCAAATTGTTATGCAACACTGCTTATTTTATGCAGTGCAACAGGATTCATTATGCATCACATTTTCAAGATAATGTTTCCATTTGGTAAGGAGTAACGGACAATAATAGAAATTGGTGTGGCATCAGCATCTCTGACTGGGAGCACCTAGCCTCTGTCGTAAGCCACGTGATGCTAGCACATGTACATGTGTGGAGTTTTTCATTTCATTGTTCTTCGAGGAGGCAATGATGGAAATAGCTGTAGAGTTTTCAAAATTCTATTCTAGTGTAGTATGGAAAGGATCAGGTTCATTTCGGTGCTAATCTTTTTCTTTTTGTATTCTCTGTTCCTGCCTCGGTTCCTTTCCCGCTGTGGAATTTACTCGGTCATGCTCTAATCAATTGGTTCTTGATGTATCAAATCTGTATTGCCATGCTTGTGCATCTCATATTATTTTATTGGTATTCAGTGATGTTCATTATTGTGTGAATACAGCCGTAAGGAGGACCTTGTAAGGTGGAAACACATGTTTGTTGTATGTAGTGAGGAATAAAATGATGTTTACAGATGACCTATTCAACAGAGATTGCCATTTATTGTACCTATAATGAAAGATCATTTATTTTGATACAATTGTAGTAGGTAGATTGCGCTTGATCTGAAATATGCTTAATGTATTTGTACAGTTCACATTTATGATTTTATTTTATGATAGCCTGTTTCTAATATTACACAATTGTTATTTCATTTACAGGAGGATTGCAACGGCTAAAGTCACTGTTCTGGGATATGGCCTGCTGACTACAGATGCAGAGACTTTAATAGATTCTCTCTATAAACAAAGCTTCAAAGTTATTTTAGTCGACGAATCTCATTACATTAAGTCTCGAACTTCCTCTCGGAGCACCATTTTGGTGCCAATCGTGCAAAAGGCTACTCGAGCAATTCTTCTGACAGGAACTCCGGCGTTGGGACGCCCAGAAGAGGTAGCTAATCTATATAAAGGCATTTGCACACCGTATGCATAAAACAAGTTGAAAAGCATTACAAAGGAAATGTTTTACTTTGTGCAGCATTGCTTGCACAACTGACCATTACTCTGGTGGCTCTGTAATGCATATCTGACTTTGTTAAAACTTATCATGGAGTGATGTCCCTCTCCTAGTCTTTATGCATGGTTTTACTCACTTAGCTTTTGCTGGCCAGATGAACTAATACGATTTTATTTTTGTGTGTGCAAAAATAATTTGTTCAATCAGCTTTTAGTGTAAGTTGGCTAAAGGATTTTTTTGTTCTATTGTATTTTTACAAAACGCTGTACAAATATAAATACAGTACATTAATCGAAAATAATGAATGGAAGGTAAATTGTTGTGCTGGAGTGGATGCAAAGGCTAAACTTGGGAGAAAAGAAAATAGTTAAAGGCCATTTTAAAGATTTGGGCCGAAGAGAAAGAAAAATTATAGAGTAAGAATTGCAGAGTTTAGGAGCAGTAAGAAATGGAGTGTAAGCGAAAGAGGGCATATAGAAATGGGAAGGTGGCGCAGATAGTCAGAGACGCTTGTGTCACAGATGGCCTGAAGAACACACCAACGCTCAAAGAGACTTCAAGGGTTTTTCTTAAATAATTGAGAAGGGGTTTACTAAGGGCCGTCCCTCTCTTGTCTGTCCTAGGTGGCTCCCTCCCTAGCCCAGGCGTCCCTCAAACCCAGGAAGTTGGTAACCCCTACTGTCTAATAACTGACTTGCTGGTCCTTATGGCCTAAGAGCAAACAGCCTTTGTATCTCCCACCTATGGGAACAATCTATTTCAATCCTAACCTAGAACCCACAGTAAGAAAATTATCAAGGGAAAGGTTCCTTTCACTCAACCAGGTCTTTCTGTCCTTTCCTTGCATGCTCTTATACTCCTCTCTGGTGTTCTATCTATCCTTTCCCTATCTCCTACACACTTTTCCTCCCGTTCGCCTTCTATCTCCCTCTCTTCCCGCTCGCTGTCCCTTGTGAGGGGCCAGAAATTTGAGGTGGACACCTTTTGTGAAGAATTTTCAAAAGATGCCATTTTACTAACGCAAAAGCTTGGATAAACGTCCCACTATCCCTACCCTGATGAGGATTTCCCTGCCTAAAATAAATTAAAGAAACACTCTAACAAAGGATCTCTGTCCCTCACACTTGTACATACAACAACTCAACAAGATAATAATTGGCAAATCAAATATAACAAATATACCAGTTACATTCACAATATGAGAACGGTCTCTCCTTAGAATCGGGGCGAATTCCCCTTTCCCAGATTCAAGTAGGATTCTATTCAACAGTTCCAAAAGGATAAGGAAATCTTGTCTTATAACAACATTCCAACTCAGTTCGTTTGGTTCCAACTTGACAATAAAAGTTCCAATACAGTTCTGTTTGTTTCAACTTATTCAGTCAACAGTTAAATACGTTTTTTTCTCTTTCCACTTGTGACAAAGAGCTCAAAGTAACTTCATCTCACAAGCCAATACTTCCTTAGTTCATTAGGATCAACAAAATTGTCTTCATTGGCATAACTCTGCAATAGTTCACAAAAAACTTGTTTTAACAATTGTGTATGATTCTGCAGCATTTCACACAATGCATGCTGCACTGATATTAATTTGTCAGGATGATAATGTAACAATTCAGAAAAAAACATCTTATTGGTTCTGTTACTAATTCAAAACCTTTAACCACACCACAGTACTTCAATGACTTCCACCTGGTCCACTCACCTGCCAGGCTTTCTACTACAAAGTACTCTATTCTGGTGTACTCTCCTGCCAGAACAGAATAAATTCCTACAATGTCTTCTGACATGGTGTACTCTCCTGCCTGGTGTGAAGGCATCATGAACAAGACATGTACAACAGATCACAGTTTGGTCCACAAACTTTTACTAACTAAAAATGTAGGATGAAATGAGGCCTAGCTTGCCCTATGCGGAGGTGGGATTACACTACCTAAAGAAAACAAAGGATAGTCTGTGTCAGGAACTCCAAAGCAAATGTATGTGTCCAAAACCTATACTTGCCCACCCATCTAATTATATGCAATGTGTAGTGATGTCCGCATCAAAATAAGTAGTGTTCAAATAAAAGTTCAGCGGTTCTTTCAGCTCCTGGCTTGTAACCAGCTTTCTCCTTCCCCAAGTTCAAGATAGTTCATGAGGCACAGGGGTTCCCTTCCCCAAGAGTTCAGTTCTTTCACCTTTTCCAAAACAATACAATTCCTTGAGAGACTTCCAAGTGCAGATGTGGTTACCTTTCACCAGTTCACATACGTAGTTCAGTTCCTTGACTTCTAATCATATACCTGTTCTTTGCAATTCAAACAGAAGCTTCTTTGTGGGTGCTTTAAGTAGCTTTCCATTTAGGCGTGCACTCGGTCTAGGCGCAGTTGTCAGACCACACGGTCAACCCATTATAGGTCACGCAACTAATACACCCTGCTGCTTTACCATCAACACGTGGCCACTGCTTCAGTTTGACATTGATGCTTGATTCATTCACATATACCACACCCTCTTGACTTAGCTTGGTTTGCCACTATGCACTTGTTCCACTTTCTTATATTCTTCTGGCTCTTGCCAATGCTTGTTTTCTCATAATATACCGTTCCTTGCATTCTCTTGGCTTTTGCCAGTGCTTGATTTCTCATGTCACACAGTTCCTTATATCAGGAGGTTTCACAAACGTTCCCTCTTTTTAAACAGTTTTTATTGTCGTGATTCAACATATAGAAATCAGAAATCAAAGGCCCAACCAGGGCCCAGTAAATACCCCCCCAGCACCGTCCATATTACCGACATATTGGCCGGCGATGTCTTAAGACCGTAGTACCACAACAGTTCCGGTACACAACGCCACAGTTAAATACTATAGCTTCCAAACTTTAGGGTTCACACCTCCGTGGCCGATCAACTACACAGTCTAGACGAACGGGGCTCGAAGTCAATGCCCCGTAGGGGGGACCGGGCATCCAACAGTGTTCTTCATCCTTCCTTGTTTGCAGGAAGGGAGCCCCCCGGAGATGACTCTATTGAGTTTCTAGTTGGACTATTACCTTCTTGCGAGGGAGAGCACGAGGGCCGTAATTCCCCCAGGTGGTTCCTGAAGGCTGCCTAGTAGTCTTTAATTCTGCAGTGCGGTGGAATCATTGAATTAAACAGTGTTTTCCTCCGTTCACATGATGACATAACATTGAGCCAGTGCTGGTATGAGGGGGGGGGGGTCTGCTTGCAATAAGAGACCTGGCCACCACAGACGCCATACCCACCAACCGTTTCCCCTCCCCTGTACCCTCCCCCACATGGGCAAGCAGCCAAGTCTCAGGGGAAAATGGTATAACTGTGTCAACCATTATAGACAAGGTGTCAGCTATGAACCTTAAGGGTGTCCAGTCATAATTTCGAAAACATAATTTCGAAAGTCAAAAAAGTCGAATCAAAAATGTCAAAAAAAAAAATGTTGAATTGTTTTTTTTTTCGATATTTTTTTTTGGGCTTTAGTTTTTGTGAAAAAAATAGGTAAAAATAAAAAAAAGGGGGGCTTGGGGGGAACCCCCCCATTTGGAAAAAAAACGTCATTAAAAAAAAATTCGACATTTTTTTTTTCGACTTTTTGACTTTCGAATATTTTGTATTCGAAATTATGTCTATGAACCATCTTTAAGCATAGGGGCTGAACCAGGTGGCATCCCCAGGTAACATGAAGAAAATCGGTGTCTACCCAACTGCATCGCTTACAATTTGAGGGTCTATGTAGGCAGATCCTATTCAACCGAAGCGGAGAGTAATATACCTGATGAATGTATTTAAAGTTTATCAAGCTGAACCTATTATTGACAGATATAGATTTAGACTGCGCGCATATAGAATTCCACTGCACGTCGGTCAGTGAATATCCCAGAGTACTTTCCCAGTGTTCTCTATAACGGGCCGCCTGTGGGTGCCCGAGGGACCTAACCATACTAAACACGGTCGATACAAGTCTCCCTTTGGCCGTTTGTGTGGTAATATGTGTCATGATTGGGGGGGAGGGTGGTGCGTTCGGGAACTCGGGCCACTTGGCACAGAGCACCTCACGCAATCGGTAATATAGAAATTGTGTAATCGGGTTCGATTCGCCTCTTACTTTAAGGTCTTCCCAAGAGACGAATCTGCCCTGCAGTGCAATATCTCCCACAGACGTAATCTGTAAAAGTGAAAAGTGTTGAATGAATATCGACTCGTGTGTGAGCGGAATGCCTCATGCATGATAAATGGCCATCACGGGAGAATACCATTGTCCCTGTCCAGTCAGGGCGGCCAGTTGGTCCCAGGCCCTAAGTGTAACCGCCACAGGCTGTATCTTTGTCCTGTCACACCGTTCCTGTGTGCGCCCCAAAAGGCCATTCAAGTCATCAGGGCGGGCAAGAACTTTTTCCAGACTCTTGTGGGGTAAATCGGTAGAGGGTGTCCACCACCAGGCTGCATACTGAGCATGTGCGGTCAGAAAGTATAAGAACAGATCTGGAAACTCAAGGCCCCCCTGAGAGAACAGACAGCACATTATTTCCATCGATATATGGGGACGCTTGCCGGCCCAAATTAGATTATTCACTATACTCTTCACCCTAGCCTCGCTGGATATTGGGGATGATTTTGCATGGTGTCCACAAGGGATTCGCTACCTGGGTATCGGTGTCCACGTCCCCAACCAAGCTATACGAGGAGAATTACTTAATGGCTCTTCAAATTTTGGAACATAAGGTGGACACCTGGACTCTGCCCCCCATCTCCCAAGCGGCCAGGATCTCACTCACAAACTCTTTCACCTCGATCGTTATTCAAAAGTGCTTCAACTTGCTTTCCCTCAAATCACTGGCTTTCATTCAAATCAATGTTCAGACTCGCTTTGCATGTTATCCCGCTGTTTCCCCTGCTTGGTGTGGACTCCTGACACCTTCTAAAATAGAGATTTTAGAAAGCATTTGTATAAGTAGTTTTCTTTGCTCAACAACTTTCCCATTTATTGTTTTGTCGCACCAGCGATACTGGCACAAAATCTAGGGCTGTAAGCATAGAGGCATCCGTGGGTGGGCAGGCAACTTTAGGTACATACAAGTTAAACAATAGAGGAGAGGTTTGGGTTAAGTTCAAAGAGTCAGACCTTCTTCCTATTGACATCGGAGATAGTTTGCTCACTGAAGGCGATAGTGAACCCCCGCAGCCCCTGCCCACCCAACCCCCTGACCCACATTCCAAATCAAAACTGTCCTTGTGTCCAACCGTTCTATCCTGACCCTCACACTATAAACTAAATTGTAAGGTGAAAAAGGAAATGTCTTTAATCTGGTGATTGAAAAAAAGAGTTCATAAAGAAAAAATACAAGGACTGCAACATAAAAGTTCTCTAAGGTAAAAGAATCTTGGTTCCAGAGGGCGATTCCCTTCCCCAGGATTCTTCAACACTCTACCAATGATTCTTGGTCTAACAGTTCTTTGTGTTTTCTTGGCGCACAACAATCCCTTTTGTTACAAAGCTCCTTAACATGGTAGTTACTGCTTTCAAAAGTTCTTTCGTTAGTTCAACAAACGCAGTCCTTTCTTGGAATTTCCTGTAGATCTGCAATTGCCTGGTTTACTCTCCTGCCAGGACTTTGTACATTCATATGTAAAGTTCTTCTTTAATTTCACAATTGCATATATCTTCTTTGGTTCTGTATATCTGGTTGTTTCAACATTCACCCTTGGCTTTCTCCAAATCTGCATTCCATATTCTCATATATGGCTTCGGCTCGTATTTTTTTATTTTTATTTTTTTATTGTGCATTTTGGTTAACAAAAACCTTAAACACCAACTTTAATCAAAATATTAAAAGAAAATGACCATTCCACCGTTTCCACGGGTGTTATCTCACAATCATACCCCAAAATTCTCAAACATAAATGGATTGGCTAGACTTTACAAGACGCCCATTGGTTAACATGCAAGCAATACTCCTGTTCTAAGGAATAGATAAAATTCCCACTCTTTATTGCACTTGCTGTCTATTTTTCACCTACCAGCAAGCGTATCACAGCCTCCCTCCAGACGTATAGCGCAGCACCAGTAATGACAAGTGAATTTGCTTTATATAGAGTGCTCCAAAATGGATCAGTATATATGTTCTCAAATGTTGTCACAATAACAGGATAAGCCTTGCGATACTGCAATTCTAGAACACTACATTGTGTCAAAACGTAGCGGCTAGTTTCCACATGTTTCTAACACAAACAGCATATTGAACACCACTCCAACTCCCGGTATATTCATATATAAGTAAGATATATAGATAAAGGTATAAAATAAATTCCTTCATCTTTACCATGCAGGGTTTAAGGAGATCAGGATGAGGCCCATCAATCATAGTAGCCTTTTGCGTGTATTTCTGATATCGCCTTTTTGTGTTTAGTTTCTGGATAGTCTACTCTATTCCGCTCTCAGGTTTTCTTCTTAAGTATTGGGCAATTAGGCATATCCATGAGCCGGGATAATGGGAAGCTGATGTTATCACAATGTACCTGGGCTGTTTTTGATAGTAAGCAAAGGAAAGAATGTCTGGATTATATGCTTAGTCTTGCCGCCACCAGGCCTATTAACTTGTTGTCATACCGGAGGACTCGACCTTAATGCACAGTAAAGCTTGCATCTCTTAAGCAGCCAGTGAGCACGAAGCGAGCGCACTCCCAACTGTAGTCGCAAAGCATAAACCAACATAGCATTAAGTACCTTTAGAATGGATCTTAGTAGCTTCCCCTCAAACCTGTCTAACCAAACCAGATGACCTCTAATAGTAGTTCAAAGCCATATGTCAATGCAGGAATAATGCTTGTCTTGTATATTTTTATTAGCCCTTCTATGTTATTGCTAGGCCCTGAAGACCCTCCGCATATGGAGACTAAGGCACAACCACCATATACCAGTGATACAACAGACACAAGGTTCGATTTTCCAAGTACTATGGTTTATTGCACAAAAAATATATTCGAGGGGATTGGGTCCTCTGACGTATTCCATATCTATGACAGGTAATGTCCACAGCTGTGCTGCTTCATAAAATTTTCTGCATCCTGCATCGATGACGTCGATGCGCCGTCCTCGAGGACCTCCTCCGACGGCCGACGTCACCCGATGTGATAAGTAGGACGCACGACGCCCGTAGCCTCAGTTCCGTTTTTTCAGCGAACGTGTTCGCTTTGTGAATCTCGGTACGTCTCGACTCTTTGGAGTTTGTTGTATTCATCTCGTTTCCTTTGAACCTGTTTGGTTTTTATGAAAACCTGTTCATGAAACGATGTCTACCTCGTCTTCCACCCCGCGTCCGGGGTTCAAGAAATGCAGGGGCTCTGGGTCCTAGATATCGGTCACAGACTCGCACGATGCCTGCCTCTGGTGCCTCGGGGAGGCCCACGATACAGACGACTGTGTCAAGGCCTTGCGGGAGCGCAAGAAGAAGTTGTCGGTAGGTCGGGTGTCTAAGCCCCGGAAGTCGAGGTCTACGGGCTTTCGATGGATGACTCGAGAGGCGACTCACCGCGTCATCGTCAGAAGTCCAGTGGGTCTCCTTCCAGGAGTCGGTCTCGCCACTCCTCTGCCTCTTGGAGGCATTCCCGGAAGTGCCGGCATCGGTCGCCTTCCCCGTCCTCTTCCGAGGACTCCGCCCGTCGGCGGGTCGCTTATCCCACCATGCAAGCGACACCGGAGGAATGGGCTTCCTTCGGGAAGAAAATGTTGGCGATTCGCGAATCGCAGGGCACCGGTTCGTCCGCGCCTCCGAGTGGGGTCGGTCGGCACCGGTCCAGAGACACCGCCCGTACGCCTTCGGGCTCGGGTGGTCGGCATGGCTCGCGGGAGAGGTCCCGCTCAGACAAGGGTAGCCGTTCTCGCCATGCCCGTTCCAGGTCCCGGTCCTTGACACGCTCGAGACCGTGTGATCCTGTGCCGTCTTCGAGGAAGACGTCGACGCCTGTGGCGCCGAGGTCGTTGACGAGCTCTCTCGAGGCCATGTGTCCGAGGGAGTCGTTGACGCTGTCGGCGCCTAGGTCGTTGGAGCTCCGGCTTCGAGGCCTGTGTCGACGCCGTCGATACTGGTGGCGCTGCAGCTGACGTCGACGCCGATTCTCTCGACTCCGGCGCCGACTCGTTCGGCGCCCTCAACGCCTTTCGAGGCGGTGGTGTCGGAGGGGCCCTGTGGTACGGGGTTAGCCCTTAGAAAGGCTCTGGCTAAGGTCAGGCATAGCTTTGGTCCCCAGGTGTCTTCCTCTCACCGCCTGGAGTACATTTCAGAGAGTGATGAAGGCTCTGATGATGGCTTGGTTCCGGTTACGGTGCCAGATGAGCTTCTCTCGAGCCATAGCCAGTTTGATGACCTGAGGCAGTCACTGCATGATGCCAGTGGACTGGACACCTCTGCGGAGGTGGAGTTTTGTAGGCCAGAGCCTGGCACTCATGCCAATTCTTCGTACCGGCACCTTATGTCTCGGGTCACCGAGTACTTGGGATGGTCGGCTCTCCCAGGGGAGTTTGTTCAAGATGATCTCACGGACATCCTTGATCTTGGTCCCCCCACTGACCCGGTACTGCCGTTTCATATGGCTCTGCAGAGAAGGGTGGCGGCGGCTTGGACTGCTCCGGAGTGTCTCCCGGCAGTGGGCAAGTCTTTGTCGCGAAAATACCATCCAGCCAGTAGCGACCCCTGCTACTTGTCCAGGCACCCCACTCTGGAGAGTTTGGTGGTGCAGGCGGCTACTGCCCCGGCAAAGCAGGCGTCGTACCCTACCATCCATCCGGATAGGGACGACAAACGTTTTGATGGCTGGGCGAAGCAAGTGTTTTCTTCAGGGGGTATGGCGCTTCAGGCGGCCAACTCCGTATGTGCCTTGTCTCGTTTCACACACACTCTATGGAACTGTGTTGCATTAGCGGCTGAACATATTCCCGAAGGGGACGAACGGGATGGTTTCCTTGCTATGGTTCAGGATGGCAAGGATGCCATGTGTGAGGCTGTTCAGTCGGGTTTGGACATGGCAGATTGTGTCAGCCGGTCCATGGCGGCGAGCACCGTAATACGCTGGTTTGCGTGGTTGCGGAAGTCTGGGTTCGCTCCTGATGTGCAGTCCCAGCTCCTCAACATGCCCTTTGACGGTGAACATCTTTTTGGCAGCAAGGCTGACGAAAGCCTTGAGAGGTTGCAGACCTCCAAAGCTGAAGTGAAGTTGTTGGGCGCTGCAGTTCGACAACCTCCGCCTTTTCGTCCTAGGGGACAACAATGGAGGGGCGGTTCCTTTCGCTATTACTCGTCCTTCAGTAAAACGAGAGGAGCTGTCAGTCAAAGAGGCCACCGTAAGAGTGCCAGAGGCGGAAAACAGGGTACTCGAGGTGCCAAGGCCGCTCGGACAGTTGCCTCTTTGCCCTCAGGCAACGCCGCAGCCGCTACCACTCAGTCATGAGGCCAGGTCCCATGGTTCGCCGGTTGGGGGAAGGCTGGCGCAGCATCTTGTAGAGTGGCATGCCTTTACTTCAGATGTGTGGGTTCTGGAGATCATAACCCACGGCTACTGTCTTCCCTTTCGGCAGAGGCCTCACGACAATCCACCTGGGAACCTCTCTTTGAAGAGTCCGGATCCGCTCCTTGCGCAGGAAATTCAAGCCCTGCTGGAGAAAGGCGCCATAGAACTGGTGCCTGTAGCGGAGAGGAACGAGGGATGGTATTCCCCTTATTTTTTGATTTCGAAGAAAGACGGGTGATTGAGACCCATCATGGACTTGTGCGGTTTGAACAAACTCCTCAGGAAGGACAAGTTCAAGATGGTTACTCTCTCTCAAGTCCTCCAGGCCCTTCAACTTCAGGACTGGTTGTTGTCTCTCGACCTCAAGGACGCTTACTTCCATGTGCCGATCCATCCCAAGCACAAGAAGTACCTGAGGTTTGCGGTTGGCGACTCGCACTTTCAGTTTCGGGTCCTGCCGTTCGGATTGACCTCCGCCCCAAGGGTTTTCACCAAGCTCATGGTGGTGGTGGCAGCACATCTCAGGAAAGGGGGGATTCACATCTACCCCTACCTGGACGATTGGTTGATCGGGGGAGCTCCATCGAGCAAGTCCTGGATCATCTGTCTGTCACCTGCCACTCCCTTCACAGGCTGGGCTTCTCCCTTAATTTAAAGAAGTCCCATTTGATGCCAACACAGCGCTCCAGTACATCGGAGCAGTGCTAGACACATCCCTGGGGCTGTTTTTTCCTCCCCAGGTGAGGGCTTTTCACATTCAGCAGATGGTGCACAAGTTTCAACTTGCCCAGACTCTCCCAGCGTCCGGGTTCTTGAGACTGCTCGGTCTCATGGCATCCTGCATTCTTCTGGTGCCAGAGGCCTGGTTGCGGATGAGATCTTTGCAATGGGCACTCAAGCTCCAGTGGTCTGTCCTCCGGCAGGATGTCGGACCCTGTTCAAGTGCCGCCCTCGGTCGCCCAGGACCTTCTGTGGTGGGCCGTCGAAGACAATCTGATGAAGGGGGCCCCATTTTGGCTGCCCTGGCCGGAGGTGACGATCGTGACGGACGCATCCCTCACTGCATGGGGAGCTCATGCCAACGAGTTGACAGTCAGCGTTCGTTGGTCTCCGTCGGAGTCCAGACACCATATCAATCTGTTGGAGCTGAGGGCCGTCAGGCTAGCCCAGAGGGCTTTTCTGCTGACTGTGCGAGGAAAGAATGTCCTGATTCTAACGGACAACACAGTGGCCATGCACTACCTCAACAAAAAGGGGGGGGGCAGGGTCACTTCCCATGTGCAGGGAGGCGATGCAGCTCAAGTTCTGGGCCATCCAGCAGGAAGTTTCGATCTCGGCTGTTCATCTTGCCGGAGACGACAACGAGACGGCGGACGCTCTGAGCAGGCAGAGGACGATCTCTCACGAGTGGGAACTGGCTCAGGAGATTCTGGAGATCTTCGCCCTTTGGGGAACCCCTCAAGTGGATCTCTTCGCCTCCAGTGTCAACCGGAAGTGCGAAAGGTTCTGCTTGCAGGAATTTCCTCCAAAAGGAGCCTTAGGAGACGCGTTCGTGGTGGAGTGTTCATTCCCACCGCTGTACGCGTTTCCTCCAGTCCCCGTCATCCCGCAAGTACTGTGGAGGTTACGGAGGTTCGGTTCCCGGATGATCCTCATTGCTCCGGCGTGGGCCCGGAGGACATGGTACCGGACCGTCTTGACTTGTCCATCTGCCCTCCGCGTTGTCTTCCCTACCGAGACGATCTGCTCTCACGGGAGGTGGGTCAGGTTCTCCATTCAGAGGTCGGATCCCTCAACCTTCACGCTTGGCTTCTGAAGGGTTGAGGTATAAGGATTGGGACCTCCCTGAAGACGTGATGGAGGTGTTGCTCTCGGCCAGGCGGCCGGCAACAAAGTTTCTGTACCACTTAAAAATCAAACACATAAAGAAAAATATGGCAATTCACAATAACATCAACAATGATATTCACTGTCCTTCTAAGTAACCTGGGTGAACTCCCCTTCCCCAGGTTTCAAGGTAATTTCAGTTCCAATGTTCAACAACAAGAAACCAGGAAATCTGCGGTGATAGTAAAGTCTCAATTCAGTTCTTGGTTGGACGAAAAGACTTCATGGACAGTTCCCTAGTGATGAATCTAACACTTCATCTCGACCAAGACGGAGATCGAGACTCATCTCTTGACTCAACGCGTAACACTGATCTAACACCTAATTCAGACAAACCTACCATCAAACTTGACCAAAGAAAGAATACTCGCCTACCTTCAACGTGAACTAGATCATCGGATCCTAAATCAGAAAACTCTGAAATGAAACTTCAGACGCAAAAGACAAAAACTAAGCTGACATCAACCAACAGAGGCACCGAGACAACAAAGACACCGAGGCAACATTCCTCAGTCCACAGTACGTCAGAGAGATCAACAAAAAACCAAAGAGACAAACACCAAGAGAAACCAGTGACCTCGACAAATCTACGGCTATCAACTCAAACCCACATTTTTAAGATCGAGCAACTCGACGCTGGGCGAAACTACCCGATACTGAACAGAAAAACAGTACTTGAAATACTAGGAAAAGTACAGAAACTACGCGTGTTGAAATCAGAGGACTTCACCCTGATCGAACCATACCACAGAAACAAGAAAGCTAAAGCGTACCTTCACATAAAAATATCGGCACTATACAAAATCAAACAGGACGTCCACACTGACCTGGAAAAAAAGGGCTTCCACCTTTCAGAAATACCCAAACCAGAGCCGCCTCGCCAAGACATACTGACCCACCAAGAAACTGATACAAGTCCAGAACGGAAGAACTATACAAAAGTAATAGATGGGGAAAATCGGAGAAGCACATGGGAAACAACGCGGCCCAGTTATCATGGCCCAGATCGACGCAATCATGAGAGATCAAACTACAATCGAAATGACAACCTTGAACATGGCTGAAGAGGAAGACTGAGGTCAGACAGGAACCCCGAGCACCCAAGAACTACAAGACTACAGGAGCCTGCAGAATCCAGCAACAAGCGGGTAGAAACTCTCAATCAGATACATCAGAAATCGACCAGACGTTGGGAGTCAGCAGGAAACGACCAAAATGAAGACTGTGCCCCGGATGGACCTTGGAAGTGGTTGAAAAACGCCCTAAAGTCAGACTCAGCAAAATAGCAACGAAGGACAGAGGGTGACAAAGAAGGAAACACATACCCTCAACTTAATGTATCTTCTGAAAAAAAACTGACCATGGGATCCTGGAATACGCAGGGCCACGGACACTTAACAAACTCAGAAACAGAGGATCTCAGACTTTTCTCCATTACGTGCCTCCAGGAAACTTGGTTGTTGGAGAAGCCAGCCCTGGACGGCTACGAAATTCAAATATCACCAGCTGTTAAAGGCCTCTTTGGGCGCCCATCTTCTGGCCTCCTAACGGCCACTCGCGGAGGATCAGGAATCGCCATCGAAAAAAAAGTCATAGTGGCCTATGGAATCTTGGCAGTCCTAACCGCATGGAACCACATAAAACTGGGGTCGGCAAATTGGACCACAACACACCTAGCGATCATAAATCTTTACTGGAATCCCCAAAGAACAAAAACCTCAACCTTTTGCGCAACCGTTGTTGACACAATAGACAAATTCCAAATTGAGCTGGAGACCACACATATCATCATTTGTGGCGACTTAAACGCAAACTGCGAACCAGGGCTCAGCAACATCTCGGACCGTCATCAGATCCATCCTGCTGTTGAAAGAGGCGAGGCTTGGATGAACCTGATAAACTCAAGGAACTTACACAACGTTGCGCTATTGCGAGGTCACCAGCCTTCCCTCCCTACACGGATCGAGCCAGTTCAGCATCCACTCTAGACTACATCTTTGTGGCCCATGCTCTGCTCCCATACATCAATCTATTTGAAGTTAGAAGAACAAAAGAAAGCAACCATAACTTACTCCTTATGTCATGGTCTACCACCTGCCTGCAAAAACAAGTGTACAAACCTAACCTCGAACCATCAGCACGACAGACGAGATTAAAAAAAACAGCAGCAGAAATAAGGCATATAACAAACATATACACCCATTCATCCCCAACCATCACCACAGGAATCTCTGCGGCAAGACCGAATTATCTTCCGTTGCTGCTCCCATACAAAGCAAGAAACATGAAGAAGAAAAACATTGTCAAGAAAGATATACACGAGTATGACAGAAGTCTGGTAATAAAAAGAAGATAAATAAGAAAATTAAAGCGAACAACTATAAGGACAGGCTCAATCAAAGCAAACACCGAATTAGAGAAAGCTACCAGAAACTACAAGGCATGGGTAAAAATCTACAAAACGAATCTATACCAAAATGACAGAGAAAATGTTAAAGGTGCTAGCCCCCAAAAACTCCCGTGACTTTTGGGCCGTGATAGCGAGCAAAGATCTGCAAACAAACAATCACCTCGTCAAACCAGTACCAGAATCCAACTGGATAAGATATTTTACCAACCTCTTCGCCCTCTCTCTTCAAAACCTACGGAAAACGATCACATGACCGAGACAGAATGGGTCGACCTAACGGACGCAGAAGACATTAAAACAGCAATTGTGAAACTAAAATCATCGAGAGCACCAGGGCCTGATGGCCTTACTAACATCGACCTGAAGCGTCACCCAGAGGAATGGTCACTCCTCATAAGCAAAATATTCGAGCAATGCAGAACTTCCAAACAGATCCCGTCATCCTGGACTCAAGCAGTGGTGGTTCCCATATTCAAAAAAGGCAAGAGAGATGACCCTGTGAATTACCGCCCCATCGCACTATTGGACATCATTGGGAACATTTTCGCCACCCTTCTACTGACAAGATTCCAAAAATGGGCCAGAGGGTCTCCATGCTCAGACCCATTTCAAACGGTCTTTTTGAAAAACGCCAGTACCAGCGTTAACATCATGCTATTGAGCATAATAAAAAGCAACATCAAGACAGCAGCACCCAGAGTTTTCGTAGCATTTGTGGATCTGTCACAAGCTTTTGATAAAGTGAATCGACAAAAATTGTGGAGTAAATTGAAAGCCTGGAATTGCCCATCTGAAATACTGGACCCAGTGTTGGCCCTGCATACTGACACTAAACTACGGGTACGGCTAAGCCAACAAGGACTGCTATCAGAGGAGATCAAATCAGAACGAGGTGTAAAGCAAGGCTGCCCTCTGGCTCCAGCACTATTCATAGCCTTCCTGGGAGACTTGCAAAACACAGAAGAGACTGTGAGGTCGTTCCCTCCAAAAATCAGCCCACATTCTATATTACGAATTCTCTGCGCAGACGATCTGATACTACTGGACCAAACGCAAATTGGCCTACATCGCCAGCTGACCAACCTAGCAAAATATACCAAAGAGAACAACTTAGAAATAAACATATCCAAGACAAAAATACTGATTATGGAAAATAATCCAAAAAAAGAAAACGGAAAAAGGGCATTGGACACTATACAGCGTCAAAATAGAAGTCCTCACACAGTCGTCACTTCAAATATCTAGGTATAATGGTAGACGCATCAGGAAACTAAAAAAAGATGCAGCAACTGTTGTGGGACAAAGTAAAAGCTCTAACAACCCAAACCCGCCAGATAGACAAAAAGTTTGGAAAGTTCTCTCTAATACCAACCATACAATTCTACAAATCAATAGTACCCTCGCTGACTTACGGGATGGACGCAACTCTAAGTATCCCATCCACACTTTGGCCGAAGTTAGAAGGCCACTTATGGAAAGCTGTTCTGGGACTCCCAAAATCAACCTCAATGGCAGCCATCAGGCGCGAACTGGGTCTTCTTTCACTAGCAGCGTCAGTTGAGTTGAACCAAATGCAATTCCTCAGAAAAATTCTAACACCAAACAGTTTACTGATTTACCAGATGATCGCTCTCGAAATTAAAACTGGACGCTGCAAAGCTCTAAACCTTTGGGAACAGAAATTAAACATTGAACTAGTAGACTTGGCCTGCACGCAAGAAGACCTGATCACCAATCCACAAAGAGTTAAAACTAAAATGGAGAATCAAGATTGGATCACTACGTGCGAGAAGGCAACAGCAGATAAACTCATAAGACACTTACCACCGAACACGAACAAACTAAGAACACCCCTTGCGTACTGCTCAAAATTTCCTAACAAAACCTTCCAGAAAATGTTCCTGAGAATACGCCTCAACCTTCTACCAACGCAAGAAATCCGCTCAATCTGAGCAACTGCACCCTCAGACAAATGCATACTGTGCAAAGAGAACTCGGAACAGGAATCTATACGGCACTTACTAATGAACCGCACAGAAACAAGGCACCTGCGTGTAGCCTATTTATCACTGCTCTTTGGAGAAGCAAGTCTAAGAGAAGCAGACACATGGTGTCATCACCTAATAGCGAGGGAGAAAACAAAATGGACCATAGCAACCGTCAAAATCCTAGAAGCTGCCTAAAAATGACTCTGGAACCGTCAGCGGAATTTCCACAGGAACCATCTATGCCAGTAACAACGACATGACCATCGACGTAACCCCCTCTTTAGGCTACCACTTTTTACCTGTAACTTTCAACGTCTTTCAAAGAACCCCAAAGAAACTTGTAAAAATCTGAAAGATTATACACAATAAATAAATAAATAAATAAATAAAAGTTCTTGGTTCCTTCAATGAGTCAAAGGATAGTTTTGTTAACCAAAGTTCAAACAGAATACATTTGGAATGAAGACTTTCCACGTCTTCAAATAGCATCGGTGTTCTTTCCAGCTAAGATGCTTTGTATTGACTTCTAATTGGCGAATAAGAGACACCACAGTTCCTTATTTGGTACCAATAAGCACAACTACTGGCAGTATAAAGAAACATAGATTTTGGTCAACAGTAAGTCTTTCTTTATAATATTAGGAATCACAGTTTGTATCTTTGTAAGGATGATGTCACAGCACTTATTTCATCCGAGCAACTCTCAGGCTTCGAGTAATTTCTCCAAGATTTCACCACAAGGGTCTACTCATCTACCTCGTAGTATTCCACCTCAATTGTACTACTGAAGTATCAAATCTACTGACAACCAAGACATCACCACAACTTCAGTACTATGTGACAGTTTTTTCCACATATGACAAGATTCATTTTATGGCACTTCAACACCTTTAAATAAGGAAGGCAGTCTTCCTCTGAATATTCCCTTTTACAGAGGGGCAGCCTCTTTGCCACTCTTGACTGTCTAAAACAATTACAACCCACAATTGCCAATAGGATACACTTCTCTTCTTCTTATTAACTTTGGCAATATAAGTTATGAAGAATAATTGCAAGCAGCAAGCTTTCCTTCCCAAACCTTGCCTTTACCTCTTTGTATTCTGCCAGCCATAATTTACCCAGAAGCTTTGTTGTCAGTCTCTGTTGGCTGTTGGCTTCAGGCAATGCGTGCACGCTCTTGGAAGTTTTTTCAACAAAATTAATGTTCAATAAAGAAGTTTCACAGCATTTCTTTCTTACGTGAAAGAAATGCTATTCGCTTATATGCGAGTGATACCTTTCCAGTGCTCCATTGTTTGGCAATCAATGGTCAGTTTCACATCGCTTTTCTTGTATGCGAGTGATGATTGCATTTGGATAATATTGCCGGCAGTGTTCACGCAAGGGATCAGAACGCTTGGTAAGACTCACCGGCTTCTATATTCCTTCCTTCACGTGTTGCAGGACTTCTGCGACTTCTGGATTCTGTTTGGAACCACAGTCTACCTTGTTGAAGGTGCTTGGGGTCCGTTGTGTTGTAGAACCTTCTGATTAAGAGCCATGGCAGAAAACAAGTTATTTTGCTGTTCTTGTTTTCAGTAGAGAGCCTCCCACAATTTTGGAAAATCTGGAATTCTTGGGGTTTCACCTTATGTTTGAAGGGTAATACAGATGCGGACATGTTGATCTCTGTGCCTAGAGAGGGACCGCACCACAACCATGCATCTGTGATTGCATCCCACAAGGCAAACGCACATGCCTGGGTTTGCTGGTGATGCTGTTTTTCAGACGAGAATTGGCTAGCTTTTTGGTGCTGGACTGTCCTTGTGGGTGGGGCCAGATTTATATGCCAATGTATATTTCTCTTCTGTGAAAGGTACACTGAGCTAAAACGTGGTTGTAGGCCACCCTGAGCGGGAGCCATCCTAGAGAACAGGATATTTGGTTCTGGTTGTTCTCAGTAGAGGTAGAGCGTCTGCCACATTTTGGGGAAATAAATAAAAGAAAGGGAGTTCAACTCAGAAAACCGAATGGCTTCTCCTCGGTTGAAGCAGATGGCATAAAAACAGGATGGCTCCTCCTCGGATTGGAAGCAAGTAAGCAAAAAGTCAAATTCTGCAATCGACCATCTGAAAGTCCAGGTACCTCTGCCTGGAAATCCATGGGGTATAATAGTTACTCAGTCCAAGGTATTATAAGTGCCCCTGGACCTTACCACAATCCTTTACAGCTGCTGTAGTTTTTGATCCAGGCGTTACACTTTGATGCACAGCAAACATGTGCATTTACTGAAAGGAGGTGGGGGGGTCGCCTTGTGCAATCTACGGTTTTGGTCTGTTCTTTGGCATATTAGCTGGGGTCTCAGAGGGACGGTCTTCTGACCAGCCCAGCGGTTTGCTGACTTCACCCCAACTTCCGCTCACCAACTTCTGGCTGTACTGCTCATAGCTCCCTCCTCCTTGTACCTTTTCCCACCACATTGGTCCAGTAGATCTAGGGTGAATATGCAGCAACTTTCCCTCTTTGTCTCTGCCTGTCCATGCTTCCCCTCTGGTCTTCTTAAATTCTATTATGCCTTCCTACTTGAGGTCCACCTTCACTCTTTAAAAAAAAATTATAATAATAATTTTTATTAGGTATTTCACAAAATATAACAAGATAATAGGATCGACCATCTCCATTGTCTAGCATACAAACATTTCATGCCTCCCCCCAAATCCCTCCCTAACCCCAATACAAACATGTAAACACAGTACATATCTTGTCGTAGCATGAACCTCTTGGGTCAGGGTGAATTTTGCTAGGGTGAGAAGTACAACGCTCTATTCCTGTGTAATCTTTAATCTTCCTTTATCCGCCGTGATTGTCTAGTCTGTGGAAGCTCGTTTCAGGGTGGTTTGTCATCTGGCGAAGTTAACAGGACTT